>NC_059377.1:37921275-38267108 GCF_019703515.2 Myxocyprinus asiaticus | reverse complement strand
TTAAGATTTTTAGAAGAAGATAGAGCTCTGTCAGGTCCTTATAATGGAAGTAAATGGGTGCCAGCACTTTGACGGTCCAAAAGTCATATTTAGTCAGCATAAAAGTAATCCAAGCAACTCCAGTCGATCAATGAATGTCTTCTGAAGCAAATCGATATGTTTGTGTAAAAAATAAATCAATCATTAAAAGGTTATTAACTTTTAAAAAGTGCTTCCTGCCAGCAGCTGACGCGAAGCGTGACGTAAGAGAATTCAGAAGCGGCACTTATTTACAACAGCAGAACGAAAGTCACGCGAGAGTTCGGCCATTTCAAACAGCATCAGAACCCTGGATGGAAGCGCCGATGTAAAGTTAAAACCTTTTAATTATTGACTTGTTTCTTAAACCTATCAATTCGCTTCAGAAGCCATTCATTGATCGACTGGAGTCGTGTGGATTACTTTTATGCTGACTAAATGTTACTTTTGGACCGTCAAAGTGCTGGCACCCATGAACTTCCATTATAAGGACCTGACAGAGCTCTATTTTCTTCTAAAAATCTTCATTTGTGTTCTGCTGAAGACAGACAGTCATACACATCTGGGATGGCATCAGGGTAAGTGAATAATGAGAGAATTTTCATTATTGGGTGAACTATCCCTTTCATATTCCAGTCCAACAACCCAACCAACACAAGCATTTGCCAAGTAGGTGAGTAAAAGCAGTAAAACCACACACTTTTGTAACAAGATCTTTCAAACCTTTTGGAATGACAAAAAGTGGAAGCTGGTAAATATTGATTGTGCAGAGCGGCAGCAATAGTTGGACAATCGAAGTGGTTGAATATCTCTATGAACAGGCATTAATGATGTCAACAAACTCAGGCTTGAGGGAAGCACCTCCAACCAGGAAGCCATCAACATCAGCCTGGGCTGCAAGCTCTTTGCAGTTTCCCCCAGTAACAGAGCCTATGAAATGTGAAGATAAATCAGTTGGATAACGGCAAGAATCACATTTAAAAGCAAGGTATTTTTATCTTAACTTAAAAAAATAGTCAATATAAATATGAGGTACCCATTACGATTTATGACTCATTTACATGATAAAGAAATCATTTTCTTGGTATATTAGTTGATCACTGATCGACACCATTAATCTAGATCAGTGATTCCCAACCGGAGGGATTTTGCTACATTATGTTGAACCTATAAAACAAAATGTATGGCTTTAAATAAAAATAATAGGGATTAGGGATGGGTACAAATTTTAATCACGATCTTCATTTGAACAATCCTGATCTCAGTTTTTTAAATCCCAAGATGGATCTTTAAGCACCGAGATGCTCCTATTGTATAACGAGTGGTTTGGTTTGACTCGTTCCATGTATGTCCAAAGACACAATCCATTTATCATTGAATAATGTCTCTTTAAATATCCTTTCTGTTCTTTACAGTCAGTTGTTGAAAACAACAAAAAAGACACATAATTCTAATCACAAAGTGCACTGATGTAGTAAAGAATCCGTGCCACTCCACTTTCGTTAATTTGAGCCTCTGAGTACACACAATTAAAACACTTGCCGCCATAGACAGTACCGCTTTAAAACTTCAATATACACTGGTGGCCAAAAGTTTGGAATAATGTACAGATTTTGCTCTTATGGAAAGAAATTGGTACTTTTATTCACCAAAGTGGCATTCAACTGATCACAATGTATAGTCAGAACATTAATAATGTGAAAAATTACTATTACGATTTGAAAAAAAATGTTCTACTTCAAAGAGTTCTCATCAAAAAATCATCCATGTGCAGCAATAAAAGCTTTGCAGATCTTTGGCATTCTAGCTGTCAGTTTGTCCAGATACTCAGGTGACATTTCACCCCACACTTCCTGTAGCACTTGCCATAGATGTGGCTGTCTTGTCGGGCACTTCTCACGCACCTTACAGTCTAGCTGATCCCACAAAAGCTCAATGGGATTAAGATCCATAACACTCTTTTCCAATTATCTGTT
The DNA here is from genome assembly GCF_019703515.2 of Myxocyprinus asiaticus. Classification (NCBI taxonomy): domain Eukaryota; kingdom Metazoa; phylum Chordata; class Actinopteri; order Cypriniformes; family Catostomidae; genus Myxocyprinus; species Myxocyprinus asiaticus. Next base: position 38,265,114 of record NC_059377.1, on the reverse strand, counting down.
GTCCAATGTCTGTGTTTCTTTGCCCACTCTAACCTTTTCTTTTTGATTTTCTGTTTCAAAAGTGGCTTTTTCTTTGCAATTCTTCCCATGAGGACATGTGAGATGTCTATTTCTCAAACTAGAGACTCTGATGTACTTATCCTCTTGTTTAGTTGTACATCTGGCCTTCCACATCTCTTTCTGTCCTTGTTAGAGCCAGTTGTCCTTTGACTTCGAAGACTGTAGTGTACACCTTTGTATGAAATCTTCAGTTTTTTTGGCAATTTCAAGCATTGTATAGCCTTCATTCCTCAAAACAATGATTGACTGATGAGTTTCTACAGAAAGCTGTTTCTTTTTTGCCATTTTTGACCTAATATTGACCTTAAGACATGCCAGTCTATTGCATACTGTGGCAACTCAAAATCAAACACAAAGACAATGTTAAGCTTCATTTAATGAACCAAATAGCTTTTAACTGTGTTTGATATAATGGCAAGTGATTTTCTAGCACCAAATTAGCAATTTAGCATGATTACTCAAGGATAAGGTGTTGGAGTGATGACTGCTGTCTAGATTTGATCAAAATGACTTTTTTCAAATAGTGATGTTGCTGTTTTTTACATCAGTAATGTCCTGACTATACTTTGTGATCCGTTGAATGCCACTTTGGTGAATTAAAGTACCAATTTCCTTCTGAAACAGCAAAATCTGTACATTATTCAAAACTTTTGCCCGCCAGTGTAAATGCTTGTAAATAGTACAAATTACGCATGTAAACAATAAACATGTAACAATACAGTATATATATAAATATATATGCAATATAATATATGCAATTTCAAGACATCATATTTACTAACAGAATAAATGGAATTTGTACATTTTTAAGCTAAAATAGCTAAAAGCTAAAAAAATAAAAAATAATAATGAAATACATTTTTAAGAATGAATCTCTTAATAGACCAATGTAGAAAGTCCCATGTATAATTAACAGCTTTAGCTGGGAGAATTTCTTTCGTATCTAATCAAAACAGACATTATATATGAAATACACCCAAATGAATCGGAATTGAATCGATTCAATTAATCACTTAAATTAATTAAATATATAAATATATTCTGAGAAAGGCCCAAAAATAGCAATCATTCAATATATAATGATTAAATGATTATAGTTATATTTAAATAATTACAATTATGATATGTATAAATATAATAATTCAGATAATTAAAATGCATTAAATTATTATGGCATACGAGTAAAGCATTGATCAGACGATACAAAAAATGGCTTTAGAAGGCAATATACTGTTTATTTCCACATGATTAAGGATAAGCCTATCACTGGCCGACAGCCCGAGATAGATTTATTATAAGGGCTTTCCTAAAGACACCTCAATGTTCACATGCGTCAAACGGACACTGATGGTGTGTCTCACTTTGGTTGCGTTGTGGCATAAACACAGAGTTTTTAGGTTGTTGTGTCTTGGAAACTTTGAAAAACACGAGTCTCTCACATCTCGAGATCCATGCATTTGGAATTCAGAGTTTTTGAACGATGTGTTCTCATCTTGTACTATCGCTAGTGTCAGGCAAGACTGCAGATTTGTTCTCTGTACAGCTGCACGTTGCCTATACAGCTGGAGTTTCACTTAATGCCCCCTGCTGAAAACAGATGGTACTTCAAGCTTGAATTGCTCCAATGGTAGGAATATTCTATATTATGGTCCTGGGACATTATTAATTGCGTACATTTTTGTTATGTGTTATTTTTTCTAGAATTAATCACACTAAATGAATGCATTAAATTGACAGTCCTAATGATAACGTTACATAATGTTACATCTTTACACATCTTGGTACACATCTTTGGTTTGTATCGATGAAGAGGTACTTATGGCAAAAAAGTAGATGATCTCTATCTGGTGAAACTAAATAGACAAAAGGATGTTCTCTCTGATCACACTAACCTCCATAGATGATGCGCACAGAGTCTGCTACTGCTTCTGACACATTCGCTCTCAGCCATCCTCTCAGTTTCTCATGAACCTCCTGGGCCTACAGCAAACAGTCCAAACTAATATATTTGAACACATACAGGAACTTTTTAAAATTAAAATACTGATGCAGATTTGTAATTGTTTGCCATTAGCCTGTTGCAATACCAAATAAAACACATGTAACTCAGCATGACCTAAAGTCCATTATGTGTTTGCTTTTTATACTTTGACATGACATTTAACCATGACAAATAAAAAGTCTGTGCATGATATTTCTATAAATATCTAGATTTGTCTGCATATCATTACTTATGCTTTGCTGCAGATACTTTTCATACCTAAGAAATGGAGCCGAGATGTTATCACGACAGATTTAAAATCCATTAATGTAGTTTAGATTTTCTGAGCACAGTATTACCTGATCAGGTGTGGCAGTTCTGCCAGTGCCAATGGCCCACACTGGTTCATATGCTAGAACCACACGAGCCCAGTCCTTCACATTGTCTATAGCAAACCAAACATTCATCTTGAGATTAAGCATTTTATAGGTTATATCATATGAAGTGAGCATGTCCTAATAAAAAAGATTGGTTTACTTAACGGTATAATTCTCTCATCATTTACTCACCCTTATGCCATCCCAGAAGTGTATGACTTTCTTCTGCTGAACACAAACAAAGACTTTTAGAAGAACATGTCAGCTCTGTTGGTTCATACAGTGTAAGTGAATGGTGGCCACAACTTTGAAGCTCCAAAAAGCACAAAAGCAGCATAAAAGCAATCCATACGACTCCAGTGGTTAAATCCATGTCTTCAGAATCGATATGATAAGTGTAGGTGAGAAACAGATCAATATTTAAGTCCTTTTTTACTATAAATCTCCACTTTCACTTTCTTCTTTTATTTTTGCCGATTGGCATTCTTTGTGAATATCGCCACCTACTGGGCAAGGAGAGGATTTATAGTAAAAAGGACTTAAATATTGATCTGATTCTCACCCACACCTGTCATATCACTTCTGAAGACATTGATTTAACCACTGGAGTATTTTGCATTACTTTTATGCTGTCTTTATATGCTTTTTAGACCTTCAAAGTTCTGATCACCATTCACTTGCATTGCATGGACCTACAGAGCTGAGATATTCTTCTAATAATCTTCGTTTGTGTTCTGCAGATGAAAGTAAGTCATACACATCTGGGATGGCATGAGGGTGAGTATATTAAAAGAGAATTAAAATTTTTGGGTGAACTATTCCTTTAACATTACAAATGTGACTTTTACCAATGTACAGACCAATGTAAAACACAGAATTCTCTTCTTTAGTTATGAATAATAATAATCCACCATTCCAGATAATCATCAACAAAAAAATTTGCTAAATAAAGTAGCTCAGTATATCTTTTGACAATGCACCATGATGACTCCACAAACTAATAGACGTAACAGTCTAGGTTTGTGTTTCTGTAAATGACCTGCAATGACTTTGGTCTGTGCAAACACCACATCCTCAGTGGTTTCAGCCTCTCTCTCCTCCAGTTTCTCCCCAATGCAGGCAATCACGCCCAAATCACTCTCTAGGCAATGAGCCACTTTCTGACCAATCAGCTGCAAAGGACATCACAAAACAACCATCAGAGAGAAACAGGACACAGCTGAATGCAGATTTCTGTCTAGTAAAATCAGTAGAATGCAGAATACGAAAAAGCAAAGGTAAAAGGTTTTGATTCCTAGATTATATTCAAATAAAATTCATTCTGAACCTCATCACTCTCGCCAAAAACATGACGTCTTTCGGAATGCCCCAGAATCACCCATTCGACTCCACAGTCTTTAATCATTGCTGGGCTAGAGCAGAGAAAGACAAAATGAGAGAATTAATTTTGACAGTGAAAAATCATTCTTCATAAAATACAGCAAGAAGGACATCTAAAATACCTGATCTCCCCAGTGAAGGCTCCTTTGGGTACCTTATAGCAGTTCTGGGCGGCCACATCAATCCTCCGGTCCAGTTTAGATCTCACATAATCAAGGTAGATGGATGGTGCTCCACACACCACCTCTAAACAATGAAGACCAAGCTACTGTTATGATGATATATGATATGATTTTGTCATAATTTACTCACCCTCTCTCATTCTACCGAACATCAGCTTTTGTGTTCCATGGAAGTCATACAGGTTTGGAACAACATGAGGGTGAGTAAATGATAACAGAATGTCCATTTTAGGGCAAACTGTTACTGTACTTTGTTATTTTTTTACCTTCCTCTGAATTTATTAGATATTTGCATTCAGCAAAGTCCCAATATTTGGGACTAATTCATTGTAAATATATTATATAATGATATATATTGATTATATATATATATTTTTTACATATTTTTATTTGGATATTATATATTCAATATACTGTATATCTGTCTTTCTTCTGGCAAAAAATAAATGACTGTGATGACATGCAATAATAAATTAAAATCCAATTGAAGATATGTCCTTGTTTTCAGTGTGTGTCATATACAAGTGTCTTACAATGTCACATGCTATGTAGAAAAATTAAACATTAAAGTCATTCATGACCACGAGCTTGCGTCCATTTAAAATGTCACGTGATGCATCGAGACTCAACAATGTCTATTATTTCTCGATTATATCACAATGCATTAGACAAGCATTTCACTCGGTTAAATTGAAAGACTAAAATAATGTCTGCTTTAACACGCTCTCAAACAAACAAACAAACAAACAAACCATCACTATATTACAAATGCTATTGACCTGTTTCATCGTTCAGACTGGCCGTGTTCAAGGTCATAATTATTTCGCCAAGTGTCTCTTTATCGCCGTTCATTTTCCAGTTTCCCCCGACGAAGAATTTTCTTGGTGACATTTTTGCGGCTGCAGAGCGACAAACCAAACGATGGAAACAAACAGACTGCGTTAATAGCGAAATTACGAAACCTACTATGGCGAAGGCTTGTAACTTAATATTCATGAGTCAAGCCTTCGTCATCGGAACGTCGCAGAATCTAATTAATATTTAAGATTTGAGCTTTCACTATAGGACGATTTTCATGGAACGTCAGGACAATCTATTTAATATTCAAAAACTAAGCGGAAGGAATCCGAAGGACGTCACCACGGCCTAATTCATATTTAAGATTTGAGCTTTCACCATAGGACGATTTTCATGGAACGTCAGGACAACCTATTTAATATTCAAAAACTAAGCAGAAGGAATCCGAAGAACGTCACCATGGCCTAATTAATATTCATGAGATAAAACTAACTAGAATCGCTTTGCTATGGGCTCACGGATCTGACTGTTAATAAAAAAATAAATAATGAAATAAATATTTAATTTTTTTAAATAAATATATTTATATAAATATTCTGTCAATCAATCAATAGTTAAATAGATATATCTATACACATAACTACATATTACTATTATTTACTTACTTTTTTTGTCCATAATATCACTCTACAGCATTAAACCTTCTCTATATATGAAATCCAAGACTTAGAATTAACATAAATTAATATCATATTAATACATTTTTACACTTCAGTGTGAAGTGTTTTATCAATACATTTAACACAATTTCTTGTGGAATTCACCATGAATGTTTGTATTATGATGCTTATATTATTCAATTCAATATTATATCACATATTGTTCCAAAGCTGCTTTTTGTACCTTATGTGAACAGTCCTATATCAAAGCAGGGTAATCTCAGGCATTTGCCATTAACAGTCAATAACCAGTCTTCAATTCTTCAGGTCTGGTTGACATTTCTCTTGGAAAAGCTCCATTGAAAGTGGATTAGAGTAAGTGTGTACGTCCTCCTTCTTAAGTGAAAAAAAGAAAAAAGGCAGAAATGTGAAGCTTATAATCTTAGAAAAGCACTTAGAATAATTCTGTTAAAACATGTGTATTATTTAAGCTGTAAAATTGTTTAAATCATCGTTTTTGTGGGATTACAGGGTTTACGGAGTTATGTTTTCATACCAACAAAGTTGTAAAATTGGAAATATCTTTACACAGAAAAGGTTAAAAGTGCACTCAGTAATTTTTTCCTCATTAAAAAAAGCCAAACTCCTAAAGACATGAATTGCAGTGTATTTGCAATATATGTAGGAAATCATGAGAAGAAAAAATGAAGACTCCAGTCATATCAGTAAACTTATAAAAGCTGTTTTATTCCACATGGAGAGGGTCCACACAGGGGGGCTGCCATGTTAGCATCACATGACCAGCCGAATACTACTCGCTTAATCTCAGTAACCGTCCTGTTATTTGACACTTTCACTCATTGATTAAAGTAATCATGGCTGACTGTGAATACTACATTTCTACAATGGCATCTGAAACTGAAAACTATTGATTTTAAATGATGCTGCATCCAAGCCACTAGGTGTCAGTGTAAGTCCAAGATGACACAAAGACTAAAGTTACTGAGTGCACCTTTAATTAGCAATTTTATAACAATAAAATCATCTTAACACACATATAGTTTATGTCTTGTGGCTATAATTTTGAACCGTATTTTAACGTTTACGGATTGGCCTCATTCACTTAAGTTGTAAGTGCCTCACTGTAACCTTGATTTATATTTATTCATTTTTAAGAAAAGGAGAGACAAGTCAAAATTAATTTTTATGGTAATCAACATTATGCCACAAATGCTGTCCATGAAACTGACTTTAATCGAACCCAAAATATTCCTTTAACAGCATTAAGTTTACAATGTGACTTCACAATCATAGGCTAAAAAGCCTGTGATTTGAGGCCCTGTAAGTTGCTACATTTAGACTATGATGAATACTACTATCATTTCATGACCACACATTAAATTCTGGATAACTAAAAAATATTCACACAGATTCGCTCTAGTGCTGGACTGTTGTTGCAATGCACCTTTATAGAGATATTCTAATTCAGTATTAGTAAAACCAGATCAAATTCATTGTTGAACTTAACAAAAAACATAATTTGGGGGCCTATTTCTCATTTTAACCACTGGATTTTTCACAAACTCTTTCTATTCTTCATATATTCTTAACTGTTAAAGGGAAATAACAATCAATAGTGCTATTGATGCAGTATAAAATCATTTTGATTTATTGAACACTATTTATTGTAGTAACAACAGCTCAGCATAAAAACACAACAAACCAAGAAATATTGTTTAATGCAGAACACTATGTTTATTAGAAAGGTATCAAGTAGCCACTGCAATATTCAACATGAACTTTCGTTTATGTAAAAGTCCTATTAAATGATGAAAGAAGTAAATACAGATTCAAAGACATTGTATCTCTTAGTATAACCTCATTTTGTCAAATTGAGAGCTTTGTGAAGTTTGGTAAAGGGAAGTCCGTAGAAATCAATTTATTTTCACTGTATGCCATGTTACTGTTGCCAACATCATCAAAGAGCCATAATACTGGATCTCAGACAGTCAAGACAGTGTGGGTGTTGCAAAAAATCACTGTACAGTTACTCTGCATTCTATTATAGCATCTAGAAAATGGAAATCTACACACAAATCTAATAGTAGAGGGTTTTAACAGACAAATAAATACTATATTTTAAATTCTTGTTTTTTTTATTTCATTTTTTTTATGTTGTCAATAAACCCCTATTGCAAGTCAACTTACTGATTTCCAGTGTGACTTTGTTACTAATTTATGTGATTACATGTTATGATCGCATTTATGCAGTCTTCCTGTGTTATATTTGTCCAATTACATATTCCATTTATATACTCTAATAAAATCCAGTCGTCCAGAAATCACACACATATACAGGTGGATGTTTATGTATTTGTGTGAGATAAAGAGATTCATTGTTGCTTGGAATTTCCCCATTTCATTCCATCTTCTCTCACTCAGTCTTTACCAGTTCTTTCTCTCTCATTCTCTCCTGATCTTTGCTCCAGGTTCGGCTCAGTTCCAGATCTTCAGGAAGCTGTCCCATGAGCCAGTGCAAACGCACATGCCGTCAGCTGGTACTCCAGTGCAGCTCACCCTGTTGTCATGGCCAGACAACACTCCTAAAAAACAGAAATAGAATAAATAAGAATGTGAACTTTAATAGCCCAATTACTGCTTGCACATTTATAAGTAGACTTGAAAAACTGCATCACTCAATATGGTGGCTGTAGGAGTGAAAGTCTAACTTTACTGTTAAAAAAGCCACTAGTCTTTTCGACAGACATCACATGCATTTTTCTTTCTTTTATTTTTTCTTCTATTTAAAAAAAATGCGCATTAGCTGAAAAATACTTCTTTTGCGTTGAGTTTTAAAAAAGTCTAAATTTATGATACCATCAGCTGTTAAACTCAGAGCAGAATTAGCATATTCAACCAATGGATTCAACATTTTCAACATTTTTCCAAAAGTGTTTTTAAGTAGTTTTCAATTCATGAGTAAAATAAGGTCTGTGGTTAACATTACTTCACAGGCGTTCTACAACACATATTACACACAGTCAAACTTCAAATGTGGATTCAGAAAACAGCTGTTTCTTGTTGTTTTTTTAAGTTGCTAAACAAGGAATATAACCGGGAGTTAAACTGGGGCGGAACAGTTCGGAATGGCTTTCCAGGACTTTGGAACGGCATTCCAGCGCCTCTGATTCCCTAAAAAATTTAAAAAATAATAGTCCAGTCTGTGACCCATCAGAACCTGTTCTGCTATATTCACCTAGAGTGGCACTGTTTAAATATTCACATTTTAGGCATTTAAGGGTTCCACAACTTCCAAAAGGTGTTGTGTGCTTACATGCATGGTGAATCAGAGAACCATTATAGTACTTATGCAGTACTTTTTAGTAACTTATGGTTTAAAAGCACACAATAGCTTCAAAAAAGGAAATTCATGAGGGAACCCATGGTGAATGAAGGCTGAAACATACTCTACGTAAACGAATATGCTTCAAGCTATGCAAGCTCAATTTTGTGCACTGTTGCGTTTCAAAATGTGTCAAACCACAATTCATAACACAACGCAATTACATGCTGCAGTCTTAATGTTGACACAAGGGGCGCTATAGCCGACATTAGTGTGAACTGTCCGATTATATAGTGAGTTATCTCTTTTAATTCAACTACTGTCATGGCGGAGTAACACTTTGTAGAGAATATTGCTGAGCAAGTAAGTCAGAGTCAATATATTAATTTACCTGCATAATAACACATCCAGTTTAATGGCGCAGACGTTTGAAACGTAACTCTATCACCCCCTTGAGGTTTGTTACTACCACAGTAACGCAAAAATGCACTTTAGGCATGTTCAACCAGACGGCGCGTTGGCCAAGCACTCGCATTTGCGTACACGTACTTGTCGACAAATTGTCATCAGGACTGTAAATATAATTTTTTTTTGTATTGTAATTTTGTAAATGTAATTTTTAAAAACAGTTTAGGATATTTCGGTCTTCACCCATTTTAGTGAATAGGAGGTGTACTTTTACATGTCTATAGATAGTATTTGATTACATCATCAAACATGGTCATCAAACTATGATGGATGGAGACACTGCTAAATAAAAGCACTGTGTTTCTCCGTTAGCAACAAGATAAAGAATTTTGAAACATTGTGACTGCAAAAACATTTAAGTTTATACAGAAATGCTGGATAATATTTCACCAAGGTGTTACATTGAAGATAAACTTAACTGTGGATTGGATCCTTCCAATTTGTAAGAAAAACGGGCTTAAATAAACTTCTTGTGTAATTATTACTTTTATATTTGTTGTCATTTTATGCTTTCATAGCATATCATATTTATAAATCAAGAAGGGTCACTTTATTCATAGTTTCATAGCTTTGTTTTCGCTGATACATGGTGCTTTATTTACAATACCTGAGAGTGTTTACTCCGGACTTAAAAAATGAGACCAAGCCAAGTTTTGTATTACTTTGAATGTAACATTGTCTACTTGAAAACAAATGTAATAAATGAGACATGGTCAAACACTTAATAGTTTTGGAGTATTAAATAAATAAGAGCCTAAAAACAAGCTTACATGTCCAGACTGCTCTATGTAAACAAAGTACAGAATGCTAGTGTTGTAAATTCAAGAATCAATTCATTGGGGGCCTGGGTAGCTCAGTGAATATTGACGCTGACTACCACCACTGGAGTCGTGAGTTCGAATCCAGGGTGTGCTGAGTGACTCCAGCCAGGTCTCATAAGCAACCAAATTAGAGTCACATGGGGTGTTGCGATTAAGTGATCCTCACTCTCAATGGGGCACGTGGTAAGTTGTGCGTGGATCGTGGAGAATAGCATGAGCCTCCACATGCTGTGAGTCTCCGCGGTGTCATGCACAATGAGCCATGTGATAAGATGCGCGGATTGACTATCTCAGAAGTGGAGGCAACTTGTCCTCCGCCACCCGGATTGAGGTGAGTAACCGCACCACCACAAGGACCTAGTCAGCAGTGGGAAGTGGGCATGCCAAATTGGGGAGAAAAGGGGATAAAATAAAAAATAAAAAAAGAAGAAAAAGGGCCAAGATGGAACAGAAGAACACATACAAATGGGAGAAACATCCAGACAAGATGGCGATTGCGCTTGTCGTGACGTCATATGAATACGATCTATTACATACATATTCTATGGCTACATATGGCTGTTGCCAAGATGGCTGCCAAGTATATGGACTAGCCTTAAAGAGACTCTGTTTTAGCTTGATTAATCAACACTCTATCCCACTTTTCGTGCTCTGTTTTTTTCCAACTCACCCACTTTCTCGCCCTTTAGCGAGTCCCAGATATTGCAGTTGAAGTCATCATAACCAGCAAAGATGAGACGGCCGGAGATGGACAGAGCCAGTGATGTAACGCCGCTGTTCAGCTGAGCATCCTGGTAGCTGATCACTTCCTGATCGGAGCGAATATCATACATCTTGCATGTGCAGTCATCTGAGCCAGTAACAACTGCATTACCATTGGGTAAGAACTGAAGAAAAAGGATAAACATCATAAATTAGATCTTTTTAATATCATTATCAATGAATGTTTCACCTAGACATAGTGAGATTAAATAGAAAGCAAATGAAGACTTTTACTTAATTCTCATGTTTCTCAGATTGTAACTCCTGAGAAAAACACTCTAGTAATCTCACAGGTGTCTCCTCTAGAGCTTCAGAAAAGATCTTAACAATATCTCAAATTGAGAGACTATCAGAAGATACTAAAATCTGCCATCAAAACTCAGAGATTTCATTATTTCTCATCAAATTCTTCCCAGAACAAATTATCTGATGCTATCCACAGTATTTTGACCTCCCTTAAGAAATTTAAGGAGAAACATCTGAGACAAAGTTGATACTTAAACATAAATTACAACTCCATTATGTCTTCTGACCTCTAAGCAACCTCTAAGCAACCTAAATCTCCTCAGGGAAAGCCAAAGATAACAATAACTGTGATGCCCTCTTCTGCAGTTTCTCTGTATTACATCAAACAGATGTATTTGATGAACTCACTGAAATGGCATTGATGTCACTGGTGTGACCCTGGAAGGTTTGCTTGCACTGGCCGTCTCTGATGTCCCACAGCTTGGCCAGAGAGTCACAAGCACCAGAAATGAATGCATTATTGTCCGGAGACAGTGAAAGACACATGCAGTCACCAATATGGTTCAAGAACACTGTTTTCTGCTTGCCAGTCTCTATATCCCACAGAGCACTGGAAGAGAGGAGGGAAAAGACAAATAAACAAGGAGAGAAAGATGGGGATAAGAAAGAAGACAGAACCTGAGTTATGTTGAAAAAATAAAAAAATAAAAAATAAAACTAGATTTTTTTATAGTGTGAATAAACATTCAGAATTTAAATTTTTGGGTTGACTATCCCTTTAATTGCTTGGCTAAATGCAAAGCCAAAAATTGCAATCAGTATGTTACGCTAAGAAACAGACTGCAATGCAAGTCATATTCTGTGCCAGTGGATCTTAACTGGTTTTGTCAAGTGGTAACACTACCAAAATGGCTAATCATACAAAAGTAAACAAAACTGTCCTTAAACTCAAACACTGAAATTATTCAATTTCCATGAACTACACTGGCCCAACAATATGGAAAATAGTTAACAAAAGAATTAACATCGACTGAATAGGAAAATTGACAATTTCGTAATAGCAAAAGGGTGATTTACCAGCCTAACACATGGAAACAACCATTAGGCTAAAAACTGTATTAGTATTAGCCATATTACAGTCAGATGAGAGATGAAAGTGTGCCAAAAGTTTGATTGGGTGCAGGCCACGCAACCTTGCCATGTTGACATCTGCCTAATCTGACTAGCTTCTACCAAGTGACAGATGAATTTACGCCAACGTCTTTGGCATCAACAACAAAAATGGGCAGCCTTTTTCCCACCATTTAAAAGTTGATAAGTCTGTATATTTTACTAACCTAACTATGCATGATTATATAATTAGTTACATTTCATGCTTAGCATTTAGCATAGTTTTTTACGGAAGCCCTGAAATGCAAGGTAAAAAAAAAAAAGTTCACTAGGGGATTTTGTTTTTGGCAGATGCTATTTGCACCCTGGTGCAAATAATGGTATCTGCTATTTACACCCCAGTGCAAATAATGGCAGATATTATTTGCACCCCAACCCAGGTGCAAATAGTGTCAGATACTATTTGCACCCATATTTCAATACCAAAATACATTATGGGCATTACCGCAGTGTGTTTATTGTGTATATTTAGAGTCCCACAGACACACTACATAAACCTCTACCCCTAAACCTAACCTAAACCGTACCTTAGAAAAAATAACCTTGGTTTTACTACAGTAACCATGGTTTCGCCATGGTATTTTTTGTAAATTTACAGTAAACACAAAATTAACAATGGTTACTATATTACCACCATATTACTGTATTACTTTAATTACTGCATTAAAATAATGGTTTCTGCCAAAAAACATGGTTACTACAATATTAGTAATACAGTAATGCAATCTACACACAAGCGATGCCGAGCCGTGGGAACGAGTACGATCGACAGGCCACGCCTCCAGATCAAACTCTTCTCTGCACTCCCCTACATTCACCGTGACCAAATCACTGTGATGAAATCAACATTTATATTAATTTTTTATCTTATTTTAAGTAGTATTAAAGGAAATATTACGAATGGAAACAGAAAATCGGATGGGAAAAAGAGTGGGACAAAGCGCAAAGCGGTTCCACTAGACTATTGGGGTGCAAATAGCTGCTATGTTTGGCAGATGCTGTTTACCGGGGTGCAAATAAACACTCCACATTTGTTTTTAGGTGTATTAGTGCCTTATGTCCTAAAACAAAAAATAAATTATCTGCCATTTTTATTTTCCTCTGGCTACTTTTTTCCTCTCTAAAATGTTTTTTTTTTTCTCTGAAAATTGTATTTTTCTTTATTTTTTCTCTGATTTTTCTCTCTTTCACCACATTCACTACATTCTGTCACCTTGTCAGAAAAAGATTTCATGCTTACTGATAGTGGCACCTTGTGGCTGAGGTTGGTACCACATGCTAATTGTTAGCTAGCAAGAAAAAAATTATTTCTCATGTGTTGCTTCTTAAGGAGAAAACAATTTCAGAGAAAGAAAATTAGAGATTTTTTTTTTGCGGATATTTTATTTGTGTTTTTTGTATGACATTTTTAGTAGGCTCAGGAAGTCATTAACACACCAAAGAAATTTGTTTCACGTAGTGATTTTTTTTTCCACCTTGCGGTTCAGGGATTCCGTAGTGTTTTGGGTCTCGACCAACCAGTTGAAAACCACTGTTCTATGCTACTTGTCACATGCTAAGGGTTGCTTTACTACTTACCATGTGGTATCACCAGAAGAAGTGATAATATCACTGTCACTTAGGAAGCGTGCACAGGACAAGTAACCTACAAAATATAGAGAGCAACTTAATTACATAACAGAGATCTTCAAGAGTACTACTTACAAAGCATGCAAGAAAATAAAGTAAAATTCTCTAAAGACTTGTATATTAAACCTGTGTGAGCATCCAATTCTTTCACAGTCTTGACTACGGGTGTCTTCAAGTTGTAGACAGTACACATGTTGTCGAGACCACCACTGGCCACAAGGTTTCCAGAAGGAGCGTATGCGCAGGTCATCACCCATGAGGACTTGAGAGGAATAGCATTGATCTGAAGAAAGAGGGACATTTCATTGCTTCCTTGAAGGTAAACAGGAAGTGTTTGATTAGAAGTTAGCTAAGATGATGTTGTTAAAATGGAGGATTTTATCTTGATAATAGAGCGAAAAATGATATATTGATGGTTACATTACCTGTATATACAGAGGAGAACAGAGAACTATAGAGAAGATATTCAGAATATTCATATTCAGAATAGTGGTCAATCAATATGGGTTTTTCAATGACCAAATCGTAAACTTTAACATTAAATCCCCCAATCTTGAATATTTGATATCATCTTGGTGTATAGTAGGGAGTTATATAAAACAGGGATATCTAAAAAAACATTCAAATCAAATACATCACTGGAGGAGCTTAAAATAGGAATCATTCATTAGGTGGATTACAAATTTAGTAGGCGATAGTGTGATGTAAAGCTAAAAATAGCTATAGCTAATTACCTAGCTAGCATAGCATAGCATACATTCACTGGCGGCCAAAAGTTTGGAATAATGTACAGATTTTGCTGTTTCGGAAGGAAATTGGTACTTTATTTCACCAAAGTGGCATTCAACTGATCACAAAGTATTATCAGGACATTACTGATGTAAAAAACAGCACCATCACTATTTGAAAAAAGTACTTTTTTATTTTAATTTAATTTTTTTATCCCCTTTTCTCCCAATTTGGAATGCCCTATTCCCACTACTTAGTAGGTCCTCGTGGTGGTGCAGTTACTCACCTCAATCCGGGTGGCAGAGGACAAGTCTCAGTTGCCTCCGCTTCTGAGACCATCAATCCGCGCATATTATCACGTGGCTCGCTGTGCACGACACCGCGGAGACTCACAGGAAGGGGAGGCTCATGCTACTCTCCGCAATCCATGCACAACTTACCACGCGCCCCATTTAGAGTGAGAACCACTAATCGTGACCACGAGGATGTTACTCCATGTGACTCTACTTTCCCTAGCAACTGGGCCAATTTGGTTGCTTAGGAGACCTGGCTGGAGTCACTCAGCACACACTGGATTCGAACTCGCGACTCCAGGGGTGGTAGCCAGCATCAATACCATTTCCAGCAGCCATCACTCCAACACCTTATCCTTGAGAAATTATATCAAACACAGTTGAAAGCTATTTGGTTCGTTAAATGAAGCTTAACATTGTCTTTGTGTTTGTTTTTGAGTTGCCACAGTATGCAATAGACTGGCATGTCTTAAGGTCAATATTAGGTCAAAAATGGCAAAATAAGAAACAGCTTTCTCTAGAAACTCATCAGTCAATCATTGTTTTGAAGAATGAAGACTATACAATGCTTGAAACTGCCAAAAAACTGAAGATTTCATACAAAGGTGTACACTACAATCTTCAAAGACAAAAGACAACAGGCTCTAACAAGGACAGAATGAGATGTGGAAGGCCAGATGTACAACTAAACAAGAGGATAAGTACATCAGAGTCTCAAGTCTGAGAAATAGATGCCTCACATGTCCTCAGCTGACAGCTTCATTGAATTCTACCCGCTCAACACCAGTTTCATGAACAACAGTAAAGAGAAGACTCAGGGGTGCAGGCCTTATGGGAAGAATTGCAAAGAAAAAGCCACTTTTGAAACAGAAAAACAAAAAGAAAAGGTTAGATTGGGCAAAGAAACACAGACATTGGACAACAGATAATTGGAAAAGAGTGTTATGGATCTTAACCCCATTGAGCATTTGTGGGATCAGCTAGACTGTAAGGTGCGTGAGAAGTGCCCGACAAGACAGCCGCATCTATGGCAAGTGCTACAGGAAGTGTGGGGTGAAATGTCACCTGAGTATCTGGACAAACTGACAGCTAGAATGCCAAAGATCTGCAAAGCTGTCATTGCTGCATGTGGAGGATTTTTTGATGAGAACACTTTGAAGTAGTTTCAGAAGTTCTGAACATTTTTTCAAATTGTAATAGTAATTTTTCACATTATTAATGTCCTGATTATACATTGTGATCAATTGAATGCCACTTTGGTAAATAAAAGTACCAATTTCCTTTTTGGCCCCCAGTGTATATTATGATGATTCCTGAAATCTTCCCTTGAAAGTGAATCTGAGTCAGTCAGTCTCACCTTGTTACCAGAGTGAGAGTCCCAGATAATGAGTTTGCCATCCTGTGATGCACTGACCATTAGCCTAAAGACATCAAAGAAAAAACGGTTAGCCAAAAATAAACCTAAATCTAGTGAGCTGATTTTAGATATAAAGCTGTACAAATAACAACTGCATGTGTACAACATTATACAACAACGAATGTATATAATTTTCTTGGTTTTGTTTGCAACCATTGCATTAGAAATCAAAAATTCAGGTATATACGCTTGTTATAGTTATTTACATTTTTTGGACTGTAACAAAAATG
This sequence comes from Myxocyprinus asiaticus, assembly GCF_019703515.2. Taxonomy (NCBI): domain Eukaryota; kingdom Metazoa; phylum Chordata; class Actinopteri; order Cypriniformes; family Catostomidae; genus Myxocyprinus; species Myxocyprinus asiaticus. Next base: position 38,248,569 of record NC_059377.1, on the reverse strand, counting down.
TCATCCATGTATTTTAATAGATGGCTTTCAATTTCTAATGCATGCCACAATGTATTATAGTCAGCTACTTTGGGCACAACAAATAATTCACACAGTGCTGTCAATCTTTTTAGAAGTTGCTATTCCCAAGCTAACATCTAATAAATACATTACTGCAAATGCAGTTGAATCTTAGTGTATCCCAGACATGGATGAGTAGGCTACCTTTTTGAAAATGGCGAGGCTTAAGTCAGGCCACTGACTCTGTTAATTGATCTAACTAAGAATTAGCTAATTCAAGGTGACCACAAGGTGCGTTTGACTTCTGTATAAGAGCTCTTAACCTGGTTTAGCAGATCATGTTTTGATGACAAAGCCAGTATACATGTATTACACTTTCTCATCAACTATATCATAGTTTTAATTTCTTAGTATTCACAATGTAACTCTCACTTGGTAGGACTTTTGGAGGCAAAAAAGTACTGATTACATCCACAGTGTAGCATGACCAAGCACAGCGAACTGGTAAGATATTCTTACCTGTTGTCTGTAGCCCAGTGCATGGCGTAGATTTTGGCCAGGTGTCCCTTCAGTGTTCTCCTGGTCTTGAGTTGGACCCGAGGGGCAGGAGCCACCCCAGCAGCGGCAGCAGCCATATCTGTGTCATGGACTGCTTTGCGAGCAGCCTAGAGAGGGAACAAATATTTTATATTAGTTTTAACTATAATTAATGTTATTACTCTGGTCAAATGTAACAGATTGTGATTGCATTTGCAATCAGATTTACATTTGTACATTTGGTAGATGTTTTTATCCTAAGTGACTTATAATGCATTGAAGGTATGCACTGAAGGGATTTTAACTCATGACCAAGGTGTTGCCAAGCTCTACCAGATGAGCTACAGAACCCCATATTGCATCTAATTAATTTTTACTATTGGTTTCAGTGTATAAAAGCACTTTACACCAGTATACAGTATATAAGAACTTTACCTCGATCTGTGTCTTCAAGGCTTCGGCCTCCTTTTTCATCTGTTCCATTTCACCCATGGCGGCTGTTGATCGGGCTGCTTACAAACACAACTGCTGGAAGCAATCAGAAGATAAAAATGACAAATAAATAAAAATAAAAAAAGGCAAAATGAAAAATGTTGAATAATCGAATACAATTTACGTGAATAAATTGTAAATATGATAAGGATTAGTACCTGGCAGACTGATACAGGCCATGAACTAGGCCATATGTGTGACTATTACATCATCAGACATGTGGAATCAAGACTCAAGTCATAATATTGAAGATGTACAGATATTAAAGTAGTTGAGACACAACTTTAATGCAATTACAACTTTTATGAATCGTCTTTTGACTTTATACTGAACCAATCTTCTAGCCCATTGTAAACAACTCATTGGCCATCCATTGAGTGTGAATTTAGTGATATCTCAAGTTATTCATGCTTACCAGTTAGACTGTTATATCAAATACAAATTTGCACTGTGCAAAAGCTGTAGAGCGAAAATAAACTATACAACCAACAACAACATTGTTCGTTTAGAAAATTGGAAAGATGAGTAAGCAATTATATAAGCCATGCCCTAAAGAATCAGTGCAATAATGTTTGCTAGAAACTGCTAAACATGCTATCTGTAAGCAACATAGCTTGGGTATATCAGTACAGTATTTTATGAACCAACTATTGCTGAGAGGCATTTACTGAAGCATGTATTTGACTACATAAAGTCTCAAATGGCACCTAAACGTATCATTTCGGCCACTAACACATTTTAGATTGAAATCGCAACAATTTTCCATGTTTACGCCTCTCATCCACACACGAAACCTTCAAAAACGCTCTCCATAACTGCATACTTTGGAAAACAATGGATTAGTGTGGATGTGGCCTTTAGTTTATGATTTTAAAACACCCATAATTGGAAAATCCATCAATTTAATAAAATAAAGAAAGGTAACAACCTCTAAACCTAACTCTCATTAGGTAAAGTCTTGAGTCTTGACAATGACTCCAATCAAGGCCTGGCCTTGTCTAATTAACCTGAAATCTGAGTAATGCTGCTCTCACAATGGGAGGACAGAGGAGATGACAAGGAATTATCACCCTTGTCATGCTACTGAGATCCAAATGAACCTAATTCACAGTTAACTTGCTACTGCCTACTTCTCTGTAGTAATTTACTTGTAGTGTTCAAAATCGAGCCTTTCATTTTGCAATTGATGATCAATTAGTCATATAATCATTGCAAGATATTATGTAATCTCCATTCATTCAACTGCTTTGTTATATATGTAGAGGAGGGCTAGAAGTCTAAGCCCCTGCAGGAGCTGATGGGGGAGGCGTATAAAATCTCCTGACATCCGATTACCGACTGCTTTTACTGCAGGATCAGGTGAGATCTGGGGTAGAGAGATCAAAGACAAAAACACAGGGAAAGGGCATACATGTGGTGGGTGTCTTGGGGGATGTTCTGACGTGACAGCTTTTCTGTGGTAAGAAAGTGTTCAAGATACATGTACACCTACATGTACGATGAGACCTGAAGAATGCTAGATTTTGAAGGTCTGTTTGATTACACACCAAAAAGCAGCTTAAGGATTTGTTAATCTGACAAAGAATATAAGAACAGTTCAGAAAATAAAGACCAAAGGACTGCATCAAAGAATAGCTGAAATGACCTCCAATTCCTCAACATGCCCTCCTGAACGCACTGGTTGTGTGATTGTCCAGGGTTCAAATACCAACATTTAAATCAAAATGAGCATTTAAACTCTTAAAAAGTTGGTGCAGAGTAACCTTTCATAGTAGTGTGGTACAAAAGCTACAAGTTGATCAATAAAAGTACATTACCATAAAGGTGTGGCGATGTCCATAAAATGTATTTTCACTTTCTATGAATGCAGAATGCACGGAAATGCATAAATAAACCAAACATTTAGGTATGTATTTGTTGGTTATTTGAAATGCATTTCACAATTTTTATGCAAACAAAAAACTACAATCGATGATCAGGAAAAAACTCACCTCTCTAACCAGAAAGTTTTTTTTTTCTTCTCTATAACTCTGAAGTCACTCTAAACAATCCTTTTTTTTCTGTCTTTATATTTCTTAGTCCACAAGACAACTCTCCAATCTCTCTGTGCCTCTCACACGCTCCCCCAACAGACTGGATGCAACTTACCTGTGAAAACTCTCTCTTTCTTCTTCCGCGAGAGAGGAACAGATGAGGATTGCAGGGGATGAAGGATATCAGGGATGAAAGGATAAGCTCAAAGATGGACAGAGAAAGGGTAAAGGGGTGAGAGAGAGAGAGAGAGAGAGAGAGAGAGAGAGAGAGAGAGAGAGAGAGAGAGAGAGAGAGGAACAGGTAAACCAATTGGAATGGAAAATCAGGTTATGGTGTCGAACGACAAGAGTGAGTGCAGAAAGCAACGGAAAGTTTTAGGATTTTTAAACATTTAAAACACAGTTGTTACGTGAAATGCAGAAGGAATATTTAAGATTCTTCACCATTTCTATGTCACAACTCAAATGTAAGCAAATTTGTGACATTGACTATGTTTTGACCAATGGTCACATTTCTTTGCTTTCGTTGAAGCACACAAGATGCTCTTTGGAACATTCTCAAAACATCGGTTTTGCACACCTTCTGCAACTTGCGAAGTCTATGCCAGCTTGACTGCATACTGTCACTGAAGTAAAAGGGTAACATACCAAATTGATATGATGACAATATAATTTGTAATTTAAAAAATGTATTACGTTTGAAAAATGCAAAATAGAAGAATTTTCGCTAGTGGCTTGAGAAAGGTCTTCACATTGAAGCATTCTTGCAAATCAACCTTATTTTGGCATATATATTACTTTAAGGTGGCAATCCATTCAATGTTTCATCTAACTGACAAAGTTCACATTTGACCAATAGTATCACTTTTCAAAGCTAAAGGTGTGGTTTGATACATGCTAAAGGAGAAGGGGCCTGTGTTTTGGCATTGGGTTTGAGGGGGTTTGAATTGGTTTGTCAGAGCTAATGATTTGAGCTCGCTTAATCAGACTCTAAGTGGATATCCGGGGAATCTGCAATCCCGTTAAGGAATTAGAGCAGGTGAATCCATGGAGCAGACGTCACAGGTGACACCGAGAACAGAGGAATGAAAGTGTTGAAACCGATGAAAGTTCCAAAGATAAGATGGTGGTGTTATAATTATGTTCCATGGTAAAGCATGGTGCTAGCAACAGCAAGGTCATGGATCAGATTCTCAGGGTCAACACATACTGAAAGATTTGGGTAAAAGCATCTGCCAAATTGGGGTTGTCAGTGTTCGTTCTATCACCGAGCTAACAACAGTATGTCTTGGCTCAGTCTTTGTTTTGAGTAATGGCTTGAGTAATGTCTTTAACATCTCACATTGCAATTTAAGCAAAACTGAACTGTCTAGGCATGCTTTTTAAGTGAAGTTAGTGATCCAATGTGATATTCTATTGGATCTCCTAGAGCACAGCCGTAATCGCAAAGGACACTGAAGGTGATGCCCCCAATATTATGAATAGTGGTTGATCAATAAAGGTTTTTCAATGACTGATTCTTACATTCTTACATTTCTTCCCCACGAATCTTTAATATTTTGGTACATCCTTGGTCAAATGCATAAATGGAAACTTTCCATGTATGTCAGTGTTTAGCTTACAATTCATAATGATATGGAGAATAAAATTAAAATAAATGGATTTAGGGCACAGACCTAAACTTGCTTTGTTAGGGGAAAGTCAGAAGCATGGACTCACAGTAGACCAATTAACACACTGTTCAGATCAATTGCTAAAGGAAAGGAGAATAAAATATAATATTTTGGGATGGTTTGGACTGTTAATGTGTTATCTTTTACACCCTTAACCAACTGAACCCTTTCAGTGTTCTGACTGATCCCAGTACAGGGCAAACACAAGTGTTCAGTGTAATTTTGAACATCCTAAATGTCTTCAACCAAATTTGACAACCAAAGGAACCAATGTTGAAAATTACAGTAAAACCCTGTGATTTTTTAAATTTTTTATCTATAGCTCATGCAAACATTTACGCCCATTCTCTGAAGAGCTGATGGATCAAATTCACAAGGTAAACATGCCAAGAAGGGCTTATCTTCTCGTGCTCTAGGTAGCTGCTAGTCTATGGCACCAGGGCCGTCTTACCTTAAAATCTGCAGATTTTTCTTCTATGCCTGAGATTTTATAAAAGGTTAAGTAGCTTAGCCTTTTAGCCTACATCTAAACATTGAATTAAAAAGACAACGCTCTTAATAACTTTCAAAAATTGCTGTAAAGTGTAAAACAGGAAATGAATATTCAACTTCACACAAGCATGCACACATATGAATATAACATTCATTCAAAGTTTATGACAAGTTTTACACATCAACAACCTTTTGCTAACTAAATGGGCTCATAACCGTGGCTGCAGCCTGATTTAGGCCTTTAGCGAAAGATTTACCAGCTTTAATTAGTGACCTTCCTGTGCTTACTGATTATGCACTACTTTTCTAAAAAAGTATGAGCTCATGATACTTGAGGAAATTGTGTCAGAGATGACAGTGAACAACACAAGTGCACCTTAAGGAACTAATCTGATCTGTCTCCCTTTATTTTCCTCCTCTACATGACCTACAGAATAACACTAGATAGTCATTTAGGACACAATTTTCATTCAATGTTACATTTATTACAGCCCACCTGGAGAAACCTGAGAGAAGACCCCAGTAATAATCATGAAACACCCTCATTCTGGGGTTTGCCAATTTCCGACTTACAAATTACTAGCCCAGATCTTTAACGATTGGGATAGTACCATTAATTAGACACAAAAATTATCTGAGGCTCATCCATTGTAGGCTGCAACAAAGAAGATTCAGAAAGGTCAGAATATAGAAAGCTGATAGAGAGATTTACATTTGAGTTTTGGAAACCAACATGACATGCATGAGATCCTGACATATTATATATTGTTTTTTGAGTATGTACCATGGTAAAACCATGTTTTTTGGGACATGTACCATGTTAATACCATGTTTTTGGCATGAACCAAGGTAACAGTTTTGGACATGTACCACGGTTATACCACGTTGTTGTGAGCATGTACTATGGTACAACCACATTTTTTGGACATGTACCATGGTATTACCATTTTTTTGTGAGCCTGTACCATGGTTTTACCATGTTTTTGGATATGTACAAAAGTAATACCATGTTGTTGTGTGCATGTACCATGATATTTCCATGTTTTTGGACATGTACTCTGGTAATAACATGTTTTTGCGCGCATGTACCATGCAAATACCATGTTTTTTTGGAAATGTACCACAGTAATGCCATGGTGTTGTGCGCATGTACAACAGTAATACTATGTTTTTGGCATGTACTATGGTAATAACATGTTTTTGTGTGCATGCACCATGGTAATAACATGTTTTTGTGGGCATATACTAAGGTTATACCATGTTTTTTGGAAATGTACCATTGAAATACCATGGTATTACCATGTTTTTGGACATGCACTATGGTAATACCATGTTTTTGTGTGCATTTCCCATGGTAATACCATATTTTTTTTAGACATGTTCCATGGTCATACCATGTTATTGGACATGCACCATGGTACTTCTAAATTTCTTGTAGTATTGTAAAACAATGTTTTCTGGAGATGTACCTTGATAATACCATAGTTTTGTGCACATGTACCATAGTATTACCATGCTTTTTTGCACATGTACCATGGTAATACCATGTTTTTTGTTTTTTGTATGTTTTTTGTTGTTGTTGCTGTTTTCTTTTTTGACAAACCAACATATTCAGAGAATACTTCAACAACAGTAGAAAACATATAGCAAAAATACATAGGAAAGGCTGGTCAAGCAAGGCAAACAAGGAAAATTATTTATACTAAAGAATGAGGCAGGGTGATAACTAATGAGAGAACACCATTAACATTTAATACATTACAAATACGTTAACTGTAGAAACTTCCATGGTGCTAGGGTGTTTCTGGTGGTTGCCAGGGTGCTAACTATGCCACTGTGCGATTGCTAAGTTGTTCTGAATAGTTTTTAGCATGTTGCCATGTGGTTGATAGGGTGTTTTGGTGGTTGCTTCAAAAAAGTCAAAAGAACTCACCCCCAAGTCTCCATTATATTCTGGTCCCAAGAAATGACTGGGCCAGTCCTTCCATGTAAGTCCATTAGATTTTTTTTTTTGCCTTAGCAAGCACCACTATTCAAAATGACAGAATGTAAACAGGAATGTAATGGGGAGACAGACCTCTGGTGGAGAACTGAAGAATTTTCAGACCCTGACATGACAGCATTTGCTTTCATTCATTCATTCATTTTCTCTCTTCACCATGGGATCACATAAACAAGGCGTAATTTGAGTTCTGTTCAGTTTTTTTGTTCCAAACATCTACAAATACAGTAGATGGAGTGGTTTGCATGGCTTCAATTGGAATAGTTTGTGTGTCACAAGATAAGAAAAAATTGTTTTGTTCCGCCTGTCTAGGCAAGAGTGGCTGATTTTGATCTCAACAGGACTTGTTTGCGGTCTACTTCCTGAATATACAGGTGCATCTCAATAAATTAGAATGTCGTGGAAAAGTTCATTTATTTCAGTAATTCAACTCAAATTGTGAAACTCGTGTATTAAATAAATTCAATGCACACAGACTGAAGTAGTTTAAGTCTTTGGTTCTTTTAATTGTGATGATTTTGGCTCACATTTAACAAAAACCCACCAATTCACTATCTCAAAAAATTAGAATACATCATAAGACCAATAAAAAAAACATTTTTAGTGAATTGTTGGCCTTCTGGAAAGTATGTTAATTTACTGTATATGTACTCAATACTTGGTAGGGGCTCCTTTTGCTTTAATTACTGCCTCAATTCGGCGTGGCATGGAGGTGATCAGTTTGTGGCACTGCTGAGGTGGTATGGAAGCCCAGGTTTCTTTGACAGTGGCCTTCAGCTCATCTGCATTTTTTGATCTCTTGTTTCTCATTGTCCTCTTGACAATACCCCATAGATTCTCTATGGGGTTCAGGTCTGGTGAGTTTGCTGGCCAGTCAAGCACACCAACACCATGGTCATTTAACCAACTTTTGGTGCTTTTGGCAGTGTGGGCAGGTGCCAAATCCTGCTGGAAAATGAAATCAGCATCTTTAAAAAGCTGGTCAGCAGAAGGAAGCATGACGTGCTCCAAAATTTCTTGGTAAACGGGTGCAGTGACTTTGGTTTTCAAAGAACACAATGGACCAACACCAGCAGATGACATTGCACCCCAAATCATCACAGACTGTGGAAACTTAACACTGGACTTCAAGCAACTTGGGCTATGAGCTTCTCCACCCTTCCTCCAGACTCTAGGACCTTGGTTTCCAAATGAAATACAAAACTTGCTCTCATCTGAAAAGAGGACTTTGGAACACTGGGCAACAGTCCAGTTCTTCTTCTCCTTAGCCCAGGTAAGACGCCTCTGACGTTGTCTGTGGTTCAGGAGTGGCTTAACAAGAGGAATACGACAACTGTGGCCAAATTCCTTGACACGTCTGTGTGTGGTGGCTCTTGATGCCTTGACCCCAGCCTCAGTCCATTCCTTGTGAAGTTCACCCAAATTCTTGAATCGATTTTGCTTGACAATCCTCATAAGGCTGCGGTTCTCTCGGTTGGTTGTGCATCTTTTTCTTCCACACTTTTTCCTTCCACTCAACTTTCTGTTAACATGCTTGGATACAGCACTCTGTGAACAGCCAGCTTCTTTGGCAATGAATGTTTGTGGCTTACCCTCCTTGTGAAGGGTGTCAATGATTGTCTTCTGGACAACTGTCAGATCAGCAGTCTTCCCCATGATTGTGTAGCCTAGTGAACCAAACTGAGTGACCATTTTGAAGGCTCAGGAAACCTTTGCAGGTGTTTTGAGTTGATTAGCTGATTGGCATGTCACCATATTCTAATTTTTTGAGATAGTGAATTGGTGGGTTTTTGTTAAATGTGAGCCAAAATCATCACAATTAAAAGAACCAAAGACTTAAACTACTTCAGTCTGTGTGCATTGAATTTATTTAATACACGAGTTTCACAATTTGAGTTGAATTACTGAAATAAATGAACTTTTCCACGACATTCTAATTTATTGAGATGCACCTGTATGCCATGAATAGATGCCCTGTTAAAATATTTACACTATATATATATATTCAAACTAAATGTCTAATGTAATGTTTTTAATTATTACCCTTATACAACTGCATACAATAGGGATGATGTGAAATATGTTATCAGAGAAAAAAGACATCAGACATAATCAACATACATATTAAGTCAACTTGAGTGGTGATTGAATGCCCACCTGTCATAAATCAAACAGCAGAGTCTCTATTCTGGTAAACATGGTTTCATGAGTGCATGCATGAGGAGTCATTGAGGTCCTTACAGGTAGACAACTTCTTTCGACCATTGTCCTCTCTCCTTTGGACTAATCCCCCAGTGCCTGCATGGAGACACCACAACAGAGACATCATACGTATGAGATGGGTCATTCCTATTCATAAAAATGGGAAAAATTTAAACAGTGAATATGATGGTTGTAGAAATAGAAGTCCCACTTTACAATGAAAAGAGCCGGCCACCTCACAACGTCTTTCCGTTTACTCAAGAAAGTGCATGCGCATAAGCTGGACGAGCCTGAAAAATATAATTTTTGTATGTGATTTGAGCTAAAGAAACCCAATTTATGAACGCTGATTTGAAATATGTTGTTTGAACGTAATCTTGACCAACAGTTGTTGAGATTTTGGTCTTTACTCATTTAAGTAAATATGAGCTGTACTTGCATGACCAGAAAATAGCTTTATTTAGAAAACAGCCGAACCTATGTCGAAACTCTCTGATCCATTTTACTGTTATTTTTAACAATATAATCACATGAGAAGAGAGCAAAGAGGAGAGGCTTTGGGACATTTCCAGTGCTCTTATCCTGCTGCTTACATGTGTAACGGTAGCCAGCTGGTAGGTAGCTGTGCAGTGTGTAAACCTCACTCCCCTGGCCTCAAGAGACGCACTAGCGACTGGCCTTAGAAGCTATAGACTTTAGCCTCCTTGTTAGTGCGCCTGCCTCCCATGCCGGAGACGCCGGTTTGAATCCCGCTCAGAGTGGGTCAAGCAGGACTGGTTACAGAGGTGCCGTGACCCGTATGGGAGTGAGGTTTAGGGGGGTGAGTGTAACGGTAGCCATCTGGAAGGTAGCTGTGCAGTGTGTGTAAACCTCACTCCCCTGGCCTCAAGAGGCGCACTAGCGACTGACGCCAAAGGCTATAGCCTTTAGCCTTCTCGTTAGCACGCCCGCCTCCCATGCCGGAGGCGCCAGTTCGAATCCAGCTCGGAGTGGATCGAGTAGAACCAGTTACACGTGCACACAAATTAATTTTTAGATTTGGTAAGGAGGATTTCCTAGACAACACATTTAAAGATTACAACCACCACTACGATAGTTATTCTGGCTCGTATTGTTATGGTTATAACCAGGGCTGGGGAGTAACGGAATACATGTAACGGATTACGTATTTAAAATACAAAATATAAGTAACTGTATTCCACTACAGTTACAATTAAAATAATTGGTATTTAGAATACAGTTACATTCAAAAAGTATTTTGATTACTGAAGAGATTACTTTGCATTTTATTGTCATTTCTTTCATTTAATATTTAGTCCTTTCAGATGGAAAACATTTATACATGTAAATGATGCGATCCAAAGTGCATTTGAACAGCGGTGAAACACTTTCTTATGATGTGTTACATTCATACGAGCAGACAGAGAAGTACGTTTGAAGTAAGTTTGCAACAGAAGAAATAGAAATAAACCTTGTGTAAATCGTCAGCTTTATGCTAAGCTAAAATGCTATTTCTAGGCATTTTACATGCACAAGTTACCAGACACGATCATAGTTTTTTTATCAAGAAAATTCACATTGGATCATAATTTCTTTTTTCTAGTAAGACCTTTGATATTAGGGCAAAAATCGTATTCTTGATGATAATTTTTATATTGTTTTCCTGTAAAAATATCTAAAAATCCTTAAAACAAGATCAATTTGATTTATTTTGTTTTAGAAACAACACTGCATAAGATATTTAGATTTTTCAGAGAATGTATTTTTAACATGTGTATTTTGTCTTACTGTACTGGCAGAGTTTTTATAGTCAAAACAAGTGAAAAAATCAACCAGTGCTGAAGAAGTAATACAAAGTATTTAGAATATGTTACTGACTTTGAGTAATCTAACGGAATAGGTTACAAATTACATTTTACAGAATGTATTCTGTAATCTGTAGTGGAATACATTTCAAAAGTAACCCTCCCATCCCTGGTTATAACAGTGATGTGCACAAATGCTGAAGTTAAGTTTTTATCCTCAACTGGACTGGGTCTAGTCTTGTGAAAATGTTATACTTGTGTATAATGTTATGACTTGCACAGATAGAGCTTTTAAATCTCCATATCCATAAAAAGCTGAGAATAAAAGGGAACTGCTGAACTCTGATCACTTTTAATATAGTTATTTTATTTATGTAGCATTTGGTCTGCTGTAAAACTAAACAGATTAAGGGGATGATAAGTGATAATATATAAAAGTGTGGGTGAGAAACAGGTCAATATTTAAGCCCCTTTTATTATAAATCTCCACTTTCACATTCTTCTTTTGTTTTTGGCAATTCACATTCTTCGTGCTTATCGCCACCTACTGGGCAGGGAGGAGAATGTATAGTAAAAAATTACTTAAATTGATCTGTTACTCTCCCACTCCTATCATATCACTTCTGAAAATATGGATTTAATGCTTTTTGGACCTTCAAACTTCTGGCCACCATTCACTTGCATTGTGTGGACCTACAGAGCTGAGATATTCTTCTAAAAATCTGTGTTTGTGTTCAGCTGAAGAAAGAAAGTTATACACATCTAGAATGGCATGAGGGTGAGTAAATGATGAGAGAATTTAAATTTTTGGGTGAACTATGCCTTTAAGATAATAGCGGACATGAGGAATAATGATCAATCAAATTGTCCTTGATATTTTGACATACAAGAGGTCATTCTACAAACTGTAAACATATAAAAACAAACGGTAAATTTCAGAATATAAAACTATAAAAAAAGAGCATTTCATGACCTCTTTTACCAATTCAGTGGTATACACTGACAGTATACAATATAGTAAGATCTTTGTCCCCATGTGCACTTGCAAACTGTAGTCTGGAATTTTTATGGCAGTTTTGTAGCAGTGGCTTCTTCCTTGCTGAGCAGCCTTTCAGGTTATGTCGATATAGGACTCGTTTTACTGTGGATATAGATACTTGTCTATCTGTTTCCTCCAGCATCTTCACAAGGTCCTTTGCTGTTGTTCTGGGATTGATTTGCACTTTTCGCACCTACGTTCTACTCTAGGAGATAGAATGCATCTCCTTCTGAGCGGTATGATGGCTGCGTGGTCCCATGGTGTTTATACTGTGTACTATTGTTTATACAGATAAGCATGGTACCTTCAAGCGTTTGGAAATTGGTCCCAAGAATGAACCAGACTTGTGGAGGTCCACAACTGTTTTTTCTGAGGTCTTGACTGATTTCTTTTGATTTTCCCATGATGTCAAGCAAAGAGGCACTGAGTTTGAAGGTAGGCCTTAAAATACATCCACAGGTACACCTCTAATTGACTCCAATTAGCCTATCTGAAGCTAAATTAGGCTTGACATCATTTTCTGGAATTTTCCAAGCTGCTTAAAGGCACAGATAACTTAGTGTATGTAAACTTGTGACCACTGGAACTGTGATGTTGTCAGTTAAAAATGAAACAATCTGCTGTAAACAACTGTTGGAAAAATTACTCGTCATGCACAAAGTAGATGTCCTAAACGACTTGCCAGAACTATTGTTTGCCTATATGAAATCTGTGGAGTGGTTTTAAAAAAAAGTTTTAATGACTTCAACCTAAGTGTATGTAAACTTCTGACTTCAACTGGATACAATGACTGTAACACCAGTGTAATAGGCCTACTGTGGCAGTACCATGGTACATAACATGATGGTATCAGATTGTAATACCATAGTACTTCGATATATAAAGTGCCATTCAAGAGTTAGGACACACTTGACGGAATTTGACTTTCTTGAAGTTAGTTTGGTAGACAATAATAAACTGGACCAGATAGCGAAGCCATTTGGAAGAATGCCCATTGTGGCAGGACAACTCTGGAGAAGCTATAATACAAGACAGTTTTAATTTGTTAAACATTTATGGTCACTAAATATTTCCCATACTCCCACCTTCACTAATACCATGGTGCATGGTAAAAAACAAAACAAAAAAAAAACAAACAAACATGGTAGTACCAGAGGTTGGTAGTTGGCCTTTGCAATGCAAGGACAAACAAATGAAGCTGCATGCCACAGTCAATGGGCCGTCTAAATTATGTTGTGTTATTTTATTATATAGTCTTTTATTTTTAAAGTCAGTGTTACGATGCATTTGACAATGTTTACTTCCAACGCAAGCACACACGGAGAGTGAGCGCAGCAGAGTGACGCGCTGGTGCACGTCCGCAGCTCTCCATCCCCATTCAGCCCGCACCAGCAGGAAGTGTGCTGAATACGCCGAGAAAAAGACGGTGGAGCCGCCCGCGGAAGAGAAAAATAAAAGAGTTAAAATAATCATGGCGAGCGACTAAACGTGCATTATATCCAGAAAGAGCACAAACCCCCATCCCTGATCTTTGTGCACGTCTGTAAGTCGGTAAGTGGTGTTTTTTTAATTGCACACAATGGCCACATTTATTGAATCAGAGCTCGAGAGCCTCCGGATCTTTGTGTCGCTCGAGCGCTAGACGACTAGCACTGACATTACGGCCAAGCAGAGACCATTTCATGAATGTACATGGTCGGGTAGGGATTTTAATCGGTTAAATCACACCCAATCTGGTATATTTATCTAAAAACCCTTATTTTCACTTCCAGCCTTCAAATGCGCTTATTTTCTGTGAGACACCTCAGAGGGAGGGAACATGTTAGCACGGCTAGTGCGTTAGCTGCGGGGGGGTTTGTCGCTGTCAGACGAACTGGCACATTAAAATAATCGATGCTTTTGCGTACGAGCGCGGGATGTATTCCACGCATAAGGTAGACCGAATATGAGCGTGAATATTCGAGCAAACGCGTTTGGCGCTTCGGGAAATAATCGTGTTTTCCTCTCCTCAAATACGAAATGGCTGCGATAGCTCACCAGCTAATATTTGCACAAGGCGCATCATGTGAATAACATAAACGGTTTGGGATGTGCACAATAAATAGTCTCCCTTACAACAATATACACACATTGCATTCTATAAACGCAGAATGATATTAAATTGATACTAATAGTCATTTTCTCCCGATCCGGGGGCCTGTCGTCTAATTTGGTGAGTCTGGGGATGAAAAATGACACGGAATGTCGGGCATCTGCTTTTGTCCGGATAAAAAGCGGGTGTGGGAGCTGCAGGCCAAGGTCACATAGAGCCATTGTTTACATAGATTTGATTTAAAACACAGTCCGTTATTTGCACTTAACGGTAGTGAATATTTTAAATCCATAATATTTTGGTGGGGGGTCTGTAGACGTTGTTAGGCCCACCCTGATTGTTTCTTTGTAAGCTGCGCCATTGTGGAATAACAAAATACAAGGCATAACATCATATTTCAGTGTAATTCTGTTTAGAGGTTTAATATTTAGATGAAGAGAAATATAATAGAAAATGTGTTACAGGACATTTTAGGGGAAAAATTAGTGTTTTATGTTCTTTTTCACCCAGGTGGTATTTACTAGGGGTGTAAATCGGACGATACGATCTTATATCGATTCTCTTGGACTGCGATCCGATATTTGCCGATACTTCAAATCTGCCGCGATATGATTTGGATTTGATTTGATTCGATTCAGGGTTCTGCGATTGATATTCTGATATTATGTGCCCATTTTACACATTATATTAAAACATTTTTGCCCTCAAATGCAACCAAAATATAATCTGAATATTTTATTGAGCTCTCTGAAAAGTGCAAATTCAGTATCCACATTGGGAACAAAATAAGGTACTTAAGATGTTGAAAAAAATTATACAGACAGTAATATAAAAAATAATAATGTCACACACAAGTGATCATCACTCATGTGATGACAGCTAATTTTTCAGTTTCATCCAATTCAAAGTACTTACATACCCATGACTTGTTTCCAACTATCTGTGCTATCCGCAGTTTTCTTGGCTGCAGCTTCTACAGTTGTAATGAAAAAGTATGTTACAGTTAATTGGGATAAATGTTTGTAAGGGTGTTGATGTGTAGATGTTTAAAGTCTTATAACTGATGCTGGAGCTGAGCAGGCATTTCTCTTTCCCACATTAGTGCTATTCAGAATGTTGGCGTTGCACGCGCAACGATATCGATGGAAGCCCGAATTATTCGTGTATGTGAGCCGCTCTGCGCCCGGTTGACTGATCCTGTCACTGGTCTGGAGCTCGCGTTTCGCAGGAAGCTCGGTTGACACGGACGCACTGGATAGCAGAGCACAATTTGGCTTCACAGACCCCTTTGCACATCCTTTTTCCACATGAAAAGCGTATTTAGCACTCATAAAATGAAATTAATGTAATACGGTTGCTTTATTGCCTGACGGATTAAATTAAAATAATTTTTTTATTAAAATAAAGGTGCATCTTATGCAAATATTGATAAAATGTCTATATCGATATTTACGTGTTGTATCAATAACATTGGATCATTGGTTATTGGATCGATGCATGGTTACACCCCTAATATTTACACCTCATGGAGCCACCATCTTTACCTGTAGTTTTTATAAAATAACTGAAGGTCTGCAAACTAAAAATTGTTTAATTCCTAAAATGGCCATATTATATCACGAAGAAGAGTTATCAGTACAAAACAATTAATGTTTCAGATGTTTTTTATGGACACAATAGCATGATAATTCAATAGTATTCTGTGGAGTACCATTTAAATACCATGGTGCATGAATATGGGAATCATTTAGTACCGTGGTATATATATCAAAATACAGTACCATTGTATTACCATATAAAACCATCACTGTACCATGTTACCGCCACTACTTTTTTTGTAAGGGTTACCCTTACAAAACGTATGCACTTTACTTGCAGTTACACTGTTTTTCTTATTGTTTATATTTTTCTACCATTTTCTACCATTTTTCTACCACAAACACCTAATTGGATTATTCCTGTTCCTTGTAGAATTGCCATGAAGTGATCCCCCCCCACTGCTATCAAAGAAATAGTTCACCCAAAAATTGAAATTCTCTCATTATTCACTTACCCCAATGCCATCCCAGATGTGTAGGACTGTCTTTCTTCAGCAGAACACAAATGAAGATTTTTAGAAGATAGAGCTCTGTCAGGTCCTTATAATGGAAGTACACGGATGCCAGCACTTTGATGGTCCAAAAGTCACATTTAGTCAGCATAAAAGTAATCCATGCGACTCCAGTCGATCAATGAATGTCTTCTGGAATTAATTGATAGGTTTATTTAAGAAACAAGTCGATAATTAAAGCATTTTTAACTTCAAATCGGCGCTTCCATCCAGGGCTCTGATGCTGTTTGAAATGGCCTAACTCTCACGTGACATTCGTTCTTCTGTTGTAAATAAGCGCCGCCTTCGAATTCTCGCGTGAACTCGCCGACACGCTTACGTCATACTTCGCGTCAGCTGCTGGCTGGAAGCGCTTTTTAAAAGTTAACCCATGGACCCATCTGGCATTTTGGAGCATGGATCTTGACAGCCTTGATGAGACTAATACATCCAGATGGTCTTGAATCAGAGACCACTGGTTTGTATATGTACTCTAAGGTCATACAATCTTAACTCAATTCACAGATGTATGACTAGATTAATTCCACATACTGCAGACTGGAATGCATGAGTGATCACATCATAAACACTTAGTCTGTAGATGAAATTATAGCACAAAACGTACTCACAAATATTGACTAGAAAATTTCACATTCAGTGAAAAAACAGTAGTGAAAGCTCTAAATTAGTTTTTAACCATTTATATCACACAATATTTGTTAAAAATGACACAATTCAGAATATTTGTTCATCTCTGTTATTGTCTATATAATTTCATTGAAATTGAAGTATTGTGAATTTACGGTAAATTGCGTTGGTTTCAGACAAGTAACGTTGTAGATTATGGGACCGTTAGGCTGAATGGAAAATTCCTGCTTGTTATTTCACGACAATATTTTTCATTAAGTGAGCACGTTTACAAACCAATTGTGTTTAATATGCAGACAACGTGTAAGGTTCTGTTAATGCCTTAAACGACATTCCTTTATCAGGGTATGGTCATAAACGGTTTAAGAAAAAATGTATGTGCACAGGTAGATTTTCGGCCATTACCTGATCTCGCTCAGCATGTAAACACCTTTACCGGTTTATCCAATGTGCTCAAGTTTTGTGTGCATTCCTGTTTATATTTTGACGTCAAATGCAGGGAATAACCTGACGATTTCAAATCTCATGTAAATGCAGATTTCTTGAATTGTTGGTTTTCTTAAATAAGCAGATTTTTTATAGTTATCTGCGTATTGCTGTGCATGTAAACTAGTGGTCGACCTATATGGGTTTTTTAATGGCCGATGCCGATATCCAGAGAGCAGGATGGCCGATACAATGCCGATATATCACACAATGTGGTAAATAAGCATAAAATTGCAAAACAATAAATCAATATTATTATTTAGCACTATATTTACTCAATCCGCACTCACGGATCCATCTCCTGACAGTTTAAACGGCCTGGATCGCCTACTTGGATTGTCACAGACAGACCGTCATGATTTGTGAATGAGAGGAGCTTTTGATCCTGATCTTGAAGTTTTTGATTACGGCTGATAGAATACGCGCTTCAGAGGAATATATTAGATGAGCGCTCGACGGGAAGAAAACGCTGGATTTTCGTGAGGTCTGTGAATTACATCTTTTTAAACGGAATATGTGCATATTTGCAGATGGCATATGATATTAGTTTTATTGATATTTGCCTTTTTATCATTAGACAAGACAGTTAAAAGTTACAGGGAACTGTTGAGGAGAGAGAAGGAGAATGAAACAGGCGAGCACTTAAACATTATGAGCTGAAACGCATCTGCCGCGGCTCTGATATGCGGACCGTTTAAATGACAGTGTGTTGCACACCGGTCTATTATTGTAGTAACATGATGGCATGTAACAACAAAATGAACCATGACTGGTTGTTAACACGTCTCAGATGCTTCACATGCAAGTAGGTGATTTTCGGCACCCTCAAGAAAAAAATCGTCCAAACGGAAAAATGTATCGGCCAATGCGATAATAAAAAAAGTCAGAATATCGGCCGATTTATCGGCCTCGCCGATATAGCGGTCACCCACTAATGTAAACACGCTCAGTGTAATTTAAATCAATCATTACAGCAGTGTAATTTTCTTTTTACCTGACTTTGTATTCATGGGTAGTGTCCATCATACTAGTTTTGATTATTTGCCAAGCTGCAAAGAAGTGGTATGATCTGACCCATTCTAAACAAAGGAGTTAGCTTACTTAACCCAAACTATTTTTATATTTTTATTTTATTTTTTTCCAAAATCAGTTGCAGATCTGAACAAGACTGATCTTGCCATAATGGCCCCTTTTCTCCTACCAAATCACTTTACATTGAAAGGTTTTGATATCAGACACACATTGTCTGAACACAGGGTTATTGTTGAGCTTGCTTGCTTGAAGTTATTGTACTGACGGCAAAATAATGGCATACAGCAGATTTGAGAGGAGGGAAAATAAATAATCCAGTTTAGTTTTCTAGTGTTTCAGTGTTCTGATGGCTATTGTGTGTGGTAAAGGAACACTATTTCAGGCTTTCTAATTGTGTGGAAAACAGAATTGTTCCCCAATGTGGGGACAAGCCTAATTGAAGCAAATTTGTGGTCAAGCATTTTATTCAGAAAAGTCTGCTTAAATTATTGCTGTGTGATTTATGGTTTATTGTGAATGGAAAAGTTGAGGCACTAATGGCAGAAATACATAGTTTGGTTGAGCTCAGACTCAGGTGTAGCATCTAAAGAAATATGTTTGGTTTTGGAGTGCAAGTTGAAAGTAACCAACTTTCATTTGCTTCAGTGATGCCCTTGGCAATGGGACACAGGTTAATTTAAGGAAAAGTTATTTTGCAGGCAGTACCAGCACTTAGTGACCACTGTAAGGAAAAAATAAAAATAATTGTGCATGTGCTTTGAAGAGCGCATCTGCTTGCTGTTAACCTCTTTGAACGAGTTGAAATTTAACTTTTGAAAGGACTAGTGTAAGGGTAAGGGTAATATTCTGTTTTAAAATAGGGTTCATCAGTTCACAAAACCATTAAATGTGAAAATGAAATAGAATCTTGAAGACTAAATCAGACCGCATCACACGTGGCTTTGAATAAAACATTTTTTGCTTGTAAACCAACTGTCGTGCCAGAATTATTAGTAAAACAGCTGTAGTATGAATCTCAATACACATATGGAAGGTGGGACAGACCATATTATTGGAGCAATACTTTCTCCTTTTCACCTTTTAATTTGGTGGCTGGTGTAGCCTCGTTTAATAGCAATCATTTCAGCCAGGTGTTTTCTGTATCTTTTAATCAGTTTTTCCCCTGATTTATCTGTTGAGTATTGAGTAGTTTGAAAAGATACAAATGCACATCCCTATTTGAAATATTTTGACCATTTCTTGTTTAAAAAGTGCTTCAGGTAATTAGCGTTCTCAGTGCATGTTATAGGCGGACCGAACTATTGATCTTCTACATCTGAGATGGAGTTTGTGTGGAGCGAACACATATTGCACTGAGCAGCGCATCACGAGCCTCTGCGCGTATTTATGTGTGTGTCGGTAGAGCGGCACTCGTTCAGTAAAGCATGGTGCCAGAGACTACTTAGCTGTGCATGCTGACTGCAATTCACAAAGCTTTTGGACGACTGTCAGAGCCTGAATAAAATGCACGAATTATATGGACTACTTTAATGGTGATTTGAATGTTATTTAAGTCATTATTTGAGCTTGACTGTAACATCAATGACCAACATGCGGTATCGGATTTGGATCGGGCTCGTCGGACCGATACCCAATATGGGTAAAAACGTCAGTATCAGATCCGATACCGATCCAGGTATCGAATCGGTGCCATCCCTAACATTCACATAGTCTTTTCTGCTGTGTAGTTTCATTGGCCCCTTAGGGTAAAACTACAAAAGCTTATAATGTGTTGACCTTTGTTTTGTTTTTTTCGCAATCCATTTTTCCTTCTATTTTAACAACATTCCTAGTCGCTGCGGATGAAAAGCGCCTCCCCACTTCTTTTGTGCCATCCTCCAATACATGCCAGTGATATGGTTTACTGAGACACCTTTACACTATTCTCAGCTAGTGTATGTATCTACTGTGATTTTAAGTGATATTGACCCCTCTGTGGCCACTCTTACAAGTCTTGCTGTTTATGCAAAGAGTTTTGTGGGTTGACATTCAAGTCTGGGTAGTTTGATGTAGCCAATATTATGGACTGATAACATTGAAGTGGAGATGGTGTAGTAGTGAAAGAATGTTCAGATTCAATCAGCAGCATTTGTGGCATAATGTTGATTACCACAAACCTGTTTTTTTTTGGCTCATCTCCTTTATTTAAATAATTTAAAAAAATGCAGTTATAGTAAGGCACTTACAATGGAAGTGAATGGGGCCATGCCTTAAACTTAAAAAACAAACTTTTTCAAAATTAAAGCCATAAGACGTAAATATTGTTAACATGATTTTAGTGTGATAAAGTTGCTTACTAACCATACTTTCCTTTCCCAACACAACACAAACATTGAGAAATGACTTTTTTAATTCAAGAAAAGGGGGAGCTCATACCATAAACCATTGTTTTACCAGCAGAGAAGAAATCCATCTAAATTTTGAAAACATCTTACAGCTGCAGTTGGCTTTGGAATGCCTTGCTAGCAAGTAATGAAATTTAACCTGGTTTCCTTAAATTATGTATTGCATAGGTACTCTACCAAGATAGCCTTAGATTGTACCTTACCTACACTCCTAGCTGACAACCTTTTTTATCTGGATATAATAGCTGTTGTTTAGGCTTTCATAGACTATACAGGTAATTCACTTACCCTAGGTAAAGCTTTGCTAATGCTGGCTTTGTGGCTGTGTAAACATAGACAGCAGAGTTATCAGCAGTGCTGTGTGCTGTCGATGTCAAATGAGTGATGTGCAGGTACACAAAGCAGACTAATTTTTAGCTATTTTGAACCTGTGCGGCTGTCATGTGACCTAAATGTGAGATCAAATGTGTCTCCACATAATATGGCCACATGGCTATCACAGACAGTTAATGCATTTGTCAAAGGCTGTGATTACAATCTCTTAATTAACAGCTTTTTAACTACACAAGTCATTTGGACATTTGGATTTAGACTTGTTTAGAAAAAGCAATAAAGCGTGGGAAAGATGTTTGACTGTTCAATTATAAAATGTTATATAATTATATAATTACAGTTATATAATATTTTTGTCTTTTAAAAAAGTGGTTTCTTTTCAAAGGTGCATAAATAACAATACATTGATAGATTACTTGGGTTAAGGATTAATGTACTTTCTTTTTGTATCTTCTCAGCTCTCATCTGGTGCCCTGCAACTGTCCATACCCTCTCTGAACTGGTGCGACCGAGTGGAATTGAAAGGCTGATTGGAGAGAATATCTGCCACCCAGGTAAAATGGCTGATTCTACAGAAGCAGAGAGCTGAACATCACACATTGCCCCCTTTTCTTCTTTGTTCGAGGATCATTTTATGTGGACATTTCCCCTTCCATTTCAAATTTTTCATCATGGCTATGCATGATATGAATCGTGCCAAGGGTTTCCCTTGCAAAGAATGCGACATGATTTGCCCAAGTACACCTAGCCTTCTGGAGCATATGAAAGCACACTACCATCAAGAAGAGAATGGCAGATTTGAATGTGAGCAGTGTGGACGCATTTTTAAGCATGCCAGTAGCTTGGCTTCTCACAAAAAAACTCATGAGATGGGCTCCTTCCAATGCCCAGTGTGCACCAGAACGTTGCCCAATGCAGTGGCACTAAAAAACCACCTCCGCATCCACACCCTGTCTCCAAGTGCCCAAGCTGAAGAGGAGCACGATGACAATGCCGATGAAGACAGGGATTATAATCTAGCACACGATCTGTCTGACGCAAATTTCAGGAGTCACATAAACAACAGTGGAATGCTGCCTGGCCATGATCCTGATAAGCAAAAATCTCCAGGATCTGAAGATGCCTGGGACAGACCATTTAAGTGTGACCAATGTGACAGGACGTACCGACACCATGGCAGCTTGGTTAATCACAAGAAGTCCCATCAAGAGGGCACATATAAGTGCAATGTCTGTTACAAACAGTTCAACAATCTCGCGGCCCTTAGTGCTCACGAGCGCACACATTCGAAATTTAAACTCCCTGGAATGTCCATGGGGGCCCTTGTTCCTGAAGCAGCATCTGACCCTCGCCCCCCAGGGCCCCAGAATGATGACATGACACCCAGCTTTTGCCACTTATGTCAGGTGGCTTTGCCTAATAAGAATGACTTTCAAGAACATATTTTGTTACATAATGCTGCATCATCTTCGTTGGGGCTGCCACGTAGTTTCTCCAGTATAGTGTCACATAATCTTAGCACTGTTCGCTCCCCCACAGTCAATTTGTATACACCTGCTTTAGGTGACCCTCTACCGCTTCCTCCATTACCAGACAAGCGTTACGACCCAATGCTTGGGCCTCCTGTTAATAGTTCCATATACACCTGTGCGTATTGCGGAACAGGACATCGTGACTTAGAGAGTCTCAAAATTCATTATCTTACCCATGACCCACACACCACAACACATGTGCATGGGAGCCCTGCTATTTTAAATTCAGATGAACTGGCTTCAAATTCGCAACAATCGGTATCGTCATCCAATGGCGGGACGCGATCTCAGAATGAGTCCGCGGCCATTGATGATGCTGAACGTAGATTTAAGTGCCAAGAGTGTGGGAAAAGCTATCGACATGCAGGGAGTCTAGTTAATCATAAACGCTCCCATCAGACAGGTCATTATCAGTGCACTGTTTGCTGTAAGCAGTATCCACACTTAGCCGCCCTTCACAGCCACCTCCGCAGTCACAAGACTCGGCCGAATTCGCAGTCGATGGGCACAGAGGGAGATTGGCTTTCCTCTGAGCCAATGACAGGGTTAGACTCTCAACAAGGCTTTGTACATTCTCAGGACCAGGAGAGTAGTGCTACAACACCTATTTCGCTCCCTGGTAATCTTGGTGATGCAGCCCACTTTGTCCCAGACGGTGGCCATAACAGTGGCCTAGATTCATTGGAATTCCATGACCGATTTGACGGCACTCTCACTCAAAGCAGTTCTGGCCATTCCCCTCTTCCACAAAATCATCGTCAAGCAAATAGTGTCAACCAGGGCGCTATGTCCAATGGTTACCTGGGTAACATGAGCTTCCATAGTGCAGGTGGTGCCTCCCTGCCAGCAGGGAGTGCCAACCTCAAAGAAAGTAGTCGACAGCGGCGTGGTCACGAACAGATGCCTTACGGTGGAGGACAGGCTAACTCCCTGAGCAACAGTAAGAGAATGGATAACAAAGACGATGATGATGATGGAGAGGTTTACCAGTGCACCATCTGCGGAAACCATTACGCCAGCTTGAGGGCGCTTCGTAGCCACTTGCGAAGCCATGGGGTCAACCAAGGGGCGGGGCCCTCCTCTACCTTCTCTCCAATTGGTGAGCAAGAGTGGAGGAGGCGACAAGAGGGTATTGCAGCCGGTCTTTTGATCTGTAGCACCTGTGGCCAGAGCTTCAGCAGAAAGCAGGACTTGCTAAACCACCAGCTGGTCCACGGACCTGCCAGGCCAGATGGATCTGCACAAGACTTAGGTGGTGCTAGCTCTAATTCTAATGGCAAAATGGATGGAAGGAACCACATTTGCGTTGACTGTGGCATGTTCTTTGCAGATCGTCATCAGCTGATCACTCACCTGTGTCCAGGCAAGGCGAGAGCAGGGGGATTGAACAAGAGCTTGAACGGAGCTAAAGGGATGACGGGTAGTGCTGGTACCAGTGGTGACGGGGGCACCGTAGACCCTCGGCAGATGCCAGACTCTGATGATCGGCCCCACAGGTGCGACCAGTGTGGCAGAAGTTACAGGCACCCCTGCTCCCTGCTCAACCATAAGAAATCTCACAAGACTGGGGTCTTCCGCTGCCTTGTCTGCCAAAAACGCTACTACAACCTACTGGCTCTCAAGAACCACCAGCGGACTCATTTTGACTTAAAGAGGTTAGCCAGCATTGCATGTGCCCTTTTCTACTCTAACTGTTTAGTTCTCTTTGTATACTTTGAATGCTTATGTGTTATCATGAGTTCCCACTCATGTGATTACCCAGGTCATCACTGAATTAATAGATTTTAATGAAATTCTGAGGGTCAAAGCAGTGTGCACTTGTGATTTCTTTTCCCATTAGAGAAGATGAGGGCAACAAGCATAACTCATACTGATATACCCACATACATGCAGTTGAAATTGAATTTCATAACATCTGTACCTCATTTGAGCATTGTGTAGTCTCCCTCTGTCTGTTTCTTTAGTTTTTTTTTGGAAGTGTATTTTAACACCGCTTTCTTATCTTTTAGTTTTTGTGTGTTTTGTCTCTTCACAGGCACAAGTGCGAGGAGTGTGGGAAAGCCTTTAAGATTCAGAAGCAGTTGATAAATCATCTGCGCTTGCACGAAGAGCACAGAGTGAAGACTGGAGATCAACGAGACCAACAGGTTCAAGGCATGTCTCATCCCAACGGTGCCCACTATGAGGGAGGCCCATCACAGCTCCAAGCTATGAGGATGGGGGAACCCAAAATTCCAAACCCTCCCATGAACACCAATTATGGTGAACCTCAAGGTTACAAGAAACCATATGCGGGGGCCAGGGCTCAGCAAGTTGATGATGGCAGCGGCCGCCGCCCCTTTGCGTGCGATCAGTGCGGACGCACTTACCGTCATGCTGGCAGTCTGGCCAATCATAAGAATCTACATAAAATTGGTGAATACCACTGCAACGTGTGCAACTCCACTTATCCGAATCGACTGGCAATGAAGAACCACCTCCGCATGCATTTCGCTCTTAAGAAGTATACATGCACTGATTGTGGTAGGGGCTTCAGGAACCAGCGGCAGCTTGAAACGCACACCAGCAACCAGCTCTGCAAAGATCTTCCTGGCCCCCTTCCTGGTCCCAGTGTGCAGAGCGCTCCTCCTCCATCCGAATATGAATGCGATGGGTGCTCGCAGATCTTTTCTACAACCACAGACTTGGCCTCACATAACTGCAGTTCCCAGCTTCCATCTTCCTCGGCCTCCCTCAACAGCTCTAGTATGAGCATGGAGACGGGTGACCTGGGTTCTCCAGAGCGTGAAGAACGCCCTTTCACCTGTGACCTTTGTGGCTGCTCTTACAAGCATGCTAGCAGTCTGCTCAACCATAAAAATACACACAAAATAGGCAACTTCAGCTGCTCGTATTGCGACAAGCCCTACTCCAACTACATGGCCCTGCGCAACCACATGCGCATCCACACGCAGAAGAAGCGCCATATCTGCTCGACGTGTGGCAAGGCTTTCCGGTTGGCCCGCTTCCTACGGAACCACCAGAGAGTCCACGAGGAGGGCCACACACGTTTTGGCTGCCCCACCTGTGGGAAGAGCTTCCAGGGTCGATCTGGGCTGGCCAGGCACCGCTGCGGGGACAACCAGGTAGGCAGAGAGGGCGTGAGGAAGGCCACTTCAAGCACAAGAGAGGAGTGCCGGTTCACGTGAGTTTACGTCTGTTGTTCGTGATTTTTGAAGTGAACTAGTAAAGATCACAGGTTTCTACATGTCTATTACAGGTATATGATCTCCAATCCGGCTTCCTCGGGACCATACGCGTGCCGGAATTCGGATTTTTCTGAAGTTTGGACAGTATGATTAGTGGAGACCAGATAAGTTACCCCCCTTTGCTTTCAGTTAGCAACATTTTCAAGATTGTTAGGATTGTCATGGTAATAATAGGTACATTTTGATTTAAAATGTGTTTGTTTTGTGCTAAAGACAACCAAATCATTGATTCCCTCTTTGTTAATGTCTGATTGATGATAATATTCTATAATGTATGGTATAGTTTTACTGTTGTTAGCATTTGAGCATTCATGAGCACACATACTGACCATTTATTTTCAAATTAGTCATCTTGCATCAACTAGTGGTTCCAGGAATAAATACTGATTTGGGCCCAACAGCACTGAGCAAACCATGTCATGGGACTTTGAACCATTTATTAAATGTATGGTTATTAAATCCAATAAATATAGCTACAGTATGTTAGTTATTATGGTACAGCCTAAACAACCTCAAGACAGAAAAAAAAAAGAATAAGCATTTTAATGTACAAACATACTAACACAAAACTACAATACTAACAAATTCCATTCATAATCACCCCAAATATTTATAAAGGAAAAGTTGACAAATTCTGAAAGAAATGTTCTTTCCCCACATGTGCTTGATGCTGTTATACATGATTCTGGTCAAGATTTTGTCAAATCCTAAAACATTATATGCTGTACAATTATTTATGCATCTTGATAGGCTTCATTGAACTGTTTAATCTAATTTTAAATGCCAAAAGTTTGAAAATGAACATAAACAGTAATATACAGGAAATTGCTCATGAAATTCTCATGACCAGGTTTGTCCTGCTGACTATTACAAGTTTGTGCATCAGCAGTTCATATATTACCAACATAAATTATATAAACTAATATACCACTGCCTTTTTTTAAACATTTAACAGAATTGTTTGATACTTAAATTATTCATATTTAGTTTATTCACTGCCTTCGGTGGCATGTTATGCAAGATATCTTGTCCACATTATTTTGAGTTTTGGCAGCTGGATTCAAGATCATATACCTGTATTTGTGTATCCGTCAATGCAGTTACAATCCAAGTCAACTGCATATTGTCAGGTTACTTTCAGAATAATCTAGGTTGCTAACTAATGAGGGGTTAAATAGGACAATGGGCAGATGAGATTTACTTTTCCCCCTCTTTGTCTCTGTCTTCACAGATGTGACCAGTGTGGCCGTTCCTATCGGCATGCCAGTTCACTCCTTAACCACAAAAATACCCACACCGTCGGCATCTACCACTGCGCAGTGTGCCTCAAGACCTACTCCAACCTGCTCGCACTCAAGAACCACCGTCGCATTCATTCTGAGACTCGGCGACACCGTTGCCCTGAATGCGGCAAGGCTTTCCGTGTCTCTTCCCAGCTACACAATCACCGCCGTGTGCACCAAAAGGAGCGTGAGCTTGCCTGCACTCTGTGCCAGCGGAGCTTCCCCACCCAGACTAGCTACCGGCTCCACTTGGAAATGCAACATAACCATGCCCCGAAATCATCGCAGCAGCCTGGGATTTCGTCCAGTCGCTCTGATTTGAGTTGGAGCTCTGGGCTTGACCTTACGCTGATGCAGGCCCAGGGAATGGATCCTAATGGGCTCCCAAAGCATAACACATCACACCACGGTCCCAGTGCCAATGGCTCATCTGGGCATCAGCAACAGCATTTACCTCAGAGTTGCAATGAGGCAGGGTGCAAGTCGCATGTCTGCGATCAGTGCGGCCGTGGTTACCGGCATGCCAGCTCGCTTCTGAATCACAGGAACAGCCACAAGATGGGCACCTATTTCTGCAGTTCCTGTCAGAAGGAATTCTCTAACCTCATGGCACTCAAAAACCACAGACGTATCCACACAGAACCCAAACGTTACCAGTGCCCGGACTGCTGCAAAGCTTTCCGTGTTTCCACCCAACTCATCTGCCACCGACGCATCCACACCAAGGAGAAGCCTTTCTCGTGTCAACAGTGTGACAAGTGCTTCTCCAGCAAGTCCAACTTAAGACACCACCAAAAGGTCCATTGGAATAGTTCGGCACCTTCTAGTGGCCGGAACATGGGCGCCACCAACTTCTTGGGTATGCCCTCTGGGCCTTTTGTATAAATGGAAGCAGAACTTTTGGTTTGTTATGGTGGTTCATGCCAAGGTTTTTGGAGGTGCCAACCCCCCCCACGTCCCCTTTTGCTCTCACCCATCTTCATCTCTGTTGCTGTGAGGCTTCTGTTGAGCAGGTTGTTGCTTAGGTTAAGAGAATTGTCCCTGCATGTAAACATTTGATTAAACAATGGACTCAAAGTGGGCCGTCACATCATTTAAAGACTGTTAGTTTTTAGGTCATAACACATTTTCCAACACTTACCACCGGTGACCTTAGTTGGATTTTCATAGTTCCCTTTGGGGGTGGGGGACACTGAGGGCCCCTGCCTTCATTTTCTGATAACAGCCTTTTAAAGTAGTGCAAACTATTCAAAATAGAGTCCTGTTTTAATGGACTCTATGCACGGAACGAAGCCTACGTATTTCCTGTCAAATCTCAGGGGGCTAACAATCTTCTGGTATCGTATCCAGCTAACGCTAAAGTGTCAAGAGCTATAGCAAACTAATATTCTTTCTAAAATAAAGCGATTTATCACAACAAATGTGATTTTATTTAGTAGAAGTATAAAAATGATCTCCGTAATGAGCTTCAAAAGTGTAAATACATATGTTTTAAAGCTTGCAGTATGGCCAAGCTCTACTATACCGTTGTGTAAGGCTTCTTCTGTGTGCAGAGTATTTACATCCAGTGATTGTACAGTGATTTGCAAGTGAGAAATACAGCAACAAGCGATTCGAGAGCACAAACAATCACCTGAAGACGACGTGGGACAGTTGCTCTGTTACTCAGCTTAGGTTTTAGCACCATCTGCAGGGTGACAAAACATCACTGAGAACACACACAGTACTGATTTCTTTGTAAATTATTATATTTTCCCTCTATTCAAAGCATGAGTTTACACATGAGTAAAGCACTGCTGAGAAGAAAAAAAATGTACAGTTGAGGATTAATTCGTTTTTATTCATATAATCTATAATATCACACCACAATATTCAAAAATATAAGGACTGATACAATAACACAATTGGTAACACTTTACAATAAGGTTATTTGTTAACATTAGTATTAGTAAAATACTTTTACAGCATTTATTCATCTTAGTTAATGTTAATGCCAACATATTAATAGATTTAAAAAATCAAAAGCTGTTAACATTAGTTAATTAATGCACTATGAACTAACAATGAACAATTCTATTTTTAACTAATACTGACAAAGATGAATAAATACTGTAAAAAATTTATATTATTAATTGTTTGATCATGATACCTAATACATTAATGCATATTAACGACTGGAACCTTATTTTAAAGTGTTAACACATCATTTAGTCTATATTTATTGGGTCAAATTACTGCGTCATTGTCAAATGTACTTTTTTTTTTTTTTTTGCAAATAAAAGGAAAAAAGGAGAATAAAATGTTCACTTCTCAAAAGCATTCGGCCATCATCAGTGTTCTCTTCAGTTCGGCAGATCCCTGCACAGGCACATGACAAGTCTCTCAGAAACGGGACACGGTTTTTATTAATGTAAATTTTACTGAAAGTGAAAATGATATTATGCTGCATAAATACAATACAATAAACTAATATTGATCACTATTAGACAAAATGTATGGTTAAAGTAAGAGTCACTATGTTAAGAAATATATTACCATTCACTCCAGCATTTGATGTGAAGCTGGAGCATCATCAATTATTATATTATATTAACATATAAAATCACAGACTTTATCTAGCAAAATAAATCAAATTAATTACATATGTAATACAGTCAGAAACAGGGACCATGCGAAGCCTGTGCTGGTCTATGGCTTGTGAATATTCACCCTCATTTTGATCGAAATATCTTAAAATGCACATTGTTAAAACACTTCTTTTTACTGGATGGAGCAACAGCTCCGTGTCTCAATGTGCGATGGATATTGTCCAATGTCATCCGCAGAAACTTGTAAATAACGCGTGTGAAAAGTAATTTTCCTCCGAGTCGTCTTGACAGCATTTATCAGCGTAGGAAGAAATAGTTAAGTGTGGTAAAGTAAGTAAGTTCGGAAGTAAGTGTACCCCATGAGGCGAAACGCGGAAGTGACCGTGCATAGAGTCCATTCTTAACTTTTAGATGAGGCATTTCCATTTATATGGGAAATAACCACCGATTTCCACCGGACTCATATTAGATCAGAATTGTTTTTGGGATTTCACAATGGGCAGGCTAAATTATAGCGATTGTATAGTGACTGGTTCAAGATTAACACGAAAAAAGCACGCCTGAAAAATCAACCATATTGAAATCATACGTTTCATTTTATGTCCAGCTACCCCTTGAACCAGCCTTGAAAGCATTCACAATTTCCAATCCTAGACTATACAAAGAAAACGTGTTGATTGTCCAATGAATTAACAAGTAGAAGTACAGTAACTGTTTAACAGTGTATAGAGCGTATTTGAAAAGTCTTCAGTTATTGGAGGCAACACATCTCTGTGTTGTGCAGAACTGTCCACGTTCTTTTATTTTGTATTTTACCCCCGTTCTTTTGACGTTCTAACTTTTCTAACATGTGGGTTTATTGCAGCACGGAGATGAGCTGCAAACCTTATTATTCAGCAGATGACAGCATTGCGCTTACTGGGCATCATTTGTTTGTTCCCTTTTATAATTTCATGATGTTGCTCAGAACCCATGTTTTAAAACTGCAACTAACTAGCTAGTGTATAGAAATGATAGGTTGTGCTATGAAAAAAAAAAATGGGAAAAAACAAACGGGGGGGAAAGATGTATATTGATAGGCTTGTTATTGCATTTGGTTTTACCTTGTATTGTATTGTACCTCTGACTGTATTATTTACAGGAAAACTTTTATCAAAGATCACTGTAGTATGCATTTTATTTATATTAACACTTGTAACTGAAAATGCTAGTTTTAGAACTTCCCAGTTTTAGGGTCTCTTGTTCCAAACCCTTTTTGATTCGACCCTTCCATTCTCCAGAGGCTATCAGACACGGAGTCAGAAATGGCAGGACTCCTAAAGAACACTTGTTATAGTGTATATCCTTTTTCATTGCCATTATTTGTTATGCTTTTAAACGAACATATCTGTCCCTTGTGCAATAAACAGGGAACTGTTATAATGTGTGTTTTGATTGCAGTACAATGAGTGTAAACATATCACTGTATTATTATTATTATTGCCTTTCTCACGTATTGTCGTGACAGTCCCCTACGCTCATGTCAGGATTAGATGTGCCAGTTTCACTTTGTAAGCTCACACGTTAAGAAACGATTTTGTGATCAATCAGCACGGCAATCTTATTCTAACTTCTCAGTTACACCGTTATGGTAACCCATGTATTTATTAGAATTTTGTTTTGTCTTTTTTATTTAATTGCATTTTAATATTTTGAGCGTGTTTTGTACCAATATTACCTTGGAGCACTGGTGCTAGTAAGTCATAGTATTCTGAGTGAAAATGAAGTTGTATGTGATTATGATCAGAGCTTGGGAAGATTTTATATTTA
Organism: Myxocyprinus asiaticus; assembly: GCF_019703515.2. Classification (NCBI taxonomy): domain Eukaryota; kingdom Metazoa; phylum Chordata; class Actinopteri; order Cypriniformes; family Catostomidae; genus Myxocyprinus; species Myxocyprinus asiaticus. The sequence goes on along the minus strand of NC_059377.1, from coordinate 38,216,770 downwards.
TGTATACTCTTGCAAATTCTGCGCAATTGGATAATTAAAAAAAAAAAAAGCAAAATTCTTCCCAGGTGCACAGTTGCTACTTTGGTGATGATTGAACGATTCAAAATATAAATGATAAAAAATTGAATATTTTTTTCTTCCTTGTTTATATATATATATATATATATATATATATATATATATATATATATATATATATTAGTTTATATATATGCACACACTCACACACACACACACACACACACACACACACACACATATATATACATACAGTATATGTGACTGTACACTTTTTTTAAACTACATTTTGATAATTCATTTCCTAACAGAACATGTTTGAATTATAACCTCAATGCTCTCAAATAATAATAAAAAAGAAATAGTTGGAAAATGAATGTAACATTCACTTCAAATTTATGTGTATGTCACTCATGGTTGATGTTCTGAAAGAGTCAACGCCCACCATCTGGTTTCAATGCCATGGTATCCTTGTTAGAGTCTTTGTTTGTTCTGATGTTTTTATGAATTGTTGGACATGCGTAATGCTTTTGATTACAAGCTCAAAAAAGTTTCGACTTTAAAACATACCTAACAGCTGGGGTAAGTAGTATGTTTATGATGCCAGACCAATGATGATTCTTGGAACTCTAGAAGTTCAAAAGATATTAATGGAGTATGAGAACAGATTCCTTCACTATTACTTATTGTATACAGTTAAAACATTTCATGTATAGCTTTTGAAAGTCCTGTCACTTGATTTCCCAAAGCATAAGAATAATAAGACTCTTCTATAAGCTCTTCTATTCAGAGATAAATATCTTGGTATCTCTCAACTATATCACTTGGTTCATGACTCCCTTATTGTATCCATAATGCTGAAGTCTGCTTCACGCTCAACCTCCAGAAACTGTCCAACATGATGCTTTTGATCAAAGATCCAATGTTAAAATTGTGGTTGAATGCAGTTTTGTCAAGTTCTTCGTTTTTCTTTCCTTTTTAAAGTACTCGCCTCCAGATCCAGAGATTTCGCCATTCTTGCAAATTTGGAACATTCTACAAGTTTCAATGCAAGTTATAAAACATTTATTTATTTAAAAAAAAACATCTTTTGATACACGGTTTTAAAATGGACCATGACTAAACTGAAAATTAAGAACAAAACCTTAAAACGCCCATTTATATTAATATGTAATGAGTCATTGATGTTGATTGATGCCATTGGTTCTCATTAATTGAGCGTGGTGTGCCAGTTCAAATAACAGCAAATGAGATTTCAGAGCTGCAGTAGAGGGAAAGATTTTCAGTGAATAACGACTTATATATTGGCCTGTTTCTCACACAAAGCTATCGTATGGCTTTCACAATACTTGGAATATAGAGCACAAGTAATATAGACTACTTTTATGATGTCTTTTGAGATTGACTGTTGTCTACAAACTCATTGAATGGAAAATAACTGAAGTTTCACATCAGGAATGACATCAGGCTGAGTAATTCATGGCCATTTAAATTTTGCGGTGATCTATTCTGGGTTCAATACAAGTTAAGCTCAATTGATAGCATTTGTATCACAATGCCGATTTACCACAAAACCTAATTTTGACTTTCCCCTCTTTAAAAAATAAAAAAATAAATCTGGGTTACAAATAGTGAGGCACTTACAATGGAAGTGAATGGCAATCTGTAAACGTTAAAATACTCTGTTATATATACCCCGAATTTTCCTTTAAACAGATTAATATAGGTTACTATCAATGCTAGAATTAATGGATTACACCATTAATATAACTGAAACATGAAGCTTTAATAAAAGGGGAACTGAATATCTCTCGATGATGCATCTGTTCATGTTAGGCAAATTTCCACACTTATCTCCAGATGAATACGGTAATGTTCAGGTACTGTAGCTGTAAATAACGGTTAAATTCCCCTCAACAGACCTCTCGTGCCTGTTCTGACATGACGTTGGAAACCTTTCATATATATAAATCGAAGACTTTATTTTCCTCATAAATATATTTTGAAACGTGTCATATTGTGAAAATGTGACAATTTAGTGAGACCATTCATCCAAAATTTCTCAACATTTTCAGATATGTTTAGTTTTGTTAGATTTGCGGTTCAGTGTCTTGTTGTGTGACACATTCACCAGCTACAACGGTTTTCTATTTTCTGTGTAGTTATCGCAGTTTTACAAACTCATATTAATTAAGAAGGTACATTAAATAATTGTACTTTAAAAAATCATTTGTGTCACCACCACTGGACAATTTAAGTAAACTGCACAAAGACTAAACGGTGAACTTCATTTAAAAAAGTAGCCTAAATGTTAAACTGTCCACTACTTTACTTTTTTTTTAAAGGAATATAAATTTTTTATATTTTAATATAAATTTTTTTTGGCTTTAAACCTTCCAAAAATTGGCCCCATTCACTTCTATTGTAAGTGCCTCACAGTAACCTCGATGTTTGCTTTTTTTATTTTTTATTTTTTGTATTTTTTTTTTTTTTAAGAAAAGACAGGACAAGTTGAAATGCATTTTTGTGGAAATAACATTGTGCCACAAATGCTGTTGATTGAGCTTAACTTGTACTGAATATTGCTTAATTTCTTAGTGTGCATTATTTGTTTACAAAAGCAACAAACGAAGACAGCACAAGCATATTCAACTTTTTATAACCGCAGTGAAAAATGGAAAATTCTTCTTTTACATACTTTTTTTTTTTATTTATTTTTTATTATCACTCATTTAAACTTATTAGGCCCGTTTGCTCAATATAGTGAATTTCAGATTCATATCATATGAACTTTTCAATCAGATCTTCAGATATTTCACAAATAAGTTTACAAACCTTTTCCTGCTCCATGATGCTTTTTGGCTACTAAGAAATGTTGGTGTGAGAGTTCAAGATGTGTGCTTTAAAATGACTGTGATTCATAGGTGAAGACAGCAGAATTGGCTATGAGTTCATTGGAGGTCTTGTAGTGTCCACTAGAGGGTGAAAGATACTTTGGGAAGTATTCACCTTGTCCATTTGACTAATGCTCTGAAACCACATATGACATATTTAGTTAAAGGAATATTCCGGGTTCAATACCAGTTAAGCTCAATCGACAGCATTTGTGGCATAATGCTAATTACCACAAAAAATAATTTCGACCCATCCCTCCTTTTCTTTAAAAAAAATAAATAAATCATAAATCGAGGTTATAGTGAGGCACTTACAATGTAAGTAAATAGGGGCCAATTTTTGTAGGGTTTTAAAGGCAGAAATGTGAATCTTATTATTTTATAAAAGCACTTACATGAATTCTTCTGTTAAAACTCACCATTTTTACAGTGGTTTTAGGGTTTGTTGAGATCGTCATGGCAACAAAGTTGTAAAATTGGCTATAACTTTACACAGAAAAGGTTTGTAAGTGATTTTATCACACTAAAATCATGTTTATAAGCATATTGTTTATGTCTTGTGGCTATACTTTTGAAACAGTGAGTATTTTAACGTTTTTGGATTGGCACCCATTCACTTCCATTGTAAGTGCCTCATTGTAACCCAGATTTTTAATGCTGTTGAGTGATCTACTTGTATTGAACCCGGAATATTCCTTTAAGACCCCTTTCATTCATTTGATTTCAAAGAAACTTCGTTTCTTTGAAATCAAATGAATGAAAGGTGTCTAGTTGTTTGAGAGAAAGACAATGAAGAATTTCATCTTCACAATGCAATTCTAGGTGAGACATTTCTGTGTCCTTGGGATTCTCCATTTTCCAATGCATATGATTTTATTTACAACTTAAACCTGTTTTGAAGCTGTGAAGTCCATGTTTCAGATGATTCAGATGATTTTCCCTTTAAGTGTAATGGTTAAGGATTTGGGCTTCTAACTCATGTTGCAAGCTCAGCCCTGGCTTTATGCAACTTGATTAACACCAATAAATTAAATATAGTTATAATACAGTTCTTATATACTTTGCAAATACATTCATCATTCAGGGTGTTATGTGCATGCATATTGCATGGTCTGTTTAAAAATAAAAAAAAATGCATTCTTCAGAGGAATATCTCAAACTCAGGAAAAAAATATTAGTGTATAGCAGTGTACAGTGGCTGAATTATTTTTAAAGACAATTTACAGCCTGTTGCTTAGCAACTGGAAAACCTGCCCTTCATACCTGCCAAGTTTGGCAAGTTTTAACTGGAAGGACTAAATTAATTAATTTAGAGTAATGATAATCTTTGCACAAGTCCCAAGGCATCTACTGGAGCAATCAATAACTGTAATTGACCAAAACCCCATTATCTTTCTGAATAACTTTATCTGCTTTGCACACAAGGGTCTGGAGGTGAATATGGCTTATAATAGTTAATTGAAAGTGTGTCCAGACTATTATAGTAAAAGAAACATCTTTAGCACTATTTGGACAGGATTAATTTTCCTAAACAACATTCGAGTTGCAATTATTAACAAATGACCTCTGTCATTTCATGTACTGATTTGAACAAGGTTTGGATCTCTGTAGTTCTTACTAAGGTGGGAGTTTATTATCTGGATGTGGGCATTACAGAAAGTCGTGCTGTGGATGCGTGCATCATAAAAACAACTGAATGATAAAAGATGTCTATATGGGATTAATTGTATAATAAAAACATTAAGTATATAATTAAAGGAATATTCCAGGTTCAATACAAGTTAAGCTCAATAGGCAGTATTTGGGGCATAATGTTGATTACCACAAAAATGTATTATGAACCCGGAATATTCCTTTAAGGGAAGTACTTAATGAGAAAATCATACCTGATGCGACGACCGAACATTGCACAATTTCTGGGACTCTTCTTATTTATTTAGTTTTCTTTAAAAAATAATTCTCACAAATTTCTCAATTTTAAAATTTTTTTTTTTAACAAAGGTTGTGCGAGGAAAAACACAGATGAGGAACTGAACACAAAGTGAGCCTGCAAAACCAAGTTTCCTGACCTTCTCACAGAAAACTAGTCCTGTCCATATAGAGCTTTTGTCTACCAACCCAATACATGAAAACAGTTTTATAGCCAACTATAGGATTTGACTCCAATTTAATAAGAGTACAAAAATAATATACATGGAAAAACTAAAATTAAAATACATTCGTTTTTCTTTAGTTTTATTTACACCCCCTAACCCCCATTAATCTATGTTTTGAGCATTTCAGTAGATTGAAATGTGAAAGGAGAAAAAGTAGAGAAGATGACTACAGCAGTTGTACACTGGACAATCGTTTTTCTTTATTTTTTGTTTCAGTTCATAATATCTGTTTGTTGGGGTTTTTCTTTTTTCATTTCAACGTAAAATTTTGACACACTTATAAAAGACAGCATCTGCATAGAGTTCTCATCTTAAAGATCCATGGAGAAAAGGGGGTAGAGAGATCGTGAGAGAAGGGTGGAAGATAGCAAAGGGTTAAGGAGAGGAGAGGAATACTGGTACGCCACACTAACCAAACAGAACAGCAAACAGTATTACAAGAGAGAGGGGAGAGAGGGACAGTTAGGTTGTTTGTTTGTATCTTTTTCCTTTTTTTTACAATACAGTACACACATACACACACAGAAAATAAAAGACAGAGGTTGCAATTTCAGTCAAAGTTGCAGAAATCGATTAGATTTTTTCCTTCCTTCCCATCCTTGGTGCCCATCGCATTGTGGATTCTGCCCTGATTGCACTTTCAACTTAGATCCTAGTGGGGCAAGAAGACGTTTGGCGACACATAAAGCAACGGTTGGAACCACGGTAAGTGGCTGCAGTTTCCCACAAGTCAGCGTCCATCAAGTGCTTTCGTATGCATGTGTGAGAAAGCCCTTTTCTTTGTATTGCACAGATGAGTGTTGTTCTGCTTGATTTATTGAGCATTTTTCATTGCTGTCTTATTCTATCTTCATGTTCCAAGTAGTTCAAGACCGAACGACATTCTTTGTATACGACCAGAGCTCGTTTAATCATCTCCTGCCAAAGATAAGATGCTTAACTACATCAAAGCTTACGAGTTTGTCATGCTACTATCGATGCACTCAAGGTTTTTCTAACAGGTATCGACAACACTAACCAAAACCAATTGCAAAAGTGTCCTAAAATACACCACGCAATGGGCCTTAGTCAGAAAACACGAGCGAATTTCCAGATGTAAAACCATTCTTACGTTTACGTACGAATAGATTTCTGAACGATGAACAAGGCCCAGTGTACATAAATTGATATACATTTCACAATACTAATGTGGTTGACCTCTGCAATGGCATTAAAGGCAAGAAAAAAAAAAGCGGTCAAGGAGCCTGGAAGCTACGGATGGCGACGTGTGCATTTGACCTGTAGACCTATCAATGGCGTACATGGAAGGAAGCACTTTTGCTCAGAGTTGAACCGTTAACGGCTCACTGAGTTAACACATTATTTTGTATTGAATCTGATGGTAAAGCGTTTTTCCACTTTTCTCCGTAATAGAGCATCCTTGACATCATCAAAAACGAAAGATGTTGCTTTAAGATGAGCGAGCGGTCAATAGTAAAGAGCTGACCATGGCAAAGAAAAAATCAATCAACCTCACAACTTTGACAGGAACTATTTTAGTAGTTTTATACATGGACATGCAAGTCATTTTTTCCCTCTTTGAAATATTTACAATAATTACAAGACAAAGATTCAGTTCAGATTGACAAAATCGCGAGCATTCAATATTACTACTAATATAACACAACTTCTCGGGATTCTTTAAATCATCGTAGTTATATTATTTGATAACGTTATAATTCAATTATGTCATCCTTATCCAATCAGCCAATGTTTACGGTGTCTTCCCTTGCTTATTTTAATAATATATTCATCACATCATTACAGGTCATCCTTTGTAATGACCATGCTGATGATCATTTTGCTGAAATCACAGTTTGAGCACCATCTCTACCAACCGTTTCCTCATCCTAAATCTAACACTAAAACAAGAATACTGGTATAAAGTTCAATGGGACTATACATCAAAGGAATGACACAAAAGGGCATGAAATTAAGGAGGATTGTGGCTGGGGCTGTTGAGAAAATCACTATCGCAGGTTGATCATTTTCATTAGCTGTGGACGAAGAAGAAGAAATTTGTTTGTCATAACGTAAATGTCTTTGAGAGCTGTCTGTCGGGTGCGATATTTTGCCAAGTAAAAATTGGTTGCGTCACGCGAGCGAGTGAACTAGATCGTTCTCGTCATAATCAACGGAGCTGTTAAGTCGCATACTTGCAGAGTAGACATCTTTGTTGATTATAACTGAAATGTTCTAGCTTTTGTCGCGTCACTTCGCTCGCTTGCAGCGTGTAAGGGATTTTTCTTTACCCGTAATATTGCGGCACTCAACAACCCCACCCAAAAAGACTATAATGCAGTTAAGCTCTAAAAGATACATAGTTTTTCTCTTATATATAATTAGTTTGTAATTATCACTCATTTACAAAATGCCTTCTCAATGTGCTGTGTTATGCCAGTGCTGTCTGGTCATATCAGTGTTCGTGTGACGATGAAAAAATGAAAATAAGACAACTGAGAAAACTTTCATCCAGATCTGTGCCCATGTTATTATACAATTTTTATTTCATTTAATTTTTTACCAGAGCTGACCTAATGTCTACGTCTAATGTATTGCCAGCACAGAGGAAGCAATGCAAGTGAGTTCAACAAGTGTATATGGCAATATAAACAGCATCATTTGGGGGTGTGGGAGGGGAGGGGAGGGGCAACATACACACAAAATTGGAACATTGTTGGGAGATATTAGTTTTGTACGTAGCTGATTTTTGAGAAAGTGCTTTAAAACGAACAAGCTTGTGTAGTATACATTACACATATATTCTTCAAAACGGATAAAAAAGAACAAACTCAAAACCTTTATAATGAGAATGCAGTGGATCTGAAAACATAATAATGTATACGCAAGATTGTTTACAAGATTTATGGGCGGGAAGGACTATACAATACAATTGACTGTAACATTGTGCTCTGTACTCGCATAACGCTTTGGCTTTTTAGTTTTATTACTTTTCTTAACATTTGAATGAAGTCGGCACAAAACTGGAACGCTATAGCTGCATACCATAGACCTGCGGACCAGAGAAAGCCCTTGCGCCGGACACGGTGATCCGGTGCGACCAAGGGCTCCAACAGCAAACGAGCACATACACACACAACCACACACACACACACAAATGCTCATGCTCACATATACAGCAACATATACGTAAAAAAGGAAAGTTGCGGAAGGGACAGGGCACGCACACATGGCCTTTGAGTTGCACAATTCGACACTGCAGCACACGACTCACGATAAAGAATAGTATCTTTACAAAATAATTCACATGTCATCACCAGTTAAGCACAACAATCAAGATGGGAAAACATCGGGAAATGAAGAAGATGCGCAAAAAATGGTTTTACCCAGAGTGTTTCTGGGGGTGGGGGGGGGGATACAAAGTTTTACACCATGGACGTTGTAAGGAACAAAACACCTGGCAACAAACAGAGATTTTGTATTCATGTACACATCCACCGGGAACATATTCATGGGGACTACAGTAAAACTCCAGCATTGTTAGGGTAATGATAAAATAGGCAGCAGAACTATTAAATAAATTCAATCCCCCCCCTTCCAGCCAACCCCTAGTGATCAGTAATAAATAGTCATAAATAAAAAACAAACATTAAAACGAAACAAAGAACAGTACAACCCAAAAAATATGGCGGCATAAGACATTGTTTTCTTTGATTGTAAAGTGCACACATGATCGAGAGCCATGCAAACTAACAAAGCGAAAGTTGCATGCGTTAACAAATAAGGGCCTTCCAGCAATATCTTCTACTAAAAACAACACCGACATACATATTTACCTCATTTTACCATACATGTAAGTGATTTGACACTAAATACACAGAAGTTTCAAAGAAAACATGCTGGACGTTACTGGAATGATTAAAGCAAAATAGTCCCGGCCCTCTGCCTCAGGCTTTGTAGAAAGTGTACAGTATTTATCCCCAATTAATTCTTGTTTCCTACTACTTTGCTTTGGGTAGGTAAAGGGGTGGTGGGGCGGGGGGGCTCCTGTTATATATTCTGTGCTAAGCAGTACGTGGGAAATAAATTTAATAGATTCTGTTTTTAAAAAAAGGAGTGCACTTTCAGAGTTGGTACAGTTGTACATGTTTTTTAACGGAATGAGAATGAGGACAAGGGCTAAGTGTATAATCTCGCAAAGTCTGAGACTAATCTGAATCAAGCGAAAAGGGATTCTGAACTTGTGTAAATGGAAACAAAAAACAGAGCTAAAATTTGGTTTAGAATTTTTAGCCCTTGAATTTCAATCAAAGCAGTACATAATTAACTCAGCTGGCACTTTCTGTCCAACAAAATCATAAGAAAAAAATCTATTGAATAATACAGCTGTTTGATTTGTATTTCAACAAAATCTTTGGCCAAAAGCATGGCAAAATCTAAGCTTCTTATTCTAAGCTAGTGTTATATCCCATACAAGATGTTGTCTCCCTTTAACGGATCTGCTAGGATGGGCGTTCAGAGCTAAATTTGAGTTTGAATTTGTTTTATGTAATATAAAATTTGTCTCCATATTTAGTCACTGTATAATACGTGTTTTTGATCAGTTCTTGTTGAACATAACCATAGATAAACCCTACTATACACACGTTTCTTCAACTGAACTGAAGAATGCACAAGTGCCCACTGAAAAATATTTAGTCAGATTGCTCATCAGGGTCTGTACTGCCCCAGTCTAGTGTTTCATATATGTAGTATTAAATAAAGGGACCTTAGAGTATCTATCTTGTCCCTAATTTCAAAATGTATCATTTTATGAGCCTTTCTCCATGAACTAGCACCAAGGTGAAAAACATCAAGCAAGATCTCAGATGCAGTCAATCTCTTATACCCAAAACTGTCCTGTTCAAGCCTTTCGTTTATATTGAAGTAAATATAAATAAATATGCAATTTATGAAACAAAGCAAATGAAAAATGTAAAATCAAATGTTGAGCTGTAAACTAAGAAGATTATTTCAGCAGAACTAACCACCTTCCAAAATGTAATGTTTAGGCTAGGCATTGCTTCAAGTATTGAAATTTCCCCTAACCCTAACCCTTATTTTAAATAAGAAATCGTGAGAACAGTGTAGACAAATAAATGTTGTCTCTGAACTGTCTCATTCTTAATTCTTCCCTCACTATTAGTTCCTCTAGCGCAATTTCATTAAAAAAAAAAAACGGGCAAAACACAATCAAAACTGCATAGTTTAACAGTTTGCACAATGTCATGCTATCCCTCCCATTGTAACTTTTTAAATGCGTAAAAGTGTGGCGACATTTAAAGTGAGAAACGTCAGGTCCTTCACTGCCTACTATCTAAAGTACAGTAAATGACGATAATGGCAGGGCCACAACAAAAAATAAATAATCATCTTTATGTACAATCTTGTTGGCGTCAGTAATTAATTTATGTGCTTCTTAGTGTTCTTTTTTCTCTGCTTGTTTATGGTTGCCCACAAAAAATTATTACGACTATGAGGTTAATAGTGCTGTTACACTGTAGCACTCCAATGTCACTGGATGTTAACGATCTGTAATAAATCGGCTAACAACGTAATAATGAGAGATTTCATTTGAATGTAAGCAACCACTTTAGGCCATTGAAATCTGACTGGTTCTACAATCTATAACTATCTAGGTACTGTAAGTATTCTTAATGCTATTATGGTTTGCCAAACACCAAGTTATGCCTGAACGTAAAGAAATTTAGCAGTTGCTGGCACTGTCTTGGAAGCCCCCCCAAAAATGAAAGCAAAACAAATTATAATAAAATAAATAAATAATAATAATAACAAAAGTTGATTTTTATTCCTTTACAGGTAGTAACCCATGTGCTGCTTTTATGTTCAATACATTTACATGTACAGTTTGTAAATATTATGTTTATTTGTACCCACTTTTGTATATATTTAAATCAGCTAGTACGTAACATCTCCTTTGTTATTTGTTTTTTGTTTGTTTTGAATATTCGATTTTTTTAACCCTACCCAATCTACGTTTTTAGACAGTTTCCTTATCTCATGTGTTAAGTGGATAAAACACTCAGCTTTCCAAGTGTTAATCTGTCTTCATGTCGATTAGAAGCCCAGGGTTCCTCCGATAGTGGATGCCAAAACCACTCCCAAAATTACACAGCAAATGATGATCATAATTTTCTTCTGCAGAGGGAGAAAGAAAGAATGACAGACAGACAGACAGACAGAAAGAAAAGATTTGTAAACAACAAGCTAACAGAACAATAGTCTTGTTTTGTTCATCTAGCTACTCAGTTATAGGTTCTGGGCTATATGGCTATTAAATCAAAGATCATTTTTCAGATGAAAATGTTATTGATCAGAGGTTTCTCTTTCATGGCCCAGGAGATTTAATGAGGTTCTCGGTTCTCTTAAATATAAGTATCAACTTGAGCTCTATAATAAAAAGCCAAACAGAATTAACATTAATTTGAAATGACTGTTGATACTATTAAAAAGCTGTTGATTGGTCATGCCGCTTGGTCATGCACGCAGACATAAAACTGCGTAAAAGGAAACATGCAGATTTGGGTGGCAATCAGTAAGCTGTAATGTATCCAACATTCATGTTGTTTCAAATTCCAATTAAACAATCAGGTTCATTCTAATAACTGACTTCCTGGATCTGTGTATTGCGATATTTGGTTTATGAAAGGAAAAAGGTACAGTAGATTGCTGTAACAATTAGCAAAACAAGCTGTTAGGTACAAGAAAATGGTGGGCCAATGTCCTTAATGGAATAAGCAATGGATGAATTATCTGGCACTGATTTTGTCATAATGTTTACCCAGTGGTTCACTAAAGGGCAACCACACTAGATCTGCAGTTTGACTCAAGTCAAATGGAAAGCATAGAAGTAGGTGGGACCATCTCTGCAATGGCCATTTGCAAAAAGCAACAAAACTGTCCTAGGGGTTCTGGGAGCTCACCAGCAAATGTTTGCTGGGTGCAGAGAACATCTGTTGAAGAACTTTTGAGAGCCAACTACAAAATCTAGTTTTTCTTGGCATGGTTTATGTCTGGTTCTCAATTGGTTTTGCTTCCATCAAGTGGCTACCCAACACAGAACCAAATTGGTAACCTGTATATACAGTGATATATATATATATATATATATATATATATATATATATATATATATATATATATATACAGCTATGGAATAAATTAAGAGACCACTGCAAAATTATCAGTTTCTCTGGATTTACTATTCATTTAGAGCATTTATTTGCAGAAAATGACAACTGGTCAAAATAACAAAAAAGATGCAGTGTTTTCAGACCTCGAATAATGCAAAGAAAACAAGAATATGAACAAGAATATGTTTAAAAATGAATATGAACTTGCTTCCTTTGCATTATTCGATATATAATATATAATATATATATATATATATATATACTGTATATATACAGTATATGTGTATATTATTTTTTATTTTTTTGCCGTGCATTGGATGTGGGCACATAATGCATCTGCTAATTTTGGCTAGGCTCTACCAAAAGATTTAGTGAATTAGTGCCATAATAGCATAGGGTTTGATTGGAAGCATAGACTTTTGACGCCAACAACAAAAGATATGGGAAGCGTTTTCTCCTCCCTATTATTGCGCAATCTTAAATGCACAATTATATGTTTGGTTGCTTTTCATTATTCGCATTAAGCATTGTTTTTCCTAGCTGTCTACTACCCTTTCAGAACAGACCTGTGGCTCAGTTTTGGGTTGCAACCCACCAGTTGAGAACCACTGGTTTAACTCAAAGTTAAACCGTGTTTAGGAATAATTTCAAAATGCTCCTCTTGTTTTTGTTAAACTTGGTATATGACAGCTTATGACTGAGCTCTTGTATATCCTCTAAGTACTGAAAGCATGAATCATTGTACATAAAGGGCATATAAAGACGTCAGGTGTAACAGCTGAGAGGAACAGCAATTTTCATGTCTTACCTTGCGTGCCTGACTCTGGTATTTGACAGCCTTCTTGGTGTCAGAAACTGCTCTCTCTACATAGTCCACAGAGTGTTCCACGTTATATTCAATTCTGTCAATCATCTCTCCCTGAAAATGACAAACACAGGTACATGAAAAAAAAAATGTTGAAAGAACATAATTATATTTAATTAGTTAATTAAATATTTAGGCTAATCTGATTATGCCTTAAACTCGCAAATAATAGTGTAGTACTCTCAGCTGTTTAACACGTTTTACCATGTTTACCGTGGTACCACATTTCCCCTCAAAATCAATGCAGAAAATGTGCAAAAGTCTACAGATTTCATCTGGGCCCACTCATCCCTTTCAATCTTTGTGCTTGATGTACCCTAAGAGTTACTACTCTTGATAACCAAAAAGTTGCAGGTTCGAACCAACCATATTCTATTGTGCTCAAGGATCACCCTTGAGCAAGGCATTTAACCCCAGGTTGCACCAGGGGAACTGTCCTTGTAACTTAACATAATGCCATTCATAATGTCACGTAAACAATTTCCAATGGCCTTGCTTACAAAGATCCTGTAAGCATCACTGTCCCCTATAGACTGAATCTAAAGGGTTCAAGGCATGGCAGTCTTATTGGTACACCCTATACGAAGACGTCACTGATAACTTATTTTAAATGGGAATGTTACCCTGATGATATAGCTGCAAAATTTGTGTTTTTAGCTGTTAAGATTGTTGTGGCAATAAGTCGCAACATTGCCCGCCCACTTCTTCAGCCATCTTGGTTCTGGAAGTATGTTTCCCATTCATTTTTTTCATAGGGATTTCATAAAGTAAAAGAGTTTTCCGAGGTGAATCACAACGTTACAAACTTTGACTTGAGGCCAAAAAGTATTTGAAAATTAAACAAAAAGACAAATGAGTCCCATGAATCCCATGAATTATGTAATCAAATTATAAACTTTGGAAGAATATAAAACTGTTGAGTGTAAAATATTAAGATATACAAATATATATGTGATTTGAGAGTGTAGGGTGAACGACTCGATTGCGTAATTCACAGCACGTCATGGGAGTGGGCGGTCGCTGCAGAGCTCTTTTGCCGCAGTTTATAAGTGGTGATTCTGTGATTGTTGGATTTTCCCCCTCAGGCTCATGGGTAGTGTAGTACTTCACCAAGGATTCTGCTATTAAACACAATTTTTAAAAAACTGAACTGAAGCATATACCATTGATCAACATCCTCGGAGCTCACGGCAGATCTATCTTTAAAGGTTTATAGGTTATCGTTAATAATCAACTCTACCATGGAAACAATAAATGGGATTTTTACTTCCAGAACCAATCTGTTGTGGTCTATAAAAACTTGTCATAATAACTTACCAACGGTTGCAAGCTTGCCCCAAAGTCTTACATTTTAAAAGGCCGGTCACACTACACTTCTCGCTCTGTTCACTCCCATTCAAATGTTTCTGAACGATGGTGACTGGAAGCGCAAGCTCATGCGAAGAAATTTTGCAATACTCTGCAGAGGAAAGTTCAAGTTTGTTGAACTCTGAACTGCGAATCCATATGACGAGAGGACGTGTGACCAATAGAAGATCGAAAAGTCACATGCTGACCTCTTGGCTCAATACAAAAAAATACATATTTCAAAGCTGCATGTTTTATTGTTGCCAGAAAGTGAGTAGGCAATTTATTTTCTGAGGTAATCGACAGTAGGCCACAGATGCTGTTGATAGAGCTTAACTTTAAAGGAATGTTCTGGGTTCAGTACAAGTTAAGCTCAATCAACAGCATTTGTGGTATAATGTTGATTACCACTAAAATCAATTTTGACTCGTTCCTCCTTTTCTTTAAAAAAAGCAAAAATCGAGGTTCCAGTGAGGCACTTACAATGGAAGTGAACATGGCCAATTTTTGGAGGGTTTACACAGAAATGTGACATTATGCCACAAATTCTATCGATTCAGCTTAACTTGCATTGAACCCGGAACATTCCTTTAATTAAGCTTAACATTAACTTTAATTAAACTGCCTCAGGTTTTGGCGTGGAATAGCCAGCAATGAAAACATGATCACAAAAGGCAAAATTACTTTCTTAAAGTGACGATCCTTTGCTAACAGCCTGGTGGAAGGGACCTTTGTAAAAGGTTTCCATTGCTTACTTGTGTTTTAAAAGACCTTACGAATAGCCCTTTCCGCAGTGCCCTTCATAGGTGCAAAAAATGACATTTGGAAATCGCTGTATTTGACTTTTTTAGTTTTACCTGGCTCTCCACCAGCATGGCCATGTCCACGAACATGTCGTGCAGCTCACGGATGCTGTTCTCCAGTTTAATGATCTCAGTGTGCCGGGTTTCAATCTCGTTTAGAGCCTGCTTGGTCATCTGGGAGTCCATTTTGATCTGTTCAACAGAGAATTTGAGAAACAGGTCAACAGCAATTCAATTCTGTGTTTTACAAGTAACTGCTATTAAACAGGCATTTGCACAACAAGCAAGGATGGTTCACTGCTAGAAGACCATTTTTTTAACCGTACAGAATATAATTCTGTTGCAATTACAGTAAAAACAGACACCAAATCATGAAATTTGCTGATTACGATTCCATGAAAATATACAAAGGTCAAAGTCATAGTATAATTAAAGGAATAGTTCACCTAAATATTTTTATATTTTCATTATTAATTCACTTTCAAGTCGTTCCTACCTCACATTATTTTGTTTTTCGGTGAAACACAAAATGAGATGCTCTTTTTCCATAAAATGAAAGTGGAAAGTGACTGTTCCTCACACAAAGCTATCTGAAGACTTGGAATATTGCACATAAGTCATATGGACTACATTTATGATACATTTTATTATGCTTTTCTGTCCTTTTTGGAGCTTGGCAGTATGGATTAATATTCACTTTCCTTGTATGGACAACAGACGCTCTGACATTCTGCCTAACATCTCCTTTTGTGCTTCATGGAAGAAAGAAAATAATACAGGGTTAGAACAACATGAGCCCAAAATTTTCATTTTTGAGTTTACTATTCCTTTAAATTTGAAAATGTTTTTGTCAACTATTTAACTTACATCATCAGTGAAGATGGCAAGCTTCCCACTCTCCAACATGTCTTCCAGTTCCTCATTGGTAGTTGTTCTGCCAGCTAATTAAAGGTATTAGAAGTATATGGTATCATTATGTCGCATACTGGGGTATTTTAATAATGTGTTTAAAAGGTCTTAAACATACTTTCCAGTAATGTGGAGGATACTTTTTAGCCTGTATTTGTGCGTGTGGGTGTGTTCGTGCTTGTGAAACTCACTAATTTCCAGTTGTCTCTGAATGCGATCCTTGCAGCGATCCCTATATTTGGACTGCGTGGTGTTGTACTCCGTCATGACTTCCACAAACTTGCGTGACAGCGTGGAATGCTGTGGGAATATGGTAGAGGGGATTAGGAATGTGAAAATGTTGCTGTTTTTTATGGGGGGGGGGTCCATTTAGCAGATCGGGATGTGAGTGTTCTCGCGAACAGTACGCAGCTCAGGATAATATTGTGGGCTAAGTGTGATCGCAGTGAAAATAGGGTCCTGTTTTACTGCAGTTTGAGAGGCTATCATGCTTGTTCTCGTTCTAAACAGCAGATGGCACTAAGGAGGGTGTTTCACAGCTCTGCTCAGTGGGAGGGCAGAGGTCACAGGAAGTGTGATTGTCTCTGCCTTTCAAAGAACATACTGAATATCCCGAAGGTCAGAGTTTTTAATTAATTTTTATTTATTTTTTTATTTCATTTTAGAGAATCACAACATGATGACTTTTATAAAACTTTCAAAGTCATGAATATTCCTTGACCACATCCTATATGATTATTCCCAAGTGAATAACGTTTTGAATAGATATTATTTTTCCCTAATTTCAAAAGTAGAGAACTAAGCAAAGCAACTGAAAACACCCCTGATGCCACACATACATCACCCAGACGTCTATTTGACGTGTGTGTTTGCATCTGGAAGATGTATTTTTTTTACATTGTTTGCTCATCTGCAATACATCTCTTAAGACGTTTCCTCTCAGATGTCAATAAGACATTCAGTGGATGTTTTTGAGACATTTGTGATTTACAATGTTTGCAAATCTGATCTTTTTAAGATGTTTAGCAGATGTTAATTATATTGTGATGCTTTCCAGATGGAACGCTCGTAAGTTGCACAATATATAATAAAGATGCAATATATTTTCACATTTCTTAGGCTTTGAAAGTGTTACTTTGTACATTTGAGGCTTTCTTTTCACCTGTTACACACTGATTGTTGTGTGAAGTCACAATAATTTTATCAATGCATTGTGAAGTAGCTAGGAATATTACTTTTAATTACAGCGTCAGAAATAACATTTTACATTAAGGGACAATATTTCCCTTAATTTTTTTAAGCATTTCTTTTTTTTTACCTTTAACCATTTTTAACCATTTAAAACAATCTGTGTCTCATCCGTTTATGTCAAATACCTTAATTTATTAGATTCATTAATATAAACTCTCAAGTTTGAGAACGTATTACCTCTTTTCCTTTTATGCCATAATGTGTATAGGACTATAATAACATATTACGAACTCTAACAGAGAAATCCCTTACGAGGGGATTTTTTGCCCCCACAGTGATTTTTTTTTATTTTTATTTTTGACTGTTACCATCATCGTATTTTGCGCACCAAGTGTTCAGGTCTGCGTGATTAGCCCTGTATCGTGTTTCTATTGCCATTAAAGCAAGGTGATGTTGTCTAATAGACTACATAGCATGCATTAAGCTGCCCTGTGGAAGGCTTTCGTGTGTCATGTGGTACATGACTAAGTACGATATATAAGCATTGGAACGCTAATATGCTTTTAAAAACATGGCTTAATTGAGTGCTACATTGTTTAAGTAAAATGTACAAACAAATAGTTAGTAAAATGAACTAGTGATGGGAAGATCGGATCATTTTACTGACTTGGATCTTTGAGTCTCGTTCAGCAAAATGAACAAATCTTTATTCAAGTCATTTCGTTCATTTGAGCAGAATTAAATCAAAACGTTACATTTTCAATAGCCAAATCCCCCCCCAACACGTCTTCTTACGCAAACTTTGATTATAGTACCAATAAGGAAAAAATGGTAATGCAGCCAAGGACAAATTATGAGAAACAGAAAGATTAGTTCACCTCTGGAATCTTCTTGTCCAAGTCGTTCGTTCTTTTGTCACGTGACAGCCGTATACGCTATCGTATATGGCTGTCATGTGACAAAAGAATGAACGACTTGGACAAGAAGACTCGAGAGGTGAACTAATCATTTCTGTTTCCTGTGTGAGCAATGCATAGTGTATACGGCTGTCACGTGACAAAAGAACGAATGACTCGGACCAGGTGAACTAATCATTTCTGTTTCCTGTACAGCGCCTATGCGGTTTTCACGTAACAAACGAACTGTTCATGAACGACCCATCATTATAATGAACATGAAACAGAGTATTGCAAAGTAAACTTTGCTTTTAGAATTTCTACTTAAAGCCACCATGAATTGTGTGTAGCCTTTACTTGAAAAATACGGTCTGTAAAATTTACTAGCTATTTCTGCGTGGAAATTGTTTCCTAGGTTTTTTTTTTCCACAACACACTCTCGCGGCAAAATCTTTAATCACGACTTTTCTAAATTGTGGAGTGGTGATGGCATAGCGGGCTAAAGCACATAACTGGTAATCAGAAGGTTGCTGGTGTGATCCCCACAGCCACCACCATTGTGTCCTTGAGCAAGGCACTTAACTCCAGGTTGCTCCAGGGGGATTGTCCCTGTAATAAGTACACTGTAAGTCGCTTTGGATAAAAGCGTCTGCCAAATGCATAAAATGTAAATTTGGCTAATTCCTATCATATCGTACGACTGCACTACAACCAATGATGTCGCTGGACATCGTTTCCATCTAATACGCGACAGTTACTTGCTTCTGTCACACACAACAGCTTCCTATCATGTTTGCACACTCTACTGATTGGTTAGATTTAAATAAGGGGTTTGGGTAAGGGCAAAATATTAATAAGTATGTCCTTAACGCCTCATACGTGGAACTTGCGCTTACTTCCGCATTAGACATCCAGGCATTTGCACGTGATGAAACTGTACGATTTTATACGAACGAACTCGTACGAAATCATACGAAATAGCCAACTTGTAAAATATGTACAAATTTTCATGTGATCTGATTGCACTGATTTTTTTCAGTGCACATTTTACATTTTAAGGGCATTTTTGTCATTTTTGCTGGCATTTATGCCCTGAGCCCCCCAAAATTCTGACCCTGTTAGATTCACATTAAAATTTTCACATACCTGCGTCTTGCGGATTCGCAAATCTGCAGACGATCTGTTCAACCCCTCCTCCTGCTCGATACTTTGTTCGATTGCTGAAACACAGGGAAAAAACTGTTTTAGCAAATTATCTTCAGTGTTCCTACGCCAAATCTAAGTTTATGAATATACTGTAAGCATAGGAATTATTACCTACTCAACACACTCTAAAGATTGGCATATCATATAGCAGCTGTCAAAGCATGGTTACCAGGTTTCAGCAGTTACTAAGGTTGCAAAGCAACTACCACATGATCAAATTCACTGATGACACAAAAGCAATTGGTCGACTGAGCTGTTAGAATGATGCATACACATAAGGTGTCAGACAAAATTGTCCTAGTTGTAATAACAAGTCTATTAATCTCAGAAAAACAATAGATCTCACTGTCCACTTGAGGAGACAATAGGGATTCACACCTTATTCACTTGTGATGGAGCAGTGTGCACCATTAAAAAAACGAATGACTCGCAAATACACCAAATCGCAGTCTGTGGACATAGGAATTTTCCTGCTTTTGTCGCCAGATAGATGAAGCGCAACAAAAGTAATTTAATACACACAACTAAGTATCGACTAATCGATACACCCCCCTAATATTCAGCTACTTGGCCCGCCCTGATGAATGATAATATGATCTATGAGCTTGTAATGCTGATACGATTTATCTGCTGAACCACTCCATGCTGCCAGTTTATGTAATAGAACAAATTTTTAATTTACTCATACTGTCAATGTATTGGTTAATACAATTTTGATCTTGTTGTTGGGGTGGGGTGCAACTTTGAACGTTATGTTGTTTCCAGGGTGACTAGAAGGAGAACACTTCAAAAGAGATTAGTCACACCCCCTACTTGTTGAGAATTTTCTATTGCATAGCTCACTTTGCCTCCCTTGCATAGCTGCTTTATGAATCAAAGATCATGTCTAAATTAGCACTGCCTACGTGAGGAACGTTTTAGGAGCTTTAGATGACTTAACTTCATTTACACTTTCTCTCACATTGAATTAAAAGAGTAAAATATAATTTAAAGAACATTTACCCTCTCATATCTGTGAGATGTAACAAGGTGACATTTTCACTGTGTGCGTGGAGTGCAACATTATTAGATCTTAAAGGTGAAGTGTGTAATTTTTACGATGTTACAATACTTTCTCCTACCTCAGCTTAATATGCAGAGACAACTGTAAGTAAGCCATGCGTAGGTTGATATCCCCGAAAAGTATAAGCACTGGGTCTCTGTGGTGCTATCAAAATGTTGTTTGTTTGAGCATTCCAACCAGCCTAAAATTGCAATACTGACTCAACCAATGCTGTGCGCTTGGGGCGGGACGATCTGTTTGACTGACCCACAGTGTTAGGTAAGTTACTACAGAAAAGTAATTCAATACAAAATACTAATTACTACTTTAAAATTGTAATCAGATTACTGACTTCACTGATTACTTTATTAATCACATTACAAGTACTCTTACAGTACTTTCTAAAACACTTTTCACAGAAAAGCATTTGTTTTTCTGCTCAATGAATTCAAAGGGGGCGCACACCTTTCAGCTGTAACAGAAATGCAAACAGATGTACTATGTGCAATGAATTACTTTGCAATTAGATTACACCCAACACTGCCCACCAATTGCAAACCTAATAGAAAACAGACGTTCTATATGCATTTCGATTGTTGCCGCAGAAATTACACACTTTGACCTTAAATGTTTTACAATATTGAATCTATAACTGCTCAAATGCACATAAATATTCACTATTGTGGCTGTTTTTCTGAAATAAGCATACACTGTTATAAAAGTGTTAAAATTGCTGGTTTTATACCTTTTAATTTAGAGCGCACTTTATTCGCTGTCTTCTTAATGTCAGCTGTGAGGTCCTCCAACTCCTGCTTGGTTTCTGTCGAACAAAAATACAAGGGAATACAAAAGAAAAGTCTTGTAAATACATATGATCTTAAGTTTTTAATATTACAGTAAAGAGCACTAGTTACATTATATATTGAGTACAAAATCAGGTGACAACACACTGTCACCATATATGCATTACTTTATATAATTAAACGTGTGCTAAATCAACTTCCTCATAAACCTACTGGTGTCATTTTAAATGAGTCTAAAACAAGTGTTTTATAGACATCTGAGGGGTTATGGAGCCAGTCAGATGACAACCTATAGTTTGAAAATGTTTCATATGTCAAGCAGATAGATAGAGAGATAGATAGATAGTGATCAGATGTGAATGTACAGTGGATCATTAACATTTTTTAATACTTTAACCTTTGAAAATATCACAGGCTATGTTCTCATTCTTTAAAATAGAAAAATGAGTCTTCTCCGGTAAATGGTGGAAGTGTGTACAGACTGAGAATGCAGGCTGCAGTCATATGTTGATTGATAGTTACCGCAGTGCCATTCACTCCTTGGACACCAGCTCAGCCTTTTCAACTCCCCACCTACACACTCCCTTTCCCTCTGACTAATTCAATCCCTTGCTACTTTCTCTCATCTCTCCAGCCATGAAAGTTTGATGACCATGACATTTCTTCCTCTACGAGTATTAATGCCAACATCGCTATATCACCAGGGAGCAATCATGCATTTATTAATAAGTATAATAGAATAATGCACTTACAAATGACGATTGGGTGAAATATTATTCTCAAGTTTTGTCAAAATCACTAAACGAACATGTTTTAGATGTATTTCCTATTGAAACAGGAAGTTGCTGAAGGATATAAAATATTAGATGGCTCGACCCTTTTTTATAGGGAAAAGGCATCAAAATTAGCGAATAACTTTCAGTTCACTTCACAGCTGAAAACCATGATTTGCTACTTGCTATCGCTAGTCCTCAATCTAGACAGCATTGCATTAGACAAAAATGTGGATATGCCCGTGAGTGCATGATGATGTCATCAATGTTTTTTGTTCGTTTTCTCCGAAAAGAAAGACTACATTTTAAATGCGTATATCTATTAAAAGATACTTTCATCAGTTTTTTAGAGTAAACTAGCATATTGATGACACGTACTAAAAGCCACTCCAATTTCAATTTTGTGGACTTAAAGTTATATAATACATGTACTTACAGATAAGCTCTAAACATGGGCAGTAGCAGTCAAACGATTACATGATCTAGCTCATAATGATCATAAGATCTGTGAAAAAACAAATGAACTCACTCTGCCCTACTAACTCTCTGAACCTTTTTTGTCATGCATATTTAATTCCCTAAACTGCATACAACATTTGGAAACACATACCACCACAGAAAATGATTTAAGATGATAAGAGTTGAGGATTTAGTAATTATACGAGCCCCACACTTCAACACGTCTATGCCTGGTCATCAGTATTCTGACTCAAACTGATCACTTTCAAGGGGTTTGATGGTGGGCTGATTGTGGGGGAGGGGTGATAAATTATACATCTACACATTGTGCACTGTAATCAATCACACTGATTGTCATTTCAAAGGATATACTAGTGTCAATTCATGTTTGAGCAAACATTTTCTTGGGTATTCCTCTGACCTAGGATTTTTTGTCAAATATACAAGCAGAAATATATATATATATTCTATTATAACACCGCTCTCAGGAATCTTGGGATTCTGATTGGTCAATCACAGCATTTTTTTGATTAGATATTTTTGTATGAGTGCTAAACTGCATAATATACCACTGTTCAAGGCAACCGATTTCTTACAGTAGCTGTGCTGCTTTTACTTCTCTTGTATCACTCCTTGCTTTCTTCTCACATAATAAATATCTATTTGTATTGTTCATTTATTTATTTATTTGGTAAGTAGCCATGTAATAAGTAGGATAATGTACTGTCAGCCGGTCATTATCGCAAAATATCCCCCTTTAGGGTGATACAAGACCTGATCATCCTGTTGGGGTTTAATATCGTAAAATGACTGGCTGAATGCATTACACTGAAAAAAAAATGAAGTAAATATAGCAAAAATTATTAAGTACTTTTTACATTGAATACAAAATGTAGACAAATTAAATGAATGAAAAAAAAAAAGAATGTTCTAGCTTATATGTAAATATAATTCATGATTGTTTGTTTTCTTTACAATGCATCATCATCTATTAATCTTAAAGTAGTAAACCTTGTGATATGTATTCTCTAATTGATTTATTTTTTTACAGGTAAATAAAATAAGCAAATGTTCCTTTGCTTGAATAAATTTGTTTGCAAGTTTATTTACACCATTTTTATTGTTGATTTTTCTGTTATGTTTGGTACTTCTTGTGTTGTGAAGTTCATTTTATACTCAAAATTTATTCAAAATAAATTTCCTTTTGATTGTTACCGTCATCGTGTTTTGTGCACCAAGTGTTGAGGTCTGCGTGTGCAGCCCTGTATCTTGTATCTATTGCCTGTTATGCAAGGTGATGTTGTCCAATAGACTACATAGCATGCATTAAACTTCCCTGTGGAAGGCTTCTGATGTCGTGGTACATGATTAATCATGTGTTTATAAGGAAAGTTCAAAATGTAAATTGTTCCAATAAAATGTTTATTTAAATTTGACTAAATGTACATCAGATGTGTTAGTAAAAGTTACTGTGTTAAAAGAAATGCTTAATCTAAATGTACTCACTCACTTTAATCAATATTATGTTATGAAGTTAAGTAGATTTTACTTAATTTTATACCATTAAAATTTACTTAGAAAAACTGTGCAAAAAATTGCGAAATAAAAATTAAGTAACTAGTAGTTTATTTTTTTAGTTTCTCCCCTTTTTCTCCCCAATTTAGAATGCCCAATTCCTAATGCGCTCTAAGTCCTCGTGGTGGCGTAGTGACTCGCCTCAATCCGGGTGGCGGAGGACGAATCTCAGTTGCCGTCAATCCACGCATTTTATCATGTGGCTTGTTGAGCGTGTGGAGGCTTCACGCTATTCTCCCTGGCATCCACGCACAACTCACCACACGCCCCACTGAGAGCAAGAACCACATTATGGTGACCACGAGGAGGTTACCCCATGTGACTCTACCCTCCCTAGCAACCGGGCCAATTTGGTTGCTTAGAAGACCTGGCTGGAGTCACTCAGCACGCCCTGGATTTGAACTCAAGACTCCAGGGATGGTAGTCAGCGTCTTTACTCATTGAGCTACCCAGGCCCCAACTAGTAATTTTTTTAAGTGTACATACAGTGCATCCGGAAAGTATTCACAGCGCTTCACTTTTTCCACATTTTGTTATGTTACAGCCTTAATCCAAAATGGATTAAATTCATTATTTTCCTCAAAATTCTACAAACAATACCCCATAATGACAACGTGAAAGAAGTTTGTTTGAAATCTTTGCAAATTTATTAAAAATAAAAAATGAAAAAAATCACATGTACATAAGTATTCACAGCCTTTGCCATAAAATTGAGCTCAGGTGCAACCTGTTTCCACTGATCATCCTTGAGATGTTTCTACAACTTGATTAGAGTCCACCTGTGGTAAATTCAGTTGATTGGACATGATTTGGAAAGGCACACACCTGTCTATATAAGGTCCCACAGTTAACAGTGCATGTCAGAGCACAAACCAAGCCATGAAGTTCAAGGAATTGTCTGTAGACCTCCGAGACAGGATTGTATCGAGGCACAGATCTGGGGAAGGGTACAGAAAAATTTCTGCAGCATTGAAGGTCCCAATGAGCACAGTGGCCTCCATCATCCGTAAATGGAAGAAGTTTGGAACCACCAGGACTCTTCTTAGAGCTGGCCGCCCGGCCAAACTGAGCGATCGGGGGAGAAGGGCCTTTGTCAGGGAGGTGACCAAGAACCCAATGGTCACTCTGACAGAGCTCCAGCATTTCTCTGTGGAGAGAGGAGAACCTTCCAGAAGAACAACCATCTCTGCAGCACTCCACCAATCAGGCCTCTATGGTAGAGTGGCCAGACGGAAGCCACTCCTCAGTAAAAGGCACATGACAGCCCGCCTGGAGTTTGCCAAAAGGCACCTGAAGGACTCTCAGACCATGAGAAACAAAGATTGAACTCTTTGGCCTGAATGGCAAGCGTCATGTCTGGAGGAAACCAGGCACCGCTCATCACCTGGCCAATACCATCCCTACAGTGAAGCATGGTGGTGGCAGCATCATGCTGTGGGGATGTTTTTCAGCGGCAGGAACTGGGAGACTAGTCAGGATCGAGGGAAAGATGAATGCAGTAATGTACAGAGACATCTTTGATGAAAACCTGCTCCAGAGTGCTCTGGACCTCAGACTGGGGCGAAGGTTCATCTTCCAACAGGACAACGACCCTAAGCACACAGCCAAGATAACAAAGGAGTGGCTCCGGGACAACTCTGTGAATGTCCTTGAGTGGCCCAGCCAGAGCCCAGACTTGATCCCGATTGAACATCTCCAGAGAGATCTGAAAATGGATGTGCACCGACGCTCCCCATCCAACCTGATGGAGCTTGAGAGGTCCTGCAAAGAAGAATGGGAGAAACTGCCCAAAAATAGGTGTGCCAAGCTTGTAGCATCATACTCAAAAAGACATGAGGCTGTAATTGGTGCCAAAGGTGCTTAAACAAAGGACTGAGCAAAGGCTGTGAATACTTGTGTACATGTGATTTTTTTTGTTTTTTATTTTTAATAAATTTGCAAACATTTCAAACAAACTTCTTTCACGTTGTCATTATGGGGTATTGTTTGTAGAACTTTGAGGAAAATAATGAATTTAATCAATTTTGGAATAAGGCTGTAACATAACAAAATGTGGAAAAAGTGAAGCGCTGTGAATACTTTCCGGATGCACTGTATACATTTAATATATCAAGTAAGATGAATTCATGTAAATGCCTCCATATAATTTAATGAAACATATATTCATAAAGAGCTAGACCCTTCTTCATTGGGAACACACTCCATTTTCTTAAACCACATAAAATAAATTCTAAATCAGTGTCTTACAATATCTAGAAAACATATTCTCTTTTTTCAGAAAATAAATGTATGAATTAGTTGTTCAATTATTTTATTAATTTAAAAACGCTTATTAGATTTCAACATTTATAAATGTCATTTGGAATGTTTACTGTCCATTTTAACAAAACAAAAATGGACAGGAATTGTGTTTAAATAATAATAATAATGATCATAAAATGTAGATGGCAACAAAATGGTATAAAAAGCATGTTGAAGGCTAAGTTTCTCTGTAAAACAAATGATCTACACTAAAAGTGCTGTAGTCTGGGTGTGGCCATTGATTTAACAAAAGTGAAATGTATCCTGTCACTAAGTTAGCATCCTAATATTTGCACACTGCTACACTGTTGTTGTCCTTACGGCCGGCTAAATGCTGTACCGCTCTTTACTGCTGTATGAAAACAAGACATTGTCTTATGTCAGCTCTTTTTGCTCATGTGGTCGAGAGATCGATCTGACCAACAAGGATGTTTCTTGTCACACCCACTATTGAACATGACAGCTATAAGCAGCACTTAAATAGCTAATAAATATGATTTTATTTGTCTCTGTGAGCAGCTGCCACGTATAACTGAATTGCCTCTAGTGTGCACCTGTGTGACCTGTTTAAAGACAAGTTTTGGGACACAATATTGTTATTTAAAATGCATGAAGAGAAGACTTTTATCGGCTAGATGAAACTGTTGATAAGTAAAAAGGAAAGTCAATGCTTGAAGCAGCAGTTTGTAGAGATCCAAAAAGATTGCATAAACCATTGGTATATTATCATATATATATGTATATACAGTATAGTATGATAATATTATATGATGTATACCACATAACGGTATAACAAAATATACATGTTGCTACAAAGTTCGTTGAAGACATTGACATATATAATGTGTGTGTTTACATGCACAATCTTTCACTGATTAAACTTAATAAGCCAACAATGTGTAAGGTCATGTAAATGTCTTAAACCTTTTTACTTTTTTGTTGTTAGGTTTTAACAAAACTCATTGGCACATGTAGATTTTTGCCCATTTCCCCAGTTTTGCATTGCATGTAACCACCTTTACCGGTGTTTTTAGCTGCTTTTCCATTGTGTGCAAGTGTTGTGTGCATACCTGTTTACGTTTTTAAATTAAAAGCAGAGAATAATCAGATTATTTCAAGTCTCATCATGTTTTCTTGTATAGACTGATTTTTTTTAATAAGGTTTTTTTAACAGTTATCAGCGCATTGGTGTGCATGTAAGCGCACTCAGTATCCTACAAAAACCTGAAATCTTACAGATCCTAAAGTGTTTGTTGATATGCACATAAAAATGTATGTAATTTCTTCAGGTTTAAGTGGTATTTTTGGCCACATATCACCTCCCAGTGGTAAATGCATTTAACGTTTAGACAATCCAATTAACTGCAAATACACATATACATTTGAAAATTAACACTTATAGCAACACTTATATGTTGCTGAAAAATGAGCATAGAACTATGAACATTACATTTTTACCAACATCACTCACTATAAAGAACTTTTGGGGTGGCAGTTCAGTCCATGCTGTAATTTTGATGGTTAATTTAGTCATTTAAGCTGATTGGGTGAAATGCTTTAATGAACTATAGCAAAGAGGTAACCATTAGTCACACGGCGAGCCAACAGAGGTTACATTTCTTGCTCAAGGTCACAACTGTAGCTGTTAAAAAGTGAGGGATTTGAAGATGTGCTTTGCTTAGATCTTGTAGCAAACTGTCTTTTTCATATGCATTGCAGAATATTTAGCTTGTTACAGCAGCATATACAGCTAAATGTAACTGATTAAAAAAACTAAAACCTCAGCAAAATGGTGAGCCCAAAAAATGTTTCAGCTTTGGTGGTGGTACACTGGAAAAAGTGGGAACCTAATTGTTACCTCAATTATCCATTTCTACTTGATCTAACCCATAAAAATTACTTTCGCTTTTGTAACTTAATTTGTCAGGTAAATTGATCAGATTAAAATAATTTATTAATCGAATACAATTATCTAATTTAGATGTTACCACAAGAAGCATTTTTAAGGTTACCTGACAAAGCATTTTTTACAGTGTAGCTTGAAGTCAACGTGAAATCCAAACTGTCTCTATTGTTCCCAGTCTTTTTGTGCACAATTCATCAGTTCAAATTATTCCAAATAAAACAAATGCTTGTAATAATAATCTTTTATTAAAATATAATGCGCTGAATAATTAGTAACCTGTAATTGTTACCATAAAGGATATATTTCTACTCAATCTAACCTATAAAAATGACTTTTGTTGGTGTAAACTAATTTGTGGGGTAAATTTAGTTAAATTAAATAACATTTTTATATTGAATAAAAGCAGTTAATATAGATGTTACACATGAGTCACATTTTTTAGATTACCTCTCAAAACATTTTTAAAGTGTAGCTTAAATTCAACATGATATCCAAACTGTCCCCTTTAATTTCCTAAAACCTTGTCTTATTGTTCACTATTCGTCAGTACAAATTATTCCAAATGAAACAAATGTTTGTAATCATAATCTTTAATCATAATGTAACTTGCCCCACCTCTGAAACAATGTTCTTTTTCGGGTGACATCACAATCCCTCTTATTTTTCAACCCCTATCCTCCATCCACCTGCCTTCATTCTGGCATGTTACACCCCCTTTTCATGATCCAATTAATACCCAATGGATAACATCAAGTCCCGCCCTTCATTTATTTTTCTCATTTAATATCATTTTCCACCTAAATACGTCAGATTGCGGAAGTAAAATGGGTCAGAATGACCTTTCATGTTGACTTTAATGGAGT
The DNA here is from genome assembly GCF_019703515.2 of Myxocyprinus asiaticus. NCBI lineage: Eukaryota > Metazoa > Chordata > Actinopteri > Cypriniformes > Catostomidae > Myxocyprinus > Myxocyprinus asiaticus. The sequence continues at coordinate 38,187,570 of NC_059377.1, read as the reverse complement.
ACCAGGGCTGCTAGCATGTTGTGGATTACCCTCTATAAGCAGTGACCTGAAACTGAAGCGATACCAAGATCAAAATAATGCTAAATCACTTGGAGGTAAGGGGGGATGGTATTACACTCTTAGTTATGGATCTAAAGCGGTAACGCAAAGAATGTAACTTTAATCCCAAGTAAGGGTGACTTATGAACTTGCAAGTAACTGAGATAATTTTCCTGCCATTGAACACTTAAGCAAGGCATTCAAAAGGCAGCTACTAAATTACAAATGGCAGCACAGTGTCTATCTTTTCCTTTTTGTATTTATTATTTTGACTGAATTTAAAGGCTTCAGTAGGATGACAGAGAAATGGTCCTTGGCAATAAGCCTTGAATGGTTTTACAAGTTATGCAATATGTATGCATAAAAACCAAGCACAATAAATAACAAAAACACAGTTTCTACACACGAACGCACGACATGAACTGCAACTGGAGGAGAATAAAATGAGGAGAAGAACTGAAGTAGGTAGCTGAAAGACATTTAAGAATTACTTTCTAAAAGGGACAGTTCAACCAAAAATGAAAATTTTGTTATCATTTACTCACCCTTATGTTGTTCTATCATGAATAAACGATGACAGAATTTAAGTTTTTGGGTGAACTGTCCTTTAAAGACCCCATTAGATCAAAATTGGAGGTTTTTTGGGCTTTTATTGCCCATGTATGTTAGTCTTGAAGCCTTATGCTTGGACAATCTAAAAGTTGCTAAAATTAACTTAAGTTTAACAGTCTTTTTCTTCTGGGCAAACAGACCAACTTACGGGCACATCCAAATTTTTGTTCAATGAAATCTTCTCTAGAATGAGAACATCCCTCCCTCTAATACCACCTGCCTCTGACTAGCAAAAAGCAAGTTGCAAATCATTGTTTACGACTGTGACGTAAACTTAAGGCTATTGGCTATTTAATAAAAAGAACACGTTTTTTGATATGTATATATGTATATTAATGGGGTCTTTAAATATGTTTTCCTCCTCATCTTCTCTTCAAGTATCTGGCTCACACTGACACAGATATTGAGACAGACACTCAACTTTAACAGGTTTCCTTGGACGATTCCTTCATGCAGCATGATGAAAACAGACAGTGGGAAAGCAAAAGAGAGGAGAAAAGAAAGAATAGAAAGAAAATGTTCTTACATAAGCATGCAACAACAAAGAAACCATGCATTGGAAATAAAATAAATAACATACAGGATAAAACCGTAACTGAACCGAAACAAAAGTGTCAGACACAATGAGACTGTTAAAGATTCATCCATAGCAGTTGAGTCAATCCTGTGAATTTCTTGAACTAAGTAAAGCCTGTCTAGCCCCTCTACACTGCCTTAATGGAAAATAAAAAGTGATATCGGAAAATAGATATCATAATTGTAATTGAGCCAGCATGGAAATAAAGTGCAGAAAAAAGTTGTGAATTTTTTTGGGTCTTTCGCCCTGGAAACAAAAAATGGACCTTTATATAAAGCATTGTAGTACAAGAGTACTATAGTACAGAATGATGGAATCAGATAGTAATACCTATACCATTGTACCAACCTAGTCTCACAGAATTAAAGTTACTCTATAAACATTTTTGCAAACTGACTTTAACGTGCCAAATTCTACGTTTTGCTGCCATTTTTCTGGTGAAATGAACACTAGAGGCGCTACAACAACTGTGCGTTTTATTCACTTTCACACAAATCACGACTGCAACAGCTGATTATGACTTATTTTTTGCTCTATTACTCACACACTCATGTTATGATATCGAAACACTTTTACTCTAAATTATCATTTGAAAAAAAGATCAATTTTAATGTTTGTATTACAGACTCGCTTACATTTACACACTTATTCCAATGTGATTAGCTTCCGCAGTAGCTCACCTCATAGAGTGTTGGACTTTAGACTCGGAGGACTGTGGCTTGAGACCAGCCAAGCATGCAAGCTGACATGTGAGATGAAAGTGAGAGACATGAGATGATATGGTTGCTTTAAAAAAATCTGCTTTTCATGTTGTATTTCATTTTACAACACTATTGGTTAGGTTTAGGTGTTGGTTTAGGGTAAGGATGTCTGTTTTGTTCAACTCTCATTTGCTTTTTTAAAACACTATTGATTAGGTTAAGGTTAAAGTTTTAGATTAGCGCGATACATTTTACTTATTAAAACCCCCGACTAATATTCACCTGAAAAACCTCGACTGATTTCGACACCATTTTACTCGCTTTTGGCACCCCCTGATGGACATTACACTAGGAAACTGCAACTAAATGTGTAATGAAGCACGTAATTTCATTTTGCAAACATGTTACCACAGTCACGTCCATGAGACCAGGCTGCATTGTACTGAATGATTACCATATAGTTATACAATGGTATGGTCAAGAAACCATGGTCATACTATGGTATTGTTTTGTAGTTTTTATTAGTGATTAACCCCAGGTTAACATTCTTAGACCTTCTAACTTCTAAGGCCACATCCACACAAATACGTTTTTGCTTCAAAACGCATACATTTTGTCACGTTTACGGCTCTCATCCACACCTGAACTAAAAATGGAGACTTTCGAAAATGTTCTCCACAACCGCATACTTTGGAAAACAATGTCGTTCAGAAACTGGAAACGGAGTTTTCAGACTTGAATGAATTAGTGTGAATGTGGCCTAAGACCTTCTAACTTCTACACTTGCTTTATTTTCCACACATAGGGTCTGTTCCAAAACCTCATGAGCTGCCTATGTAGACAGCATTTTATGGTATCGTAGATGCACTCCTGAAGTGAATGTTGATTCAGTAGAGCTGTTCTGGTTCCCTCTGGTTTTTCCTATGCATTTTTTTAATGGGGTTTTTCCTCCCCCCATTAAATTGCATACTTTAAAAAACAAAACAAAAAAACATGCCAGCTTCAAAATTCACATTTGAGGTACACTGCCTGGCCCCAAATAAAGTTGCCGTTTGGATTTCAATAAGCAGATACTTAAGAGCCTATGATTGGATCATTATTGCAGTGATTAATATGTTTCAGCTGGCAACAATTCTTTTAACCCTAACTGATGCAGTGTGTAGCTTCTCATTTTTTTAAACAATCATGTCGGAAGACGTATCCCGTGGTCGTGAAAAGATGTTACCGTGTTTCAGAAGGGGCAAATTATTGGCCTGCATTAAGCAAAGAAAACAACTAAGGAGATTGCTGAAATCACAGGAATTGGGTTAAGAACTGTCCAATGCATTATTAAAACCTGCAAGGATAGTGGTGAACCGTCAGCTTTGCGGAAGAAATGTGGTCAGAAAAAAATCTTGTATGATCGTGATCGGGTATCACTAAAACTCTTGGTGAAGAGTCACATTGTAAAACATTGACAGTACAACTCACAGACTATGTTTAATAGTGAAAGTAAGAGCATTTCCACATGCATAATGCGACGAAGACTAAACAGTTGTGTAGCCACAAGAAAGCCACTTGTTAGTGAGGCTAATCTGAAAAAACTACTTCAGTTTGCTAGGAAGCATAAAGATTGGACTGTGGAACAATGGAAAAAGGTCATGTGGGTTGATGAGTCCAGATTCACCCTATTCCAAAGCGATGCACCCGTCATGCATAGTGCCCACGGTACAAGCCTCTGGAGGCAGTGTTATGATCTGGGGTTGCTTCAGTTGGTCAGGTCTAGGCTCAGCAACGTTTTGCGATATGCTGACTACCTGAATGTACTGAATGACCAGGTTATCCCATCAATGGATTTTTTCTTCCCTGACGGCACGGGCATATTCCAGGACGACAATGCCAAGATTCATCAGGCTCAAATTGTGAAAGAGTGGCTCAGGGAGCATGAGGAATCATTTTCACATATGAATTGGCCACCACAGAGTCCTGACCTTAACCCCATTGAAAGTCTCTGGGATGTGCTGGAGAAGACTTTACGGAGCGGTTCGACTTTCCTGTTGTCAATACAAGATCTCGGACAAAAATTAATGCAACTCTGGATGGAAATAAATGTTGTGACGTTGCATAAGATTGTCGAAACAATGCCACAAATAATGCGCCATAATCAAAGCTAAAGGTGGTCCAAAGAAATGTTAGAGTATGCAACTTTTTTTGGGCCAGGCAGTGAATGAAAGTGTGTAATTTATGTTGTAGAACAAAACATGTTCTACAAAAAACCCAGAAGTGAATTCGCCCTGGGTCTCCTTAGGATTTTCCTATGGATTTTTATAATTTTATCCCCCTCAAAGGTGAATTTTGATGTCATATTGAATTGCATACTTAAAAAAAACCTGGTGGCTTCAAAATACACATTTGAGGTATGAAACTGTGTAATTTATGTTGTAGAACAAAACGTCCAAGTATCGTCAAGTACTGTTTACCACAGACCTTATTTTACTCATAAGTTGAAAAACCCCATTATAAAAACCCATAGGAAAATCCAAAGGGAACACATGGCGAATCAGCCTTCCGAGTTCACCTACAAATTGACGTAATGGCTGAAAAGCTCTATAATGCCACCTTTTAAGATACCTCATTTTGGACATGGCAGCATGTATCCTTTGCTGAAAATGCAATCCCATTTGTCATTTATGAGGTTTTATTTTTGTTTAAGATGCGAACTTAGGGGCCATTCACACCAAATGCATATTTGCGTCCACGTGCGGTGCTTTTTAATTGTTTTCCTATATAAATATGTGCTACACAGATGTCTTTGACTGCTGCTCTGCATCTTGCTGTATTGTCAGCACCTCACGCAGGAGCACCATATTTTTAGACACTATGTCAAGTTAAAAAGAGATTCAACTGTTAAAAAATGTGTCTCGAGACAACTGCGTTCAGCTACATTTGTGGTGCTGCATTTAGCTTTTATGGGAACAGCCCCTTCACAGTAGGCAGTAGTCAGCAAGGCAGCTCACTAGGTTTTGGAACAGAGCCATGATCTGTTTCATAATTTGAAACTTCTTTCAAGAAGTTTGAATGATTATATATATATTTAATGTAAATTCAGAAGCATGTTTGAGTATATCCTTAAATACAACTAGCAGTAAAATAACAGATTCAATGTAAAACATCTCGGCAGTTAAACACCGTTGTAGCCTCATGATTTGACAGTTGACTTACTGCAATTGAACAATTATAAGAACAAGTTCTAAAGAGTTGTTTCATTAGAATGACCTCACACATTAGTCACAGAAAATCCAGTAATTACTTGAACACTCAGTTGCCGTAATTAAAGATTGTTGCTGGGGAAAGTTGAGGCGAGCAGGATTTTTTAGCAACATTTGAGGACTGAAGAAACAGAAGCACTATAGATGCAGTGTGGGTTGGTGCACTATGAGGTGTGTGGGTTGGGTCTTACACACACTTGGAGCGATGTGGCAGCAGCAGTGGCTTTTAAAGTGTGGGAGGCACAAATACAAGGTATTGGAGAAATGCCTGAATACCTTGTCATCCGTTGAGGTCAATATATCTTACCACACAACTGTGAAGTCATTTTTCTTTTAGTCATTTGCTTTCAAAAAACCCGAAACGTCTCTATTCTTGCATTGCAGAGTTTGCAAGTCACATTTAAAAATGTAAGGAATTTATTTAAATTAGACAACAAAATATCAAATCAAATGGCATCTTTATCTGTATCCTCTAGCATCTAATAATACTAATACTAATACTAATAAAGTCAGTTTTCCTCAAGTTCATAAAGGTCCCAGATAGCAAACGTACATCTCTGAGATGTCTGGTTAAGATCTTTTCATCTGGAAAGCATCACAATTTAAATAACATCTGCTAAACATCTTAAAAAGATCAGATTTACAAACTTTCGAAATCATAAACGTCTCAAAGACATCTGCTGAATGACTTATTGGCATCCGAGACATCTATATTGACATAAGTTTTATAGACGTATTACAGATGAGAAAACAACATAAAAATACTTCTTCCAGATGTAACAACCACATCAATTAGACGTCAGGGTGATGTAGGTGTGCTATCAGGGGTGTCACAAGTAACCACAGGTGCAGTTCATCACATAAACTATGAACATGTTCCACTTGCGTTTGATTGTTTTATCATTTAAAACCTAAGAAACATCTTTTTGTGAAATGTTAAGCTTGGAAACTGCTTGCTTGTGCTAGATTTCTTTAAAATAAATACAACTTTTTTATCTAGTGCAATGAAATGTGGCTCAAGTGTCCTAATACTTTTTTAGGCCACTGTATATTTTTTCTAGTGTATTTTATTGCCTTTAATATTGTCGAGTAATGTGGGTGGAGGTGATCGTTAATGTAACAATTTGTCATCTAGCTCTGAGATATAGTTATGCATGCACAAATGTGTGTATGTGTGTGCATGTGTTTATGCATATGGATAAATAGACACAGTAAATCCTGGAGGGAGATATGGGGGAGGTAAAACATCAAATTTGCATGTTTTCATTGCAGTGCCTGAAAGTCTCACTGATGAGGTGTCACATACGTTCGGCTTATGAACTTTACATCTCGCTAAAAAAATACGTCTGTACTTTGTGAACTCACTTTCATCAGGGTTGGGTGCTGCTAGAATGGCACTGTGCTGCTTCTTGACCTGTTCTACATCCTCTGACAGCTTTTCAATACAGCCACGGATCTCCTCCACCTGTCAAAATAATATACATTAAAAAAAGTTTCTATAAGGGCTAGAAAATTGAACAAGTTAATTTCTGCGATTAATAGTTGACTGTTTAACACATAAAAATTATGGCAATTCATTTCACTTCCTGAAACTTCACTAATGTTTTCCCCAATTTCTGTGGCTAAAATTGGTATATATAAATTTCCAGGAGGAACATGCTCGACTTGACTGCACACCCTAGCACAGAAACTGATTTTATGGAGCAGTGCATGCTTTTTCATTACCCGCCACTCATGTCCTGGGTATAATAAACACAGGAGCAGATTTACTGTATAAGAATGGAGACTTCCCCCGCAAGCGGTGAGCCAGGTCGGAGAGATACAGGCAAGCTGCTGTAAAACTCACTATAATCTGAATCAGTGTCAAAAGCAAAACTGCGCGAAAGAGACCAATCATGTGCGCGATAGAGAATGAACGGCAGCCAGAGGAAATAATAGTTTTGAGATTTTAAACTTCAGCATTTAAATTTGTTTTATATCTGTATGTATAGTCACTAATAATGCATTGGCAATGTACACTTAAATTTATCTTGCCAATAAAGCTTGATGTAAATTAAATCTGCCCATTTAATAATATTATTAAAAAGTCCACTGGAAAACGGCAGAGGATTTTGCCCAACTTTTAATTACAGCATGTCCACTGATTTTATGAGATGTAAACATACTTTTATCATACTTTAACTTTTTAAGTAAAATCAAATTGGCTGGTTATAACCTGCAGTGAGAAGTTCATAGCACTTTTCTGACCAATTTAAATTAACTTTTTGAAACTGTATTTTTTTGCAATGAACTTTGACACCACTTTGATTTTACTTATAAAGGTGAGGCAGCAATTAAACGTTTTTCTTTATATACTGTATATATATATATATATATATATATATATATAGCTGTATATAATGCACTGATTAGACAAAAAGTGGGTTTAGAAGTCAATATATTGTTTATTTTATTCCCATATCATTGAACATAAGCCTACAATCAACAGCAATCTATTTTTCAATTGAGTTCGTCAATCTGTCCTGTTCTCCAAAGACACGTTCTTGCGTTCCGTCTGCACTATTTTTAATGTGTCACACGGACGTTTTTGGAGTGTCTCACTGGTTCTCCACGTAAACGCCACATTTTAAGATGCTGTTAAGTTAAAAGAAGTTGAAACGTTGAAAATAATGTCTTGAGATCCCTGCATTCTGTTGTGCTTTGTCCAGCTGTCAAGAACACATCCTGTGTGACCGGTTCTCATTCTGTGGCTGCTAAGCTTGTGAGATTTGTTGAGGCGCCTGTCTGCTCCCTGCTGACAGCGTTTGTAAAAACACAAAGTTACATGTACTTTAAGCATGAATAGCTCCGATGGTTGGAAAATATGCACTTTTATTACATAATTTGCGTATGGGTCACGAAGGATGATTAAAACTGAAGTATATAACCTTTTCTGTGTTTAACTTTCTTTAATCCCAGCTTAATATGCAGAAATAACAATAAGCCATTCATAGGTTAATTTTCTCAAAAACTGTGAACACTGTGTTTCTGTAAACAATTTAAAAATTCCTGTGTTTGTTTTGAGTGACCCGCTTAGACCCGCACCAACAACGTTATGTTACCCAACCAATGGCATGAGTTGGGGGCGGGACTATCTGACTGTCTGAACAACAGCAGACAAGGGGCGTATTCGGAAAGCTGTTTTGAAAACAATTTATTTTTGCAATTCCATTCGGTGGCGCTAGTGTAGCAGAAATTACATACTTCAGTTTTACTTGTGTTAATTTTTTTCATATAATTAAATCGCATTAAATTAACGTGTTAAATTGACAGCACTAGAAGTAACATAAACAAATAATGAACAATAGTATTTTCAGTGGCGAATTCTCAGGGCCAGCAAAGCCTTCTCTGCTGGCCTAACATGTCTAAAGATAAAAATCCTAATTCATCTAAAAACGAATAGCAAACAATGAATAGTTTATCCAATCAGAATTTATTTCTTGATGCTTACAAGCGAAGCGTGACGACTGGTTAACAAATCGCATGCCCAAAGCGAGTGCATCCGAAGCAGCGTGTGAGTCTGAGCTCCACCCCGTTAAGCCTTCAGAATTTCTACAGAATCCCGCAACAGTGCAGTGAATAGGCATCTAAAGTAAGATTGTCAGATTCATCAGCCAATCAGATTGGTTTATTTGTTCTTGCTGGGTGTACTCTTTAGGATATGTCCCGGTTGAGCCTTCTAGCTGGCCTTGAGTGACGCAATCACGCTTTAAGTGATGTACGTAATTTGAAAGCGAAGAGCACGAGATCTTGCTGACGAGTCGGCTGTGACTGCCACATCATCACTGAGAAGATCCTTATGGATTTAAAAACCTGAGATGTAAACAGGAAAGGAGGCCTGATTTTCACTTCACAAATTGGTAAGTGCTTTCTACATTGTTATAGCAACATCAGGAGTTTTCTAAGTGCAAATTAGGCTGTTGGAGCATTCAGTATCGGATCAAGTTTTGAAAAGTGACCGTGTACCCTGACGAAACAAAAATTATTGCAAGCAACATTTAGATCGCAAATATTATTAGATAGCTTTTTCCTGGTATTAGACCTTCTTGGTTTTGGCTTTCGTGCATTGACATGTTTTAAAAATGTCAATTGGGATTATTATTTGGCTGCGATGTAATGTATGATGTCCAGAGGCATAGGGTGTCTTGTTCATTGTGAAACAGTGTTTTCTTAATGGCATGAATCGCACTGAAGGCCAAACCTTAAAATGCACAGGCCGCCACTGAGTATTTTGATAAATTAAAATTAAGCAAGATTAATAAATGCTGAAAATGTTTTTTTTTATTCTTAGTTGATACAGAAATGCATGTACTAAACAGAACCTTATTGTAAAGTGTTACCATATTTTTTTTTTACATTGTACCATATGAGAGACATACTGATGTTGGATATTTGTTGTTGTAATAAATGACATATTCTAAACTCTACTGCCTGAAATATTAAAGTGAACCTGAGGACCTTGTGGTCGGTTCAGGTGTATGATTAGAGTTGGAACTAAACTCTGACTTCCTTTATCTTGAATTCAATGCCAGTCCACACATACAAAACAGTGCTATCTTAGTAACTCATAGATGGATGCTTTAACATTTACTCTAATGTAAAGCTTACCTGTTCAAAAAATTCATCCATAAAGTGGTCTCGGTCAACATGAACGACTTCCTCATCATCGTCACTGTCCTTAGCCTGTAAAAAAAAAACAGTAGTTAGGATCTCTGTTTAATAATCTCCATGCAAGAAAAGTCCCGTTTTTTGAAGAATGTGTTAAAAAGCAGAGATCTAATAAAATCACAAATGTTGGATAACATAAACAGTTATTGGTAACTAAATAGGAAAATAGTAGGTGTATATTTACATTTATCCATTTAGCAGACATTTGTATCCAAAGCAACTTAGAAATAATTCCTACTCTGAATAATGTTCTTTCTTAAACCACTGATGCTTATGTTGGCTTTACTCAATGGCTCACCCAAGAACACAACAATAATGGGATAATGGACCAAAAACACTTGATATCAATATTGCCCTACAAAGCTAAAATGCAGTAGCTACACCAACACTGAAACTGAGAGAATGGCTTTAAAAGTTTTGGATTGTCCAGCCAAATGTGGATTATGAAATAGCCTCACTGTTTTCTCTGAATCTGAGCATAGTTGAACCAAACTCATCTGTCACAGGACAGATCATAGTCATAATAATATCTAGTCATAAATCAATTTTGACATAATGTGTTACTGCGTTTGACTTCGCAAAACAGTGAAGCCCATGCTGTTCACAGAATGGCATTCATATTTAACACATCCAGAATACTTCTGTTTCTCATATAAGATAAATTAGGGCAGCCTAATAAACTAAAGCAAATCACATGTTTTCAAATGAGCCACATTTGATTGACTTTCACATATTGGGATGAGAATTGGGGATAGCTGGAGGGCTATCTCAGATTAGCGGTATGGCCAGTCTATTCTAAACAGAACAGGAAGTAGTTTCTCCCATGTGTCTAGCCATAAAGACCACCCTCTTCCCCAACCTCTGCACCTCTCCTGGGAATCAATAGCTCCTCGTTTTAGGCAAACCATTTGCCACTCTATAAAATAGCTTTTAAACAGAGAAAACATACAGTAAGGGGGTCAAGATGGAATTTGATCGTTTACTGGAAGACTCTATGGGCCTTCATTAAAATTCAACAACTCACAATGCAAAATGCCCACCAAAAATCTACCCAGTTTACTCAATTAATACATGACTTGTATTGCTCATAGCTAACTGGTAATAGCATTATATTCATGCTGTATAGTTAGAGGGGAACTGGCTTTTGCAGCTGAGCCTGGCTTCTCCTAAGGTTTTTTTTTTCCCTTCTTTCTCCACTAGCTAACACCTTATGGCATTTTGGCCACAGCTGCCTTTGGCTTGCTCACAGGGGGCCTAAAGACAAATCATTTTTAAGGCATGATTTTCAATGATCTTTTCCAATGAAACTGCTCAATGTTTCATTTTTAAGATTTTAATCTTAGAGGGAAAATGGAACATCTGACTCGCAAGCATTACTGATTGTGCAAACGCAATTAATTCCTTGTTTCAACGCAGGACAAGAACCCGGATCTCCTACACAGCTGATGCAGTGCACTCTCTGTTGTGCCACAGGAGAAGGTAAACATTTGAACTGGTGCAAAAATGTCTGATGGGATGTGGCACTTGTCAGTAACTCGGCATAATGGGGCCAATGTCAGGGTACTGGAACATTAGGTAGCAACATGCAGACTTCTGAGTGATGATGTTTTTGGTGACGCTAGTGACGCAGAAATTACACCCTTCAGCTTTAATGTTGTGAAAAAATCAAGTCACGCTCTTTTGTGTCTACTCAGTACTCAGGTACTGCTCATCTCTACTGTTTAATGCATGAACTTAAAATTTTTAACCTTGGATATTTTTACAGTAGGGCTTTGCAAGAAATAACGCTACTGTGAGTCTGCCAGTTGAGTGATGGATGCATCAGCATGCTTATCTGCAACTAACGTCATTTAATTCATGCAAGGTCTATTTTCACATACCTGTCATCAGATAATAGCAATAAAGTCCCTTCCCCCATGAGCAAAGGTGAAATTTCCGTTTGTCTACTTTTAGCTTACTGACAATTGTGTATTGATTCGACATTTTAGCTCCTCGATTTTATTTTAGCTGCCTGATTCTATGCATTTCCACACAACAAGAGGATTGCATGTCAAAGCACAATGACATAGTAGCAGAAAGCTGCTCTTTTGTTGTCTCATCAGCCTTGTTAATGTTTACTTGCCTGCCTCTCTCCTTATCTAGCCGCTCCCTGGCCTCCCTGCCCCCTCAGCATCTGGTTTCATGGGGAGTGGCTTTGCCATTGGTCCCCTGCGCTGTGCATGTCTAGTACTGCAGTATGAGTCGCTAATGACCTTCACAAAAAAAAAAAAAAAAACTTTCTATAGCAACAGATTTCAGCACCACAGAAAATGCCCAATGGATTTCTAATTTTTGAGGTCGGTGTGTGGGTGGGTCATTCTATAAATTTCATGACATTTGTTTCCCACATATATGTGTAAAGTCAACATTAATAGCTAATGACTAAATACTGTTCATATAGACATTTTTCTAAACATGTAAAAAAAAAAAAAATCCAATAACTTGTTAAAAATATTTTTTATTATATTTCTTTACATTAGTATTATATCTTGTAAAAAAGTTATATATTTTTTTCTATCATCTTTTGTGCATTTTTTGGCCTGCCCCCACCCTTCTCCTTGATTATATGCAAATATGCTACTTTTAAAATGCAATCTGTTACAAATACTGATTGATTAGTAAAAATGAAATCAGTAACCTACTCCTATTCCCGTAATATGAAAGTAATGTAATCAGATTACTTTTAATTACTTTTGGATTACCTTAAATTCACATATGTGAGATAAATTCAAGAGAAAAAAACAATATGATCTCGAAGACTTTTAATTATGCCTTCTGGATGCAAACAGCACGTTTGAATAATGTTATAATGTAGCTGTTATGAAGAAAAAAAAGATGAAAAACAGGGATACCTTCTCTTTAATAGTACAACAGAATATGTTCAAATGTAGAACTCAGTATTTTTAAACAAATTAGGTGAGTCCTCTATCTGCTACAGAAAATAGAGACAAAGAAAATGGCTTCTTTTCTCATTGAGCAAATACAATTAGAACAGATCCACTGAATTCAGGGCTCCAGACTGCGACTAAAATGGTCGCAAATGCAACCAAAAATAATTGATTGCGACAATAATTTAAAATCTAGACGCCACTGGCGACAGTCGGGTTGTGTGCGTTCATATGCGGTTTCGTCAGATATCATCTTGTGAGTTATTGAATAAACTTTTAGAACAAATGACTCTTTTCATGAATCACCTGAAAAGGACTGAGGGTTTGAACTCAGGAGCTCAGGTTAGCAGTTTGAATCGGATTCGCTTTCTCAGCGAATCAGCGGTCAGTGAGCTCACAACTGGGAGCACATACATTTCAAAATAAGAGTCCCATGTGTATTTCTGGCTTTTTTATAATTAAAAGTCCCATATTGCGTACCACTTTATTTTCTTCTGGTAATTATTGATTGGGATTGGATTGGAGTAGCACAATAAACTGCATCTGGGATTTCATTCAATTTGCACTCTTGTAGTCTCAGTGTCTGGGGCCATCTGGTAACAGTAAAAAAAGACTAAGGCAATATTTTAAAACAATATATATATATCAAGCTTTGACACTTAGGACAATTGAGGGACTTGTACGCAACTGTCACACAAGGCGCAAACATTCACTGATGCTCAAGAAGACAACACACTATATGCATACAATACTTTATGTAAATATCTGTAATGTACATTCTGAAGGGCAGTCCTAAATAAACAAAAATATCTTATTTCTTATATTTGTATAAATTATAAAAGGGGTGTGAACATTTATGAGACAAAAGGGATTGCAAACTTATCTTCTCAACTATACACCGATCAGCCACAACATTAAAACCACCTGCCTAATATTGTGTAGGTCCCCCTCATGCCGCCAAAACAGCGCCAACCCGCATCTCAGAACAGCATTCTGAAATGATATTCTTCTCACCACAATTGTACAGAGTGGTTATCTGAGTTACCATAGACTTTTTCAATTCAAACCAGTCTGGCCATTCTCTGTTGACCTCTCTCATTAACAAGGCATTTCCATCCACAGAACTGTCGCTCACTGGATGTTTTTTGTTTTTGGCACCATTCTGAGTAAATTCTAGAGACTGTTGTACGTGAAAATCCCAGGATCAGCAGTTACAGAAGTTCTCAAACCAGCCCATCTGGCACCAACTATCTAATCAGCCAATCGTGCAGATACGGGTCAGGAGCTTCAGTTAATGTTCACATCAACCATCAGAATGGGGAAAAGGTTTGGACAGTGACATGATTGTTGGTGCCAGATGGGCTGGTTTGAATATTTCTGTAACTGCTGATCTCCTGGGATTTTCACGCGCAACAGTCTCTAGAATTTACTCAGAATGGCCTTGTTGATGAGAGAGGTCAACAGAGAATGGCCAGACTGGTTCGAACTGACAAAGTCTACGGTAACTCAGATAACCGCTCTGTACAATTGTAGTTAGAAGAATATCATCTCAGAATAGAGGGTTAGTGCTGTTTGGCGGCAATGAGGGGGACCTTCACAATATTAGGCAGGTGGTTTTAATGTTGTGGCTGATCGGTGTATATACTGTTTATTAAACCTCTGATTAATGGGATATCAGCTGTCTTCCGTTTCTTCAGCTTTCTATCTTGAATCTAAACAGTATTTTTTTTTAGTCTGGAGCCCTGGAATTAGGTCTTAATTTACATTAAACAAAATCTGACTGGATATACCTCAGATTCAAAAACACTGCAAAGTTTTATTCTGCCTTGAATTGCAGTGTTAGTGTGTAGATTAATTGGCACCATTCTGACTGCAATAGATCACAGGCTATCATCATCATCATCATCATCATCATCATCATCATCATCATTATTAATGCAATGCCTCCAGTGTCTTCCTCTGCTTGCTCATGATCCACAGTCAAACATCACCAGCTAACGTTTATGGGTAATTCTATGTTTATGTTTAAGAAAAAAACAAATTCCAAAAAGAGATAGATTTAAAGAATAGATTGAAAAAACCTTTTTAGTGTCTAATTTATTCCTACTTTCTATGAGTTCAGAAATGTTGCATTTGCCAGAATTTCTCTTTCACCCAGACTTTTCAATTGTTCTCAACAATAAATGTACAGTATCAAAATCAGATCAATTGCACTTTTTCCCAAAGAACATGTTCAATTTATTTGTTATGTGTAAAATTTGGATTTTGTAATAATGTAAAAAGGAAATGCTGTCCCTATTGCTGTTGTCATTACATTACACAAGCATTTCAGAGAACAACTTTAGAGTTATGACTAAAGTTATGATGGAAATGAGAAGTGAAGTGACAGTGTAGTCTCAACAGTAGGCGTCCCGTAAAGAAAATAATGCATTTTCTCCAGTGGCCATCACGATGAAACAGCTCTTTTAATGGCTTGACCTTGTTTGCCTTGAGAGTAGAGTGGTGATGTGAGACAGGTGTTACAGTATTTGCGCATGAAGAGATGTCGAGCACATCTGATCATATCTGTACCACTCTAAAGTAAGCAGCGTTCTATATCATTAATGTCAGGAGGACCTTTTGTTTCTTTTTATATCAATAAAAAACTGTAATCCTGCTAGTAATCCTAATTTTTACAAAATGTAACTATAATCTGATTATGTTGTTTCTTTTTATGTAACTGTAACAGATTACCGTTACACCATTTTCGTATCCTGATTATGATGCACAATTTGATGAAAACAAAATATATGTAAATTAAAGCAATTTTGTCTTTCTCTCTCTCTCTCTCTCTCTCTCTCTCTCTTCGATAGACAGACAGACAGACAGACAGATAGATAGATAGATAGATAGATAAATATGAAAGATAGATAGATAGATAGATATGACAGACAGACAGGCAGACAGACAGGCAGGCAGACAGACAGACAGACAGACAGATAAATATGAAAGATAGACAGATAGATAGATAGATAGATAGACAGATAGATATGACAGACAGACAGGCAGACAGATAGATAGATAAATATGAAAGATAGACAGATAGATAGATAGATAGATAGATATGACAGGCAGACAGACAGACAGGCAGACAGACAGACAGACAGACAGACAGACAGACAGACAGATAGATAGATAGATAGATAGATATGACAGACAGACAGACAGATAGATAAATATGAAAGATAGACAGACAGAATGATAGATAGATAGACAGATATGACAGACAGACAGGCAGACAGACAGACAAACAGACAGACAGACAGACATAGATAGATAGATAGATAGATAGATAGATAGATAGATAGATAGATAGATAGATAGATAGATATGACAGACAGACAGATAGACAGACAGATAGATAGACAGATAGATAGACAGATAGATAGATAGATAGATAGACAGACAGATATGACAGACAGACAGGCAGACAGGCAGACAGGCAGACAGACAGGCAGACAGACAGACAGACAGACAGACAGATAGATAGATAGATAGATAGATAGATAGATAGATAGATAGATAGATAGATAGATAGATAGATATGACAGACAGACAGACAGGCAGACAGGCAGACAGACAGACAGACAGACAGATAGATAGATAGATAGATAGATAGATAGATAGATAGATAGATAGATAGATAGACATACAGACATACAGAAACTTTTCTCACCAGGTTTTCTTACCATCATATTTTTCCCTTTATAAAGTAATGAACTATTCCATAAATCCAAAAACTTTTTTTCACAGTGACATCTTCATCCATTTACGAAGTGAACTCTTCAAAGACGACTTAAAGCATCCTGTAGTATGTTTTGTTATGTTTGGCAGTATAGGGGACGATCTCAAAGTCAACCCTTTTGCTGTTGATTGTATTTTAAACAACTTAGAATTGAAAAGTGGATATTTGCAGAAGTAGAGAAACTACTTCTGTTTCACAACCTTGAGCACAAGGTTCGTAATGTCAAATTAAACTCTATAACTGTCAATCTTGTTACCTTTCAGAAGTCATAATCATATTGCCACAGATAACATGTCTCAATTTAGCTTGACATGGTACATTGCAATTTATTAACACTTAAACATTATTTGACTGATAGGATGCATAAAAATCTCCCAATTCAAACTGTAAAATGCAGATTTTAGAAAGAAACATTTTATGTCTATGAAGCTGGCAAGCACAGATTATGTCTGGGGGAAGAATTTAGAGACAATAAATCTCTTACGCCGTTAGACAATGGTCACAGTGGGATACCAGTAAACAATTCATATCTCTTTGAATCTCTTTTGTATTTGAGCATCAAGAAGGGATTCTTCACCAAAACAAGTGTAGACATTTAAATAATTATTTCAGCAATATATTTGGTGCTTCCCCCTAGTATGTGAAGCTGGAAACAACCAGAACAGTATGGAACTATACATTGGCTTGTTATTAAGTAGCTCAGGATTCATTCATTATAAGAATGAAGGGCAGGACAAGTTTATCCATGGAGGGGCATACTCTCTTTAAAATTCACAAAACAAACTAACGTCCTTTATGGTTCAGGGTAGGTGTAGGACAAACTTACATTTCTACAGCAGCCCAAATACAGATATTTTAGAAAATCTTGATTGTGTTCTTTTTTCATATTATGCATTGGCTTTCTTTCTTTAAAAAAACAACAACAAAAAAACAAAACCATGCCGGAGGATATGTCACATCTACTCATTTTCTGCCTTATGACAAACCCAAGGTCATAATAGTCTATTTGGCGACAGAGCTACAGTAGTGGCTGAGATTGGTTTGAATAGACACCCATCCAAGCCAATAATGAATGTAACTGTAAGACCATCATTCAAAATGATATGTATGTCGGTGAACTGCATATTTTATGACAGTTTTATGTGTATTATGTTGGTATTTTCAAAGTAACTCTAAGTAAGTATTACAGAGAACAAGGGATTTCTAGTACCAGCTCGGCCTACATATCTGTTAGGAATGGGGTAGCACATAGAATAATTTTTTACTAAGGTTATACATTTACATTTTTATATTTGGCAGATGCTTTTATCCAAAGGAACTTTCAGTGCAGTTATATACATTTTATCATTATGTGTGTTCCCTGGGAATCAAACCCATGACTTTGGTATTGTTAGTTGAGCTACAGGTTATGCTTTCCAACATAAAAATTCAAAGCACAGCAGACCTCTCAGTACCCCATATGGTATACAAGCTCAGTTACATGATTGATACTCCAGGACAGAAGACTCTTTGGAAGAGTAGGTCACAGTTTGAACCCTTATCCATCAGGACACGCTTTCATATATGTCAAACTCACACAAAGGGCATGCTTATGGTTTGCGGTAGGTAGAACATGTGGATAAAAGCCAAGAAGCATACCACATTTGTGCAAGGTCAGCATGATTACATTTTTGTACATTTGCATAGACATTAAAATGTACAATAACTATTTTATTTTATTCATTTAGTAGACACTTTCATCCAAAGTGACTTACAAAATGAACAATGTAGTGACAGCTTCTAAAACCTAAACGCTGTTTAATTTTGAACAACTTTAGAGAAGTACAAATGTTTATGAATCCTTTAGCGTTCAAAGAATCTTAAATTTCGCATCAGGAAATTAGTGAAACACATTGTTTAAGGTGTTTGCAACATTTTACATTTTTAAATGCTGTGAATATACTGATATCCAAAAACGTACGTATAAATGTTATTATGTTCAAATATCTACAAATACTAGGCTAATAATCACTCTGGTCTGGTGTATTAACTGCACCAACCAAAATCTGGAAAGTAAGGTAAAGGCGCGTTCACATTTACCTTTGCGCGGCGAAATCCTGTGGACGAAATATAGTAATCTCAATGGGAATCCATATGAAATTTACGATCACGCAAATTCCATTTGAGATGACTGTATTTGGCAATTGTTTTTTTGCTGATTTTACACACGCTCAAAATCTGCCCACTTCCTTCTTCACCTGCAAATTTTGCCGTGCAAAGGTAATGTGACCGCGCCTTTAATCACTAACCACTTTAAAGGCGCGGTAACACATACCTTCGCACTGCGAAATTCCGCGGGCAAAGAAGGAAGTGGCCAGATTTTAAGTGTGTGTAAAACCTGCAAAAAAACAATTACCAAGCAGCCTTTTCAATGCTGTCCTTTAACTCTAGGAGAGTGAAGTAAAAAAAAAACAATTGTCGCTAAAATGATATCCTTGTCCATTGTGAATATTCAATGTAGCTGAGTATGAAGCACTGCCCACACAGAGGTCACTGCCAAACCAAGCAACATCCTATTGGTCAACGCGGAGAATTCACCTGTCAAAGTTCACCAAACTTGAACTCAGCGTGAAATCAACAAGGAGAAATTCTTCGCCGCCGGAAACCAATCGTGTGAAATTCAAGGTCAAGGACTTTTTTTCGACCACAGAATTTTGCTATGCGAAAGTATATGTGACCGCGCCTTAAGACGACCATCCATCTTTTTGTCATTTGTCATTTCGCCAAATGGACACAAAGTATGGAGGCTGCTTTACCATTACGCAGGTCATGTTGCATAATTCTAGCCATGTCTGAGGAAATATGTTGAGCCTTCAAATGCAGCCAAGGTAGGCCCAAGTTGCTAACACATTTTCTGTTTGATCTAGTTGGACTGAACACTGTGCTAACTTTTGGTCCATTCTCTCAATGCGTGCTTTGTCAGAGTGAAAGAACTTCCTGTTTAGGATGGAAAAGTGGCGAAGGGAGGTAAAACGATTTGAAAATTGATTGTGAACCAATGAAAACTGATAAATGTAAGAGGGTTATGAGATAATGAATTTATTTGCAGTGTTTCCAGCACCACCATTGAGCAGCAGTGCTGCACTACTGCTGCATCTACAGCCCCATGACAAAAGAAATTATATTTTGTAAGCTGTGAGCATACAATCTAAATTAATTGTGATGAGATAAAAATATATAAATATATGCAAAATAATTGAAAAAAAAATTATTTTCTCTTTCTATTGCGTTGTATTAGCTTGCTACACACAAAACATAAAGTGTGACTAGTAAAGTCCGATTCCCAAGCAAAAATTGTTGGGAAAGTTACTCCAATAAAAATGTATAATTACTTCTAAACGATTGCTATCAGATTACTTTACTGATTATTCCATTGATAAAGTAATCACATTACTAATCACTTTAAAGTAAGTTACTTTCTAAAACACTGTTACAGAAACGTAAAGAGACTTACATATAAATATAATCCATGTTTTAATTTCTACATAATTCTACATATAAACCCTACGCTTCAAACTAATGACTCTTACAAGCCGGTTCTTTTTTTCATTAACAATTTTTTATTGATTCCATACTCATATTTAAACAAACAGCACAAGACCAGTCTTATCAATTACGTGCCACCCCACCCACCCCCTGCTCAAGACCTCCCAAATAAAATTCTGAACCCTCGACCAAAACTCTTGAATCTTAGTACAGCACCAAAAAACATAGGCTATATCCCCATCCTCCAACTGGTATTGCCAGTAAGTAGGTGTGTCTTCACAATCTAGAGGGAGTCCAGTAAGAACGATGCAGAATGTTAAACTGAATGAGGCGCACCCTTGCATCCCTAGACATAGACTTGACATTTTTTTAAATCCTACCCCATTCTCCATCTTCCAGTACTAAATTCAAGTCTCTCTCCCATAACTTCTTAAGAGACTCTGAATTAGCCAGGAATAGTACACTAAAGCTTCATGACCTTTTCTAAAAGCAGCAAGTACCATCTCAAGAGTGTCTGTCACTTTAGGGGGCTGCGTACTACACCCAAAGGTAGTACAGAGTAGATGGCGCAGCTGTAAGTACTTAAAGAATTGAGATCTGGGAATCCCAAACCGCTGTATTATATTTTCAAAGCATCTCAACGCTCCATTTTCATACAGGTCATCCAGCGTAGCAACACCTTTCTCAATCCATTCTGTCCAGCAGCAAGTGGACTTATTAATGCATAATTTAGGGTTCAACCAAATACTTGCATCAACGTTTAGGTAAATGTCCGAACTGAACACGTAAGAAACTTTTGTCCACACTAAATGCATGTGCGAGATAACGGGATGTGTCTTTACTTCTCCGGGCAGCTTGGTAGAAAGAGTTTGCAATGGCAAGATAGGGGCAAGGACCTCCTGTTCAATAAAGAGCCAGGGACAAACCGGTTCTTTTAATGAAACACTCCAAATGACTCTCAAAGTTTTCAGTTTAAATCAATCTAATGCATCCTTCACTGAATTAAATTGAATTCGTGAGAGAGGTTACTGAACCGCGAGTTATTACTTTCAGTCGTATTTGAATCAAAATGAACCAAGAACTGTTTGATGTACTGATGTAAAAAAACATTGAACTATAAATAACATTCAAATTCAGTAACACAAAATAGTATTTTTGTATGTTTTTAATATCTTTTTAATAAACCAATTATGGTTTCAGCAATGTTCATCATAAGTTTATTTTTATGCAACACTATATTTATTGCAAGGCTGCTGCAAAAACAGAATTCTGTAGGATGTAGTGTACCACAGTGAGGTACATGGATACAACAAAACAACAACAACAACAACAACAACAACAAAAAATGCCTTTATATAAATGCTGCATATAGAGACAATTTATACATTTTAAAATCACCATTATGTAGGGCTTGTACTACTATGATTTCTCAATCAGATTGTGAGAAGTCCCAATGGCACTCTGTTGCCCTATTTCACCAGAAACCTCAGGAGGTAGCTGGCTTAGGTAATTCACTTGCCTACACAGAAAGCCAGGTATGTTTCCTGAGATGCACAACTTGGTGTAAATCAGAATCAACAGATTGGAGAACAGATCCTATCCTGATATTTACCTTTAAATAATTAAAGAATCCCCTTTTATGCTGTCAAGATAAAATGAAATTTCATGTCTTTGTTGTCACCGCTAGTTACCATCTTATTGTGCTGATTCTGCTAGACTGAGTCTATTACGCCACTCGTGAGATTTTGTGACCCAGAATTTATAACCTACTCCAAACCACCAGGTGTGCAATTTCCAAAAATTCAGGTCATCTGACATGCTGGATATCACATAATATGTTGTTTTATTGGTATATTTTAAAAGCAGCTGTACCATTACTAGACAGGAAGCCATTTTGTTGTAGTGGTTTTATTGGCAATGTTAAAGTGTGGTGGGTGGTGTGTGGTGTGCGGCAGTGGGGACATGACATTGTCCCTGCAATAAAACTGTCCTCAAAATATACTGCAGAAACAGTTGTGCCCACAGAGTGATTGGAATACAAACACACACACATGATTTGGGTATTTATGCAGCTAGATGTTCATGTGAAAACGTCTGCGCATTACACTTTTAAGTCACTTGTGTAATCTTTTGGTTTTACTCTTAATAATTATTGTGCAGGAACATCTTTTTATATGAAGATAAGTTATTGGAGGTCTTCTAAAACCTAAGAAAAAAATCTTTTTAAATAAGGTGATAATGTTTTGAAACCTAAGATGGTACTGCTTTTAGCAATTATACCCCAATATCTGAAACTTTCTTCCAAATGAATTTCCAAACGTACGTTCGGGAGGAGCTTGTTCATCTAGGCCTGACAATCATATCACAAGGATACAGTATATAAGCAGATGCTTCCCTCTCACCATTGAGGATCTCCACCTTTAGATTTTACTACGCCTATACCAGTTATTATTCAAAACTGTCTTTACATTTACATTTATTCATTTAGCAGATGCTTTTATCCAAATCAACTTACGCTTTATCCAAAGAGACTATTTCTTTCTTCAGTCAGATAGTCCAGGGGTGGGGGGAGGGGGATCTCAGAGCTCAAACCCAGTCCCGTGCTCGAGCTCCTCACTTGTAGACAGCACGCCATATCCATTTACCCTAATTAGCTCCAGGAATATATGAACCAGTGTTCTCGTGAATTGAAATTAGACTCCAAGCATTTACATCTACATGCTGCTTCCAAATGTTCATGTGTACTAAAATTGACCCAATTCTGCCGAATTACTGACAAGTGCCTTCCCCCGTCAATCACTTTTGCATCAATTCAAACATATTCACCTTTCCCTTTGGTCGTACAAATTCCAAGACACGTTTAAGTCCCATGGAAACCAGGAAGTAGACTAATTTACATTAACATTGGTGGCCGCGATTCAGAGGTTGCATTTTCATTGTAATGTTACTTTTTTTCTCTACCGACGGTTAGGTTTAGGGTTGGGGTTTAGGTTAGGGTTAGTAATATACACATTTCTTTATTACATCATTTACAACTATATATACAACTCTCTTTTGGTGCCACCCTGTGGACATTTCACCTGAAAAAGGGTCACAACACTTCCAGCTTCGGCCACTTTGGCAGTGGTTCGAATTTCGGTAAGCACAGACAGATTTCAGCAGCAAAAATTTCTACCTCCTGTCACCAAATTCACACTGAGATCAGTCTGGCTGCTATTTTTACTGCTATTATGTGGTATCCAATGCTGCAATATTTAATAAAAATAAATAAATAATAAAAATAATAATAATACATAATAATTTTCATGATGATTATCGATATTTATGAATTTTTTAAAGATATAAATAGGGCTGCTCATTGGACAATAGTTTTTGTCTCTTCAAACATATTTCTCAACACAACTTAAATTAAAGGGGACCGCACACCGGACGTATGACGTGGGGTGTTCTAAATTGAAACAATTATTTCCTATGAAGGTATGCACACACGGCACACCTACGGCATACCTACGACTCCCAGCTACAAATCCGGGGGCTGCCCAATATTCTGGAGCACAACTCACATAGTTTTCCATTAAATTCGACGAAATCATTATCTAAGGACAAAGATTATTTACTCTAGCCATCACTAGAGGACATATTGAGTATATGTATCTTTCATATAGCCCACACAAGTATGACTTATTGTGGTTTTACAGCTTGAATAAAACCTCTTCAAGGCTACATACAGAGAAATTGCATATCCATTTCTAATTGTTCAGTTTGCGCAGTTACACCAGTTTTATACACTAACCTACAAACTCATCAATGTCACTTTGTTCATTCTTGAAGAAGAACAAAAATCTTCATAACTTTTGTATCCGGTGGTCCTCCATCCACACCTCGATTGACCTGGCTGTGTGGCATGGAGCATTGTCCTGCTGAAAAAACCAATCCTCAGAGTTGGGGAACATTGTCAGAGCAGAAGGAAGCAAGTTTTCTTCCAGGATAACCTTGTACGTGGTTTGATTCATGCATCCTTCACAAAGACGAATCTGCCAATTCCAGCCTTGCTGAAGCACCCCCAGATCATCACCGATCCTGATTATTGGTTTTTCCAGCAAGACAATGCTCCATGCCACACAGCCAGGTCAATCAAGGTGTGGATGGAGAACCACCGGATCAAGACCCTGCCATGGCCAGCCCAATCTCCAGACCTGAACCCCATTGAAAACCTCTGGAATGCGATCAAGAGGAAGATGGATGGACACAAGCCATCAAACAAAGCCGAGCTGCTTGAATGTTTGCGCCAGGAGTGGCATAAAGTCACCCAACAGCAATGTGAAAGACTGGTAGAGAGTATGCCAAGATGCATGAAAGTTGTGATTGAAAATCAGGGTTATTCCACCAAATATAGATTTCTGAACTCTTCCTAAGTTAAAACATGAGTATTGTGTTGTTTAAAATTGAATATGAACTTACTTGTTTTCATTGCATTGTTCAAGGTCTGAAAACACTTCATCTTTTTTGTTATTTTGACCAGTTGTCATTTTCTGCAAATAAATTATCTTTTGGAATTTGGGAGAAATGTTGTCAGTACTTTATAGAATAAAACAACAATTTTCACTCAAACACATACCTTTAAATAGAAAATCCAGAGAAACTGATAATTTTGCAGTGGTCTCTTAATTTTTTCCAGAGCTATATATATATATATATATATATATATATATATATATATATATATATATATATATATATACACTATATTTCCTTTACTAATTTCTAAAAAGTCTAAGATGCAGATTCTACATTCATTCAAGTTTTAAGTGCACTCTGAATTGCTTAAGTGGGGCTTTCCGTGGAGTAAATGTGTGCCAGTTTCGAGTTTTTTTTTTCTTTTTCATAATTTGATTTATTTACCCACACAGCAAGTGAAAAAAAGCCCTTGGCAGGGATGGAGCAATAGTGAGTATGCTTAGGATGAAAGCGAGCATGTACGAGTGTGTGGCAGGGAGAATCAAGAGAAGGAGAAATGTGCAGCTGTTGGGGGAGGGGTCAGGAAAGTGCAATGAGGGGGATGGGGAGACATCCAGAGAGACAGACCTCCACAGGGAAAGAGGGAGTGGTGGGGGAGGGAAGGCCGGAATGATGCGGAATAAGTTGTCATCGAAAAGGACATTTAAAAAAAGTATCTTGTTCTAAGCAGGTTATGAGGATGTTCGCCAATGGATACAGTGCCTATAAATGTATAGCCTACTCTGTAAAAAATACTTTTCTAAATCAGTAATTTTGTCTAGTTCTCCAATAAAAATGTCTAAACATCCTTAAAACCAACTACATTTACTTGTAATTTTGCTTCTTCTGAAGTAAATGTATCTTTTTTTTTTTTTTTTTTTACGATATTTTAACTGGAAAACGAGACAAAAATACTGAGTAAGAAAACAATTTTTGCAGTGTACCACATTCGTGTCTCTCGGAATAATGCTTTGAGAAATCAGGTGCAGGGGTGATGCAGAAATAATCCTGCATCCCTGCCGATGGCCCATCTGCGCTGTGAATGGCCATTGACCACAGGCATCAGAACTGAAACTGTGTTTATACCATTAGACAGTAACCTCCTTTAGCCTCATAACACTGCATTAGGTACTGTTGACAAACATGCGGAATGGCGAGAAATGGTGGAAAATGTGATTATAATTCTAAAGTGGAAGTAAATCACATTGATGCTCTAACCCATGGGTTCTTTCACCAGAATGGAGCATTCTAGGATAGATAACATTTGAGAGGTCACAATAAATTATGCATCTTATCTCACACTGCAACACTACACTGCGAAAAATAATTTTCTATTGAAGTATAAATATCTATACATCCTTAAAACAAGATAAATTCAGTCGAGAAGAAAAAATAAAACTTTTTTCTCAAAGAACTTGCTCTTGAACAAAGATTTTGAATCTGAACTGATCTCATTGTGAATTTGTCGACAGTAGGTTAAAAGTTCTGCCTCTGAAATCGGTCTGTGCTTACCGAAATTCAAATCACGGCCCCCAGTGGCTGAAGCTGGTAGTGTTACAGTGGAAGTGTTGTAGAACATATAGGCACGAGTGAGATCAAGTTTCTGGGTGAAATGTCCACAGAGAGGCACCAAAAGCGAGTTGTGAAGCAAGTTGTATTTTTAGTTGTAAAATATGTAATCTAGTCAACGGGAATGCATATTTTACTAACCCAAACCTAACTGTCCATGGGACCAGATCCCATGGCTCTGAGGTTGCTCGAGCAATGCGCTATCAGTAGCACCACAGGAAAATATAAAAACATTTGTGATACAAAAATGTCTGATGAGAGATGACACTTGTCAGTTATTCGACAGAATCAGGTAAATTTAAGGGTATAGGAAAATTCAATGGGGGTAAAAAAAATAAACATCATTCAAGATATATTCTATAAAATAAGTCGTAATATCTCATGCAATTTTGCTTCTCAAGTAAATTTAGCCTGTTTTAAAGATATTTTTTCACTGTAAAACAAGACAAAAATATCGATTTAGAAAGCGTGGCTGTAAAATTAGAAATAGGCGAAAACTGAGTATGACCAAACGGATGACCAAAATGCATTAGAGTGTGTTTTTTCAGAGATATGTGTTGTCATTCAGTAGTGCATGTCATCTGTTCTTTTCCACCCAAGGGACGGGGTTATCCCCAGTTCAATTGTGCTATAAACTGAGGCTAATAACCAAAGAGAAAGACAGACTATAAACGTCCTTCATCAAAGAACCCGAGAAAGAACTATATACTGTATACGATCAATTAAGGGACCTCTAGAATAAGAGGATGTCAGAAATCAATTGTGGCAGACGTTGTATGAACTAGTCTAAATAAAAGGCCTTAGAGAAGGGTTTCACAGCAAAAAGATGTATCAAACATGGAGAGCCAGAACTGGTCATCTAATTATTCAATGGTGGATCCAGGTACCGATATATAGAGATATAATGACATTATACAGTATATATGATGTAGGCTCATACAATTTAATTATAGCAAATGTGATTTAGGTCCACCAGTTTGTTGAAATTAAATGAGCAATTATTTTACAATATTTACTCAAAACACTAAAAACAGACGATCCAGCGAGCCGATGCAGAAAAGCTGTTTAATCGCAACCTGCATGATACTGTATATATCGGTGTATTGGTAATCAAGTCATTTAACAATAAGGCAGCATAACCGCTTTATTAAATAGACAAATACAGGAATACAGATTTCAGAGCATAATTAAGTGGAAAATATTGAACAAAAGTTTCCTATGTTCAGATCATTTTAGGGTTTGTTGTAAAAATTAATAACGAACTCTGATGCACTGAGAAGACCTGAATCATTGACCTTTACAGATAAAAACAGTGTCTGAAAAATATTGCTCTGCATTGAGAGAGAAACTTAGAAAAGACAGTAAAAAATAAATCATAATGGAAAGCTATTACAAAAAAATAAATAAAATAATAATAATAATAATAATAATAATAATAATATATATATATATATATATATATATATATATATATATATATATATATATATATATATATATTAATTATTTTGCCAATAAAACAAGTGATAGTGCTTATGTGACTTTGATTGTTTAAAAATTTAATAATTTATCAAATTTTTTCATCAAAATGAGTCTTTAATAATGGCAGAGTAAAAATATTAGCAAATTTGTAAAATGACATAATTAACCAATACAATTTTATCTTGTAACCTATGTACGGTATGTTGTGTTTCCTGAATGTACAGTAAGTTTAAACTAAGGAATATGATATATCACTCAGTCAGACACTGAGAAGATTTGAGTTCAAATGTAATATAAATGTTACTATGTAAATTGGTATTAAACATGATGTAATATGTTAAGGAATGGCAAAAATTAAACATGTTTTAACAATCAAACCTAATATCAAAAACATAAATTATACAAACATAAGCCAAGAGACAAAAAAGGATTCTTTTGACAATACAGTAGAAATGTTTAGTATAAAGAAATTTACCAAACAGCTCAACGAAATGCAGGAATCATTCAAATAAAAACGTCAAGTTTTGAGATAGTACTGGGGTTGACACCTTGACCCCATGCCACTACTTATAAAACCGTTTCCTGTCTCCCCATTGGAATAGCCACTGCTTTTTCTCATTACTCATTAATGACTCGACTATGAAAACACTATCTGGTTGAAATGACAGCAGGCCACTAGAGAATAAACAACATACTTGCTGACTCATCCACAGTCTGCAGTCAATTTAAATAATTATTCCTCCCAATAACTTTTAAATCTTATGAGACTTTGCAGATCTATTAAAATTACCCGTCAGTGTAGTGTTGTGTGGGCATGAATAAATGGAACTAAATTAAAGCTGGTCAGAAAAGAAAAAGTGTAATTCATTCTTAATGTGATCTATAACCTTTGGTTTAATTAACCTAACCTCAGTCTAACTGGCTTAATGTTGATGCTTGACGTGGTTAATAATAGATTTCTATGTTGTACTATGAAATCTCCATTAGGTGGTTTGAAAGAAGTACCTTGTAAAAGATAGACAAATCTTCATCATACTGTTTATGGTGCTCCCAGCTACAGGAAGTTTAAGAAAAAAAGAGTATAGTGTATACAGAGTTTATAGAGTATAAATGGGAAATCAGTACTATACCTTGACAATGACTATGCAAGATTTATGTCACATCTAGATTTCAGTGAAATATTATTTAGTATATGATATACAGTGGCAGCCAAAAGTTTGGAATAATGTACAGATTTTGCTCTTATGGAAGGAAATTGGTACTTTTATTCACCAAAGTTCCATTCAACTGATCACAATGTATAGTCAGAACATTAATAACATGAGAAAAATTACTATTACAATTTGAAAGAAAATGTTCAGAACTTCTTAAACTACTTCAAAGAGTTCTCATCAAAAAATCCTCCACATGCAGCAATGACAGCTTTGCAGATCCTTGTTATTCTAGCTGTCAGTTTGTCCTGATACTCAGGTGACATTTCACCCCACACTTCCTGTAGCACTTGCCATAGATGTGACTGTCTTGTCGGGCACTTCTCACGCACCTTACAGTCTAGCTGATCCCACAAAAGCTCAATGGGTTTAAGATCCAGAACACTCTTTTCCAATTATCTGTTGTCCAATGTCTGTTTCTTTGCCCACTCTAACCTTTTCTTTTTGTTTTTCTGTTTCAAAAGTGGCTTTTTCTTTGTAATTCTTCCAATAAGGCCTGCACCCCTGAGTCTTCTCTTTACTGTTGTACATGAAACTGGTGTTGAGCGGGTAGAATTCAATGAAGCTGTCAGCTGAGGACATGTGAGGTGTCTATTTCTCAAACTAGACTGTAGAAGACTGTAGTGTACACCTTTGTATGAAATCTTCAGTTTTTTGGCAATTTCAAGCATTGTATCGCCTTCATTCCTCAAAACAATGATTGACTGACGAGTTTCTAGAGAAATGTTTCTTTTTTGCCATTTTTGACCTAATATTGACCTTAAGACATGCCAGTCTATTTCATACTGTGGCAACTCAAAAACAAACACAAAGACAATGTTAAGCTTCATTTAACAAACCAAATAGCTTTCAACTGTGTTTGAAATAATGGCAAGTGATTTTCTAGAACCAAATTGGCAATTTAGCATGATTACTCAAGGATAAGGTGTTGGAGTGATGGCTGCTGTCTAGATTTGATCAAAAATGACTTTTTTCAAATAGTGAAAAAATTGCTGTTTTTTACATCAGTAATGTCCTGACTATACTTTGTGATCAGTTGAATGCCACTTTGGTGAATTAAAGTGCTAATTTCCTTCCGAAACATCAAAATCTGTACATTATTCCAAACTTTTGGCCGCCAGTGTAAATGTATATATTCATCTTCATTACTTTACATCTTTCCCAAATCAGGTCCATGTTTACATAGATGATATTGCTGTCAATATTCTTTGTCAAGATTTTGCTTGTAGTTCTTTAGAAGGCAAAAGCAAAGTAAAATGGATCAATAAAAGAATGGATCAATACTAATTAAGTTATTGATGTTATTGACTGGTACTTCCCCCCTCCCAATTCCTCCGTAATTGGCAAGACTGGAAAACTGTTAATGGAAGGGCAACCATAAACCGTAAAAAATCTGTTTACTCCAATGGAAGCCCAACATGAACATTTCAAGTAACATGCAATTAAAACTTACCCTATTCACATGCTTAATAAATGTTACTTGTCTTATTCAACAATAAATTGGTGGAAGTTATTCCAAAGACAAACAAATTACTCGTAATCTATCATCAAAAAGTAATAACTTGCTTTAAAACTGCTTTGCTTATAAAGAACTTATAAAACAATAGGGCTGGGAATTGCCACAGACCTCCCGATTCGGTATTACAATGATAGTTCCTAGCCAATTCGATATGTTTTGCGATATTGCGATTCTTTAAGTATTGCGATTTGATGTTTTGATATAAAAACATCTTAAAAAGATTTTAAAAAAAACGTTGTCCATTTTTAATCAAAGAAATGTCTGTTGAAGAACAGTTGTGTCTGAAATGACAATTGTTTATACTCTGTAATATATAATTTGCTGTAAAAGGTACGGATGTGCAAAAATACCAATTCAAAACTACCAATCAACCAGTCAGTGCCTTGTCTGAGCTAGCCGACTAGTTAGTGCTAAGGAACACAAGGCTGCATTATGCCCATTTGCATTCAAAATATATAGACAATATATCATTTTAACTTATCAAACTAATTTTGTTATTTTAGAATATAGAATATAACATATATTACCATAGGCTATTGCTATTACCATAATGATAATTTTGCAACATACAAATGAAGGCTAAAGAGTAAACTTGTCCAAGAACAATTTCTGGGACTGTAGTGAATTATGACACACACGACAAATCACCTGTAGTCCCAATTTCATTGCATGTTATTTGCATATGCATCCTGAGATAGTCTGAGATCCAATGCAGCGTTCTCATAGACAACATTATTCTTACAAACTGTTCCAAGAAGACTGACAGAGAGAACTCACAATTTTCCTGTGTTCCGCAAGACATGATCAAGCTGCGCGCGTTGGCACCAAAGCTCAAATGAACTTCTGCACAACACCTCTCAAATTAACTTTTGTATTATGCATAACAACAGGAACATTGAACATAGCAGAGGATTTTGACATCAGACTGTGAACAAATGCCGCTTGATGGCTGCAACAGCAGTGCATTAAAGGACTAAACTAAACTAAAAGAATTAAAGAGACAAAACTTCTCAGAAAGAAAACCTGTTAATACGGAAATCTGCACAAATATAGCTTCCTTTATTTATCTATTAATCATTGTAGCATAAAGATAAATAAATATATATATATATATATATATATATATATATATATATATATATATATATATATATATATATATATTAATAAAAAATAGATTTCTTATCAGGGAGATGATTTTAAAATTGTTTGCCTCACAAATCGTGATTTGCCACAGAACTGATTTTTTCCCCCAGCCCTATAAAACAAGTATAAGTACTTGTCACTAGAGGTTAGGGTTTGCACAACTCCAGATTTTTTATAGTCAACTAGTCGAGCCCATTATTCGAGTTGAATTCGACTAGTCGTGCCATCGCACTCCAACTTGAAGCGCTTTTCTTATTGTTGCCGAATCGTTTTCTTTAAGGAGCGAACAGCAACCAGGTCAGATGTCCAATCACACATGGTTATTCTGATAATGTTTAAAAATAACTAACTACCGCTAGCGGGTGCCTTTTTAAAATGTTTATGCATAGCAATATTATTTCTGTTATATTTAAAGGCCACTTTGCATATATTGGAGGTTACTGTAGCATCGGTGTAATCTTTATCAAAGTACATCAGAACAACTTTGCTCTTTCAGTGCAGAGCCATCGGCCTCCACACACTTTGGCAATTTCCGAAACATCAGATGGGAGGGGAAGAGTAATTTATATTCATGGTTAAAGCGATAACTGATTAGACGATTCAGAAATATTCGTCGGGAAAGCACTACCTGATTGGTCAGAGAAACTATAAGCCAACCTAATTCTAAAACCTAATTCTAAAAAAAGGTAGAGCTTTCCTTATTAATATGAATAAGTCTTCCCTTGCAATCCTACGTTTCGGAAATCCAACACCTGCTGTATTTCCTACAGACGCGTTTTGTAAATCACTAGTGACTTGTCGACTTCAGGCTGACAATGTCGACTACATTAGTTATAGTCGACTAGCCTATGCAACCCCTACTAGAGGTTAGGGTTAGGGTAAGCAATTGTTCTCGCATTGCCAGTTCACTGAGCACATTTTTATTACTGAATGTGTTGGAGTTCCTACAAATGTTTAAATTCATTTAATAGCACCAATTGCAACAATAAAGTCTTATAAACAACTATGTAACTTTCTTGCTTGGTTATGGGATAGACTACACTCTCTTAAAATGGAATACAAAGACAATAAATTAACGCCAACTAAAGCCCTCATCGAACACTTCATCTACGTGCACTTCCACAGTCAATTCGGGATGGACTTCAAAGACCCTTAATTATTAATCTTACAATTCATACAAAATCCTTTAGCTTTAAAAATTGCCCACCAACATCTACTCAGTTTACTCACATAAAACAAGACTTGTACTACACATACAGTGGTGTGAAAAAGTGTTTGCCCCCTTCCTGATTTCTTATTTTTTTGCATGTTTGTCACACTTAAATGTTTCAGATCATCGAACAAGTTTAAATATAAGTCAAAGATAACACAAGTAAACACAAAATGCAGTTTTTAAATGAAGGTTGTTATTATTAAGGGAAAATGAAATCCAAACCTACATGGCCCTGTGTGAAAAAGCGATTGCCCCCTAAACCTAATAACTGGTTGGGCCACCCTTAGCAGCAACAACTGCAATCAAGCGTTTGCGATAACTTGCAATGAGTCTTTTACAGCGCTGTGGAGGAATTTTGGCCCACTCATCTTTGCAGAATTGTTGTAATTCAGCCACATTGGAGGGTTTTTGAGCATGAACTGCCTTTTTAAGGTCATGCCACAGCATCTCAATAGGATTCAGGTCAGGACTTTGACTAGGCCACTCCAAAGTCTTCATTTTGTTTTTCTTCAGCCATTCAGAGGTGGACTTGCTGGTGTGTTTTGGATCATTGTCCTGCTGCAGAACCCAAGTTTGCTTCAGCTTGAGGTCACGAACAGATGGCCGGACATTCTCCTTCAGGATTTTTTGGTAGACAGCAGAATTCATGGTTCCATTTATCACAGCAAGTCTTCCATGTCCTGAAGCAACAAAACAGCCCCAGACCATCACACTACCACCACCATATTTTACTGTTGGTATGATGTTCTTTTTCTGAAATGCAGTGTTACTTTTATGCCAGATGTAATGGGACACACACCTTCCAAAAAGTTCAACTTTTGTCTCGTCAGTCCACAGAGTATTTTCCCAAAAGTCTTGGGGATCATCAAGATGTTTTCTGGCAAAAATGAGACGAGCCTTAATGTTCTTTTTGCTCAGCAGTGGTTTTCGTCTTGGAACTCTGCCATGCAGGCCATTTTTGCCCAGTCTCTTTCTTATGGTGGAGTCATGAACACTGACCTTAACTGAGGCAAGTGAGGCCTGCAGTTCTTTGGATGTTGTTGTGGGGTCTTTTGTGACCTCTTGGATGAGTCGTCGCTGCGCTCTTGGGGTGATTTTGGTCGGCCGGCCACTCCTGGGAAGGTTCACCACTGTTCCATGTTTTAGCCATTTGTGGATAATTGCTCTCACTGTGGTTCTCTGGAGTCCCAAAGCTTTAGAAATGGCTTTATAACCTTTTCCAGACTGATAGATCTCAATTACTTTCTTTCTCATTTGTTCCTGAATTTCTTTGGATCTCGGCATGATGTCTAGCTTTTGAAGATCTTTTGGTCTACTTCACTTTGTCAGGCAGGTCCTATTTAAGTGATTTCTTGATTGAGAACAGGTGTGGCAGTAATCAGGCCTGGGTATGGCTAGAGAAATTGAACTCAGGTGTGATAAACCACAGTTAAGTTATGTTTTAACAGGTGGGGCAAACACTTTTTCACACAGGGTCATGTAGGTTTGGATTTTGTTTTCCCTTAATAATAACAACCTTCATTTAAAAACTGCATTTTGTGTTTACTTGTGTTATCTTTGACTAATATTTAAACTTGTTTGATGATCTAGTCAATGTTTTTTTGCATGTTTGTCACATTTAAGTGTAACAAACATGCAAAAAAAAATAAGAAATCAGGAAGGGGGCAAACACTTTTTCACACCACTGTAGTTAACTTATTTTGGCATTATATTCATCATTTATGGCCAGAGGTGAACTGGATCCCCCAGCTGAGCCTGGTTTCTCCCAAGGATATTTTTCTCCATTAACTAACATGTTATAGAGTTTTGTGTTTCTTGCCACAGTCGCCTTTGGCTTGCCTACTGGGGGCCTAAAGACAAATATATTTTGTTAGGCATGATTTTAAAATGCTTTATTCATTTAAACTGCACAACAAGGATTGTTACAGAACATTTTGAAATGATGTGTGTTGTGAAAAGCACTATACATTTTAAAATTACTTGACTTTCTTGGTACAAAATATATACTTTTAGTATTTAAAAAATCAGCCAATTTTACAGTGAAAGTGCAATATCATATTTCTGAGAGTTTGCCAGACTTAGCTTATAGTACAGCAAGCTAACATTTCTAGCAGATATTTTTGCATACTGAGTAGCAAAATAATAAGTGCACAGACTCCACATAAAAAAGCTGCAGCAAGATTTACAGTCCAAACACTTATATTTTTTTGGCTCAATAGCATGAATATGCTGCACCCATAGCCTAACACCATAGCCACATTTCTGCTAAATTATCTTCACTGATAATCTTTCTGCCATTATTTTCACCATAATATGACATTACTGTTATATCAAGTCCTTCCCATGAGAACATTCACTGCAGAATTGCTTTGATGGCCTTTTCGTCTCACAGTTACCATGAAAAACATGGTACCAAAAGCTGTGATACATCTCTCTATATTTTTCCTCTTATATAAAGTCTAAGAAACGTTATAGTGGATTTTTTATTCTGCTGTTTGAGTAAAAGTGAAGCAAAAATAATATTTGCTCTTGTCAACCATTCAAGGCTATAGAAGTTTACTGGCTGTAGTTTACTTCCATTTAAAACCAGATTCAACTTTTCAACTAATTCATTAAAAGTCAAACATCTCTGAAAAAAATAAATAAAATAAAAAAAAACTATACAGTCTTATTGAAAACATTCAGTTCTCAATTTATTCTCTGAGCATCCTTGCTACTGTACCTACAGCTCAGCTTTCTATGTGCCCAAAGAACCAACCAAATCAGGTTATGCTGCCGACCCAGCTGTAAAGTGTCAGGACTCTAAATTCCTTTTATAGTATTAGAAAGCAGTTTTACCCAATTCTTGCGCATCAGCAAATCTCCCCTCCATTCATTTACAGCAATAACCCCACAACTGAATACCTAAACATTCATCTAGCTCCTGACAAAATGGCTTTATGATGCCTCTCATTCATCATCCATCTGCTATAGTACCTGTGGCCACCACTGCTTCTTGCTCTTTCCTCCTTTCCTCCTTCACTTCTTTTTCTTCTCATTACTCTTTCCCACCTCTTCCTTTCTCACACTCTTTCTATCTGAGATTTTGGGAAATTCCGCATTCCACATCTCTCTCTTACCCACCTCCCATTACTGCAGTTTCATTGGCCGACTATAAAATCTGGAGAGAGCTATCCATCAGAATTTCCCATTCATCTTAATGCAGTTGCTCGGCTGGCCACAGGAAAATGACGTCCTAACGAGACAGATTGGCTGATGGCAATGCGAGAATATGCACTGTTCCAAGCCCTTCCCCAGCATGGTATATTAGAACTCCTTGCTCAAGGCTAGAGCATGAGCTGTGACATCAAAAGCAGCAGACAGGGAATGGCATAAATGTTTTTCATGCTTTTAAAAGCTCCTCAAAAAAATCAACATGATCACACAGGGAATCGACATGCTTCCAAATGTTTATGTACCCTAAAATTAACCCCATTCAGCTGATTACTGACAAGCAGCATCCCCTATCAGTTCAGACGTGATCGCTTTTCTCTCTAGTGCTACAGAGACATGGGTTCTGGCCCCAAAGAAACCTGGAAGTAATTGCGTTCACATGCACAATGGTGAACACGATACTGATGTTGCATTTTCACACTACAATTAAATTTTTACTCCACTGACGGTTAGGTTTAGGGTTGGGGTTTGGGTAAGGGTGTATGGTTAATAAAATATGCAATCTTGTTGACTGTATTAAAATACAACTTTTTTTGCCGCCACTCTGTAGTAGGGGTTTAACAATCCATCGATCTGGATCGATGCATCGATCAAATAACCAACAATGCAATGTCATCGACGTAACGTGTAAACATGGAAGTATGTTTTTTAAAGATGCAACTTTATTTGGACACTCTAATGCCAGCCACGTATGTATGCATTTCTGTCAGGCGATGCAGAAACCTCATTATATTTTATTTTATGTATTTGGCAGATGCTTTTATCCAAAGCAACTTACAGACCTACTTATTACAGGGACAATACCCCCAGAGCAACCTGGAGTTAAGGGCCTTGCTCAAGGACACAATGGTGGTGGCTGTGGGGTTATGCGCTTTAGCCCACTACCACCACTTATTATATTCACTTCACTTTAGAAGCATGTTTCCCCCTCTGTAGCGATCACTGTGGGGGCCCCCCGGAAGTGTGGGGCCTGGTGCAACCGCACCGGTTACACCGCCCTAGGGACGGCCCTGACAACATCAATTATAAGACTTCATATCAACACTCATACTAACATTTATCACAGTAAACTTTGAAATAATTTTTTAATACAACTGTGGAAGTTGTAGTCAAGAAAATACACAGATAGCACATACTCACCTGTTGGAAACACACTGTGAGAATGTAAGTATTTTTGTAGAGATGACAAATTGTCACTGTAGTGTTTACCTCATTCCACAAGGCAATGAGCTGTCATCAAATGACTGATGATCACATGTTTGTGATTTTATTTTTTATATTATTTATTTTTCTGTATAATTTTTTTCCAACAACTGAAGTACCTCATTTTCTTGTGGATGTCCCAGTGTGGATACTGGATATGCACTTTTCAGAGAGCTCAATAGAATATTCTAATTATATTTTGATTGCATTTGTGAGCTAATAAATGTAATTGATTGTGTAAAATAGGCACATAATATCATAATAGCGATCGCAGACCCCTGAATCTAATCGAATGGAAATCGCATTTCGTGGCATACTTTGAGGTATTGGCAAACATCGGATCGCTGGCTAAGAGAATCGATATAAGGTCGTATCGTGATTAAACTTGCGATTAACACCCTACTCTGTAGACACTTCACCCAGAAACTGGAGCACACACATGGCCACATGTTCAACAACATTTCCAGCTTCGGCCACTGGGGGTCATTGATTCGAATTTTGCTAAACAGACCAATTTCAGCAGCAGAACTTTCGACCTGTTGCCGAATTCACAGTGTGATCAGCCTGAAAAAAACTGGGTACTGCTGAAACATCTGCCATAATGTAATGAAACTTTTGCTATTTATACGTTGCCAGCAACAACTATATATATATATATATATATATATATATATATTACTGTAGATTTTTTCAGTTTGAACCAGTCTGGCCATTCTCTGTTGACCTCTCTCATCAGCAAGGCATTTCCGTCCACAAAACTACCCCTCAATGGATGTTTTTTGTTTTTGGCACAATTCTGAGTAAATTCTAGAGACTGCTGTGTGTGAAAATCCCAGGAGATCAGCAGTTACAGAAATACTCAAACCAGCCCATCTGGCACCAACAATCATGCCACGGTCCAAATCACTGAGATCACATTTTTCCTCCATTCTGATGGTTGACATTAACAGAAGCTCCTGACCCGTATCTGCGTGATTTTATGCACTGCACTGCTGCCACATGATTGGCTGATTAGATAATCACATGGATGATTGTTGGTGCCAGACGGGCTGGTTTGAGTATTTCTGTAACTGCTGATCTCCTAGGATTTTCACACACAACAGCCTCTAGAATTTACTCCGAGTGGTGCCAAAATCAAAAAACATCCAGTGTGTGACAGTTCTGTGGACGGAAATGCCTTGTTGATGAGAGAAGTCAACAGAGAATGGCCAGACTGGTTCGAACTGAAAAAGTCTATGGTAACTCAGATAACCACTCTGTACAATTGTGGTGAGAAGAATAGCATCTCAGAATGCTATTCTGAGATGCGTGTTGGCGCTGTTTTGGCTGCACGAGGGGGACCCTCACAATATTAGGCAGGTGGTTTTAATGTTGTGGCTGATCAGTGTATACACTCACTGGCCACTTTATTAGGTACACCTGTACATCTACTTATTCATGCGATTATCTAATCAGCCAATCGTGTGGCAGCAGTGTAATGTATAAAATCAAGCAGATATGGGCCAGGAGCTTCAGTTAATGTTCACATCAACCATCAGAATGGGGAAGAAATTTGATTTTGACCATGTTATGATTGTTGGTGCCAGACGGGCTGGTCTGAGTATTTCTGTAACTGCAGATTTCCTGGGATTTTCACACGCAACAGTCTCTAAAGTATATAGAGAATGGTGCAAAAAAACAACCAGTGAGCGGGAGTTCTGTGGACGAAAACGGTTACGGTTACAATAACTCAGATAACCCCTCTGTAAAACTGTAGTGAGCAGAATAGCATCTCAGAATGCACAAAATGTTGAACCTTGAGGCAAATGGGCTACAACAGCAGAAGACAACATTGGGTTCCACTTCTGTTAGCCAAGAACAGAAAACTGAGGC
Source organism: Myxocyprinus asiaticus (assembly GCF_019703515.2). Classification (NCBI taxonomy): domain Eukaryota; kingdom Metazoa; phylum Chordata; class Actinopteri; order Cypriniformes; family Catostomidae; genus Myxocyprinus; species Myxocyprinus asiaticus. The sequence continues at coordinate 38,148,525 of NC_059377.1, read as the reverse complement.
TGCAGTGGGCCTACCATTTGTGTACTTCAGCAGAAATCCAGATTTGTCAGACCAGGCAATGTTTTTCCAGTCGTCTAGTGTCCAGTTTTGGTTAGCCTGTGCCCACTTCAGCCTCAGTTTCCTGTTCTAAGCTGACAATAGTGGTACCCGGAGGGGTCTTCTGCTGCTGTAGCCAATCCTCCTCAGTGGTTGACGTATTGTACATTCAGAAATTCTTTTCGGCATAGCACTGTTGTAATGCGTGTCTATTTGGGTTACTGTCACCTTCCTGTCAGCTTGGACCAGTCTGGCCATTCTCCTCTGACCTCTGTCATTAACAAGCCGTTTTCACCCACAGAACTGCTGCTCGCTGGATGTTTTTTGTTTTTCGCACCATACTCTTTACACTCTAGAGACTGTTGTGTGTGAAAATCCCAGGAGATCAGCAGTTACAGAAATACTCAGACCAGCCTGTCTGGCACCAACAAACATGCCATGGTCTAAATCACTGAGATCACATTTTTTCCCCATTCTGATGGTTGATGTGAACTTTAACTGAAGCTCCTGACCCATTTCTGCATGATTTTATATATTACACTTCTGCCAAACGATTGGCTGATTGGATAATCGCATGAATAAGTAGATTTACAGGCGTACCTAATAAAGTGGCTGGTGAGTGTGTGTGTATATACACTGGCGGCCAAAAGTTTGGAATAATGTACAGATTTTGCTGTTTCGGAAGGAAATTGGTACTTTAATTCACTAAAGTGGCATTCAAATGATCACAAAGTATAGTCAGGACATTACTGATGTAAAAAACAGCACCATCACTATTTGAAAAAAGTAATTTTTGATGACACCTTATCCTTGAGTAATCATGCTAAATTGCTAATTTGGTACTAGAAAATCATTTGCCATTATATCAAACACAGTTAAAAGCTATTTGGTTTGTTAAATGAAGCTTAACATTGTCTTTGTGTTTGATTTTGAGTTGCCACAGTATGCAATAGACTGGCATGTCTTAAGGTCAATATTAGGTCAAAAATGACAAAAAAAGAAACAGCTTTCTCTAGAAACTCGTCAGTCAATCATTGTTTTGAGGAATAAAGGCAATACAATGCTTGAAATTGCCAAAAAAAATGAAGATTTCATACAAAGCTGTACACTACAGTCTTCAAAGACAAAGACAGAAAGAGATGTGGAAGGCCTGATGTATAACTAAACAAGAGGATAAGTACATCAGAGTGTTTGTGATATAGACGCCTCACATGTCCTCAGCTGACAGCTTCATTGAATTCTACCCGCTCAACACCAGTTTCATGTACAACAGTAAAGAGAAGACTCAGGGGTGCAGGCCTTATTGGAAGAATTGCAAAGAAAAAGCCACTTTTGAAACAGAAAAACAAAAAGAAAAGGTTCGAGTGGGCAAAGAAACACAGACATTGGACAACAGATAATTGGAAAAGAGTGTTATGGATCTTAACCCGATTGAGCTTTTGTGGGATCAGCTAGACTGTAAGGTGCGTGAGAAGTGCCTGACAAGACAGCCACATCTATGGCAAGTGCTACAGGAAGTGTGGGGTGAAATGTCACCTGAGTATCTGGACAAACTGACAGCTAGAATGCCAAGGATCTGCAAAGCTGTCATTGCTGCATGTGGAGGATTTTTTGATGAGAAACCTTTGAAGTAGTTTATTTTTTTTCAAATTGTAATAGTAATTTGTCACATTATTAATGTCCTGACTATACATTGTGATCAGTTGAATACCACTTTGGTCAATAAAAGTACCAATTTCTTTCCATAAGAGCAAAATCTGTACATTATTCCAAACTTTTGGCTGCCAGTGTGTGTGTGTGTGTGTATATATATATATATATATAGTATATAATAATATTTCATCAGAATACACTGTTACATTTTCACCATCAGTGGTGAAACATGCTTTTGCCTGGACAATGGTGTAGTTATCTACCAGCCAAACCTTGAACCCCTGTTCACCGTAGACATTACCGTACCTCGGCCATCCTCTTATCATTAACTTATTGTGACCTATCTGTTTCATTGGTTGTCGGGCAGCGTCCAACTTATTATTCGTATAGTACCCTTTACTTATCTCTCTCCTAATTATTATCTACCTGTTCCGGTCCCGTCGGCTGACAAGACACCTACTGTGCTCACTTTCCCCATGAGCTCAATTCTTGCTGCAAAGTCAGCTGCATCGTCACTTGCTGCTTATCATTCTGATACTTTCTCTGAGAGTACCGTCGTCTGCCAGGGTTCCTCCCCTGCTTCTATTCCATCTGTCCAGAGAATTACTCCCCCACACAAATATTTTGAGTATCTAACAGGTAAGCAGCTGATCGACTTAAAGAAGTCATGTATAAGCCATAACTGTACACATATCACCTATCCTTTTGATACATTATATCAAAAATACTGTGTGAGTTGTTAATGCAGACACAGAGCAAAAGAGCCTTTGCCAGTAAGCTGAGAGTTCTTAAACAGTCTAAGGACATACAGTACTTGGTGAAGATGAATTATGTAGGCTATGTTCGGAATGTAATACTTGCTTACTACTTACTGAAAAAATGCACAGTGTACACTGTATACTACCTGCTATTTTTATGATGGCATCACATTGAATATGAGTGGTGTCCAGCTATGATCTTGGAAATTAATTCATTTTTAATTTTGAGTAAAGATGATTTAACTTCTGGCAGTCCGATAAAGGTTCAATCATAAAAGTAAATTCACAAAGGCTGAGTTCAGAATGGAATATAGATATGGTGGATATGGTAATAGTAGTATGGTAGTGTGCCATTCTGAACTCTGCCATACTGTGCACAGTAAATATTTTATAATTATATACTGCAAAAATAGTAAGAGTAATATGTTAGTAGGCTTTTCTGAACATAGCCAAACTGTCTATGTGTTCAATTAACACTCAGTTAGGATCAATTAGAACAATGTGTCAGACCTCTGATTCTCTGGCCAAAAAATTGGCCAAGATATGTGATGATGTCACTTAATCTTGCTTTCCTTGTGCTTCAAGAGAGTAAATTAAATCTTAGGTTGCCAACCTTCTACGTCATACTTGCAGTTTCTCGCCAATTTATGATCCAGATATCATAATAAATATAGTATTTTATACAAAACTGTATGTTGATAAGGGCTGCATCGGTAAAGGTTGAACTATGACTAAAATAATAATTATCTAAAATAATGCGGGACAAGAACAGACATGTATTTAAAATCTATGAGATAATCTATCCTTCTCTTTAAAAGATGCAAAACATACCAAGATAACTAAACTCATTCTTTATGCCATCTTCTCCAGCATGACTATCAAATGCATCACTCAACAACAGTCAGTTCCAACACAAATATTAATTTGGGGCAAAACTGACTGGTACTTACTCATTTGCATATGTATTTTCATGTTATTTCGCTTGCTTGTTTCTTTATTAATTTTGATGCAGTCAACATCAAACACATCTATGCCTAATTTTTCCTGTTTATTCTCACTTATTCATTAGCCAGTCTCCAACTGGATGCAATATACTTATCATGTCGCAAACTATGCCCTATATTTAGCTGATCTGAGTTCATCAGCATATGAGTAGTTGACATATAACATGTCTATTAACTTTTTTTCCAGTCAGCATCAAAAGTTTAGTTTGAAATTGTTATGTTTGCCCATATTAATCACCCTTTTGCCTTCACTAATTCATTTGGACAAATTCATTTATAAAAGCACAACTATTCCATAGAGTCTCATAATTAATATGGTCAAATAAACTGCATGCAAAATAATTACAAAAGATTTAGTTAAATGCTGTATAAAATAGTTTTAGGTAGGGTATAGCAAGTTACATGTCAACTACCCATAATCATATGGCTAATAAATATTTTAATATTCGCAAATCAAACCAGTTCACTTCAATTTGATATTTTAACTATGGAAGCTATAAAAGCAGCCAACAACATCCAGGTCTTGTAACCTGTTCTGACTTTCCTTGGGTCTGGCAAGCATGTCTCACTACATGACAGGCTGACAGATTACTCATCTAACTTATTCTTAATATACACCATTCTGAAGGCACAACAAATAACTAATAAATTGTTCCACACTCAATAACGCAAGCATAGTTCACTGCCTATAGTATTTACATTTAGTGGCTTAAATATGAAGCCTGTTAGCTAAGAGGGAAAGAAAGAAAGAAAGAAAGAAAGAGAGAGAGAGACAGAGATATTCAACCTGGTCTCTCTCAAGGACAATACTGAGCACAGTGAAGTTCATTGCGCATGTTTATTATCACAAGTGTATTTAGAACAATTTTGTTCAAATGTCATGCTTTTTAGATAATATCTGTTGCCTTGCTTTATCACACTATTGCTACAATGCTTACATAAACTGACAGCAGTGGCCATCACTCATAAAAAAGACTTCCTTTTTGCAGATCATATATATATATATATATATATATATATATATATATATATATATATATATATATATATATATATATATACATAAAGATACAGAGTTACACATTTGAGTTCTCACACATTAACATTTATTCATTTGGCAGACTATTTCTGTTCCCTGGGAATCAAACCCATTGTTCGTGCCATGCCCTACCAGTTGAGCTACAGGAACTTGTTTAATATACCTCCTATTACATACTTTATATGGTATTATATATTATGTAATTTTCCAAATAAAATATATAATCCATTTTATGTTCAGCATGTGATTCATATGCTGTCAGGTATGTAATCATTAGAAAATAAGTTCTCAATAATCTTCATTTGCAGTGCTGAAGAAATCCATTATGTTATACAGGTCAATGCATGAGTGAACACGGTTTGGCCACCTTGGAACAAAATACATCCCCACCCCAAAAAAATACTTCTGGCAGCAATTATCTCCTTCAGTCTTTCTTATTCATTTAAAGATCTTTCCCTGCACGCCATAAAGATTGCAGTTACTGTTTCAGATGAAAGGTAATATTGAAAAGGGCAAGGTCAGTGCTTGTCTGATTTATCCTTGCTTGTCTCCGTTATGCATAGACACGATCGCCCTGCGCACGCCCGCAGTCCAAGTACCATACACTTCCCTCACCGCGCGACCCGAACGTCACAGTGATGTTGACGATTACATAAAATGTGATTATTGCCCAATCATGTCGCATCAGATTCACGTTGAGCTATTAACACCGTTATAAGCTAGACAAATAATGCATCTATTTCTAAAAGAAGCCAGCCTGCACGTCTATGACACTAGCATCACGTATAATTGCGAATTCTGGAAATCCAGGTATGCATCTGATAAGCAAACGCTGTAATCAGATGCTTCGGGTCTGCAGTGGTCTCCAGGGGAAGTCTCGGACCTATTCCGGTTGGGGTTTTTGTACTAATGACTTTTAGAAGCAAGTGGCTCACCGAAATCTCACTCAGTTCTCACCCCAGTGTCAATACGGTGGGGATGTTGCATGTCTTTGTACTAGCGTATGAAGTTGCATTCATTTGTACAAACATGTTAATGTATATATAATGTGTGTATAACGCACCCCCCGCCTCCCCCCCACCCCTCGCGAGCGCACCACACACTCGTGCGCACACTGATGAGTGCAGTGCATTGGGTTCAGGCGTTTCCTTTAAGATATTTCATTGATTCATATAGCCTGTTCATTTAAAAAAATAAATAAATGATGAAGTCCACAAATAGATATACTTTGGCGGCCATGTTGTATTCATATAGCTCAATCGGGCGATACATGCAACAATATTAAATCAGTTTCGTATTTTATTATAGGGCCAAATAACAGAACAATGCATGCTGCAATAGTTGCATATCCCACCCAATGTTCCAAATGCGTCCGATGGAGATTACATGCATACAGGGATAGCTGATGGAGCGTTAGTGGAGGTACTCAAAATACACTGGTGCAGAGCCCTGTGCAATATCTAATAGAGTTAAGAGCGTATGGGACAAGGATATCCGGGGCAAATGGATGTTGTTTTCGTTTAAAAAAAACAAAACATTCTAGGTATTAATAATTAATCATGCGGTGGTCATAGAATTGGATATTGAGATGGTGCGTATCAGTGTAAGGATACAGCCTATAACTGTCCGCAGTAGTCTATACCCTAGATCACACTCATGGACGACATGTAGCCTATCAAAAGGTAGTCTGTTTCTATGCATGCTAATGTGGTGGGCTCTTTTCGCGAATTACAGCATATAACCCGATTTGATCGATAAATCGATACACCGTTCATCACACATGGAACGCGGCTCGCGTAAGTAGCGATATTTAAACCCGCACATATGTGCGGTACGCTAAACAGATGCATTTTTAATTACAAATAAATACCAATAAAAATAAAATAAAATGGAAAAAATTAATTCGGGGAAAAATTAAAACAGTAGCCTACCATGCCCGTAAACGCTCAACTGTGAGCGAGCGGCATTGACATGTCAGCCGCTGACGCCCGGTTGCGGTGAAGAGACGGAGAATAAGGGAGGAGAGGAGCAAAAAGGCATCATGGAGGAAAACGGTACAAAAAAAAAAAAAGACTTACACTTCGTAGTTCCTGCGTACGATCCTTCATTTTTCACCGCCGTGCTGGCCAGAAACGTCGCTTGAGATTTCCGCTGCGTTCGCGTATTTATTATAAAGTGTCTGGATCCTTTTAATTTTTGTTTCCACAGATTCAGGTGGCTTTCAAAAAGGGGACGCCCTGTTATCCCCCTCTGCACTATTTCACGCCTTTTTCCTCTTCCCTATTCCTGGTTCAGTGATGGTGCGTCTCCGTGGCGGTGCAGTAATGCCCCGCAGCGCGCTCTGACTCCAGCACACGAATGCGATTCCGAACGCGGTACTGATGCTGCAAAAAAAAAAAAAAAAAAAAAAAAAAAAAAAAAAAAAGAAGTGGAGGGGGGAGGGGAGCGATGCAGAGGGATGGAGCGCTTCTGCGCACGCGTAGCCGTCTCCTCTCCATCCCTTTCGCTTTACCTGTCGCCCTTCCCCCACTTCTCTCTCTTTCTGGACTGTGCGCATCCGCAGCGCGTAATAGCCTGACGCTCCCCAAGCTGACCAGGGAACTGTAGTTTGTTGTAGGGGACATTCCTGCTATGGAGTACTTTTTGTACTCTGTAACTTTTTAAAAAATGAACATGATTGTGTTGTGATTTAATGGAGTAGTTCTATAAAAATGTATATCAGACTTTCAGAATGATGCTTTGGTCAAGCTTAGGCACTTAAATTCGATTAATTACAGCTTGATTATTTCAACAATGGCAAGAAAATTAACAGTATAGGAGATAACATACTTATGTTAGCATTTGCTTGTTTGGGTTTGATAGTTCAGAGTGTCAACTTGAATATAGTCTTTTGAAGTCTGGACATCATCAGACCATTTTCTGTCATTTTATCATACGGGATGGAATGCGAGTGAGACAAACCAACTAATGCCACAAAACACAGAATTCATAAAACTCATGGCTGCTGTTGTTTCCCCATCAAAAATGATGTCACCTCCTGGAGGATGATGTCACTAAGTAACTGGCTTTTGTAACTTAAAGGAATATTAGACCTTCAAAAGACAAAAGAATGGAAAGTGATATTGAGGATGTAGCTATAACGATATAAAAACAATATTCCCAATAAAACAATTACAGATAGGAGAAAAAACTAAATTTAAAGGAATATTCCAGGTTCAGTACAAGTTAAGCTAAACCGACAGCATTTTTGGCATAATGCTGATTACCACAAAAATGAATTTCAACCTGGCCCACCTTTTCTTAAAAAAAAAAAAAAAAAAAGAAAAGAAAAGAAAAAAAGAAAAAATCTGGGCACTTACAATGGAAGTGAATGGGGCAATTCCGTAAACTTTAAAATAGTCACTTTTTCAAAAGTATAGACACAAGACATAAACAATATGCATGTTAACATGATTTTAGTGTGATAAAATTGTTTACTAATAATTTCTGTGTAAAGTTATATCCACTTTTACAACTTCGTTGCCATGATGTCGCTACATGCGCAGTGAACCCTAAAACGACATAAAAATTACAATTTAACAATTTTACAGCTCAAATAATACACAATTTTTTAACGAATAATTAATATAAGTGCTTTTATAATATTATAAGCTTCACATTTCCACCTTTAAACCCTCCAAAAGTTGGCCCCATTCACTTCCATTGTGAGTGCCCCACTGTAACCTTGATTTATTAAAAAAAAAAATTAAGAAAAGGAGGTACGAGTCAAAATATTTTTTTTTTTTTTTTGGTAATCAACATTATGCCACAGATGCTGTCGATTGAGCTTAACTTAACTTTAAGTTTTATTCATTAAATATTGTTAAACACAATTGAATTTTGATGGAAGTTTGTTATGAAATTGATATGCGTAAATCTTAAAAATAGGCTAAAATATTGTTTTGAGTGTAACTATGATTTCAGACCTGATGAAAGCCTGAGGGTCGATATGCATGTTTTTATTCTGATGCAGGGATATTTTATTCTGATAAAGGGTTATGTTGCATTGAAAATCATGCTGCCTCAATACATCTATAAACCTATAAAATGTAAACACCAAGGACTAGTTTTGAACATGTACAGACAATGACAGGATATTTTTAAAATATTTTTTTTCTACTCCCACCACACTAAGAGTTTTAGACTTTTCCATTGTACACGCAGAAGTACTAAAAGGTTAAATATACACTTGAGCAATTTTGCTTGTTTTGTTTTCAATTTATTTTTTTTGTAAAGACAGTTATGTGCCTCATACTCAAAATATTCTTTCACTGACATTGCAGTGTCAGTGAACGATGTTTTAATGGTATTCAAGGATGTTCTTCAGTCATCTGTGCACCACCAGTGTCCACTAATGCAGGAAATACAACAATAGCACACTACTTGCTGTTGCTTTAGACATTTTGAACACAAAGACTTTTTATTTTAGATGTATTTTTATAGGGCCATGACAGTAATTCTCACAAAGCAAATCTAGCAAGGTTTAGACCTAAATCATTGAACTTAAAACAGCTGAGGGCCTCATTTGGTTACTTCCTGGATGAGGCAGGGTTTCTCCTACAGAGGGCGCTGTGTTGCTCAAAGGAGTGTCTTCCTATATTATGTTACATAAAAATGTCCCCATCCATAATGCATTTGGAATATTAAGAAGCACATGTCAAAATGTGTCAGGTTAGGTGGATCAGGGTGTCTGAGGACCCACACTATTCAGAAAACTTGAAGAGAACAAGACTGATCCCAGGCAAAATCATGTGTCCAGATCCCACACAAAACATTAGCGCTTTGCCCCTAATCATGTTAATATATAAGCAGCCTACAGACATTTTTTTTTTTAATTGCATTACTAGAGGCCTCGGAATAGAAATACAAAGTTTGATCTTTGATATTTTTGACCTTTTTTACATAGAGAGACATGATCACCCATTTCTTGTTGGAAAGATGTTTTTTAATATAGATTTTTTATTTTTTTTATTTTTTTACAAAACATATTTCCAAGATTCCAAAGTCAAGACATTGAAGTATCAAGTTGATCCCATCTTATGAGAACTGAACAAGATTTCCAATTGATAACATGCTTCTAACGTCCTCCATGAAAAATGTTACACTACCAGTTATCTGTTTGGGTTTGTTTGATTGTATTTTTCTACAATGTGTTGTTGCTAGGGTCAGATTGACCCCAAACAGAAAAAAACTTTATTGGACCAAAGTTAATTCTTTGAAAGGTGAATGTCTATTTGTGATACAACAAGAAGATTAACACTTCAATAAAACCTATCTACTGGGTCTTGATTTGGTCTGAGGAATATAATGAAAGAATCTGAAGGGGAAATAATTGTATTCATTTTCAAAATTCCGCTATTATTTTTACACGTACATCATTGGGGCCTCAGGGACCCCGAGCATGATGAACGTTAAATCAGTCTCAACAGAACACGATGGTTAAAATAGCCTGAGATGGTTTGCTGGTCTTAGCTGGTTTAAGCTGGTCTAGCTTGTCTCCCAGCCTGGCTGAAAAGTGCCAAAACACCCTAAGACCAACAAACTAGCAGCTGTGTTCAGCAGTGTTGGGGGTAACGCGTTAAAAGCAATCAGATTCGTTTTTTGAGTAATGCAGTATTTTTTATTTTAGACCATAATATCTGAGTTATTTTTTAAAATAAGTAACGCTTTGCTTTTGTACACCTCTCCTTTCCCCGTATTGTGATTAATCAGGAATAAAAGTGTGCAAACTTCGAGGAGGGCCATGAAGGGCATTGTAGTTCTAGAGAGTATGAGCCATGCTTATCGCCATGGGCAGAGCACAACAAGTCTTCATTTAGCCCACCCTGAGATTTATGTTTTTAAAATGGCAAAATATTGCTGGTAAAGGAATGTAAATCTGAACGCTTCAGTGGAATCCAGTTGTACACGTCATTTGCAGCGGTGGATTTTTTTGGTGCACTGGAGCTTAAATGAGCAGCTATCATAAACTTTGCCATTGTCAAGACAATCACAGCAAGAGTTAAGAAATGTGTTCTCATAAGGTAACATTTTCAAAAATGTAATATTTGGGTACGTGATACTTTGATTCTCACGACTGATTCATGTAGGCTGCATTTAAAAGTGTGTAAACACACATTTTCATGGTATAATATAGCACAGGCATAAGCCGGAGAAGTCTTCCCGTGGCCACGGCATGATCATACAGATACATACAACGTGGAATGATCGCTGACTTTTTGTGCATCCGAATTGCTTTGTTTTAAAGCTGCCCGTAACTACTTCTCTAGGATCAGTTTTGCATCCGAAATGCTGTGTTAAAGCATTTAACATTCAACATTCGGTTGAGTGAAACGCGATTGATTCATGTGTTAATACACACTGCATAAAAAAATCAGTAAACGCGTTTAGGCAGAGGGATTATAAGACTAGCCTTCCACTGGCCATGGCATGATATACAGGGTGAAATACTCGCTCAATTCACTAACTTATGCAGCCGAACTGCTCTGTGATCAGCTCCCCTTAACTGGAAGAATGGGATGAGAAAAGCTGACTCTGGATCAGCAGCTGCGAGCAACGTACTACATGGTTTGTGTACGCAGACAGAATGTCTTAATTTCTTAAACTATTCGACATTTTTGTTCTATAATAAACAAGTAATTTGATTCGTGAAACATCAAGTTTTGAAGACATTTGGTGGCATTAAAAATGAAGTTGTATCAACATGCACGTTTGCAGTTGCATGTGATCAACCGGTGGCGTCTGTACGCACCATGAATCAGTTCAAAACAAGCATCCACTGAGATGACTTAAGTGAAAAATATTAATTTATTCATCAGACTTATTCCTTGAAAATGTTAGGCTGGCATTCCCCACTGAATTTTATCCTGATATTTGAAAAACATCTTAAGTTGACACTGGCATTGTCGATGGGCACAGCACATATGATGACATATATGATGCAGGTTCAAGTGTTGGACTTTGCTGCTTTAGGTAACATAATGTTTATTCTTCATTATTCATGTTGGCTGCATGTTAATGGAAAAAAACAAATCATGCATATTCCAGTTATTGAGTCTTTATTATAAATATGACATGAAGACCTACTGATTGTACACTTTCTAAATATCTGTTTGTTTAGTATGTTGTTTTGACATGAGGATTGTACAGTAGCTAGCATGACCTGTAATGTCTCTACATATCTCTTGTATTTGTATTGAATGCATAGCAGAAAAGAGAGTGGCGGTGAGAAAAAAGTAACGCAAAAGTAACGTAACGCTTTACTTTCCATTAAAAGCAACTTTCTAATTAATTTAGTTACTTTTTTAAGGAGTAACGCAATATTCTAATGAGTTACTTTTAAAAGTAATGTTACCCAACACTGGTGTTCAGCAGTGTATTTTATGTCTTTATTATCTCTGTACTGTATGTACGCGGCCACCCACTTCGCAACAAGTGCGTTCCGTAGATAGAGATGAAATGGTTGTACGTCGCCTCTGACTTGCTGTCGAATTTACCAGGAAGTGCTCGGAGTGAACGCTACATTTTTTGGTCAACGGAGGATGAGAATGAAGATGAAATCTGAGATGAGAGTTGAGCAAAGACTGTGTGTTGTTATTTGGAATTTTAGAAAAAGAATATTAACCCGATAGTTCAACCAAAAATGAACATTTTGTCATCGTTTTGTAATCCTCATAAGTTCTAAACCTGTATCAATTACTTTTTTCTGTGGAACACCAAAGGAAAAGTTTTAGCAGAATTTCCGAGCTGCTCTTTTCCATGCAACAAAGGACAAATAGGCAAAAAGTATTTAAAAGAAATACACAGTCTATACACAGTCTGATCTCATGAAAATGACCGTGGCAACATTTTCCAAAATGACATTTCGTGGTTCATTACACGTATCACGGCAGTTTCGAGGTGAAATGTCCACTGTGTGGCTCTAAAAGCAAGCTAAACATTCTCCCAAACAAATTAGGTTTTAAGGTTAATGCTTTATTTAGTTATCAACAAAACCTTAAACCTAAACCTAACTGATAGTGTCATACTGTAAAATCACAATTGCAACCACGTCATTTTGTGTTGCTTCTATGAAACTTTTGGTCATACAAGTGCAACGCTCTGTTAGTTGAGCTTTCGCGCAACTTCATCACAATGGAATAAGCTTGTAAATGTAATTGATTTTTGTAATGCAAATGTTAAAATGTATCAAAAGTTTTGATGTCATAAGATAGCACTGTGTGAGGAACAGAGGAAAAAGTGAGTGTTTATGAACGGATAAACTGGCATTTTACTCGTGACTTGTGTGAAAGGGAATAAAAGTCATTGTTGTAACGCCTCTTGTGTTCATTTCACCAAAAAACTGCTGCAATACGCAGAACAAGCCATGTAAAAATGATTTTGCAAAAATGTAGGAAATGTTATGTGATTCTATGAAATATGGTCGCATTGTATGGAAAAGAGCAGCTTAGACATTCTGCTATAAATTCCCTTTGTGCTCCACGGAAGAAAGAAAGTAATATTGTTTTCAGTAAATTTGGGAAATTATTCCTTTAAAATTTGAAGTCGTAGATATAAACAAATGCCCCCAAAACCATGCACACACACAAACATATATACCCAAACTTACGAGTAATAGCAACAGGAGAAGGTATGGCTTGTGAAGGAGTACTTGTCTTGAGATCCATGACTCTTGGCAAACCTCGCTGACCTCGAATGAGTGCTGCCAACTGCCACGAATGGCACACTTAACCCCATCTACCAGCTGCCGCTGGCTGTATTGGTGGTGTCTTTAAGAACTGAGCTGGCTGACTCATACACTTTGGAACTGAGGCTGTGACGGCATTGCACCTTAATACGCCAGTCAACCACAGAAGCAGGCAGCTTCTGTTGTTCACTGAGCAGTTTGTCGTGCTCTCCTCCGGTCATATAGTTTCGCACATCCACCACGAAGGCTCCGGTGGTCTTCATTCATACAATGTCAAAGCCCTCTCCCACCAAATAATATAAAAAGGGGAGCCATTTGCACTGCAGGCTGAGAGAGACAAGGGATTAGAATAGCGTAAGACTTGTTTATTATTCTATATCATTTATGTATAATTTTATATATGCTTTTATAATTTATATATAAGCTTATATGTCATTTACTCACCCTCATGTTGTTCTAAATCTGCCTCAGTGACCATTCACTTTCATTGCATCTGTTTTACATACAATGAAAATGAATGGTGACTGAGACTGAACATTCTAGCTAACATCTCAATGTGTGTAACACAGGAAACAAAGAAAGTCATATGGGTTTGGAACAACATAAGTGTGGGTAAATGATGACTGAATTTTCATTTTTGGGTAAACAATTCTTTTAATAATTTATCTTAAAAATTCAGAATGAAGTATTTCTGATGCATCTATTTCCAGTTTAATTGTTATCATCCTACAAGCATCAACACTGGGCTATTAAATAATACAGTATATGCCATGAAAAGAGCTTTAAAAATGTAACTTATTTAAAGTAATATAAATCATAAATAGTATAAATAAATAACAAATTTATAGTTAAATATGGGTAAAATTACAAACAACAGCAATTTACACTCTAAAATGTATCATGGCAACAATTTTGGATCAAATATTGCAATCTTCCAAAGAAATATTTGACCTGTAGCCTAATATTCATTTAAATTCCCAATGTAGCCCATTACAAGTCATACTTGTTTTCAAATTCAATGGAATTACTTAAAGATTGAAGTAACACAGCAGAATTGTTGCTACTTAAAGGTGCTGAAGAAGGTACATAAAATAAGCCACCGAACTACTTAATAAAGATGAGCAATCTAAACATTAAGTCTAACCTGTACCACACACAGAATTGTTTATTCACCTTTTCGTCTTTATGGATATAAATGAATAATTCAGGACATCAGCCTAGTCTCGTAGAAACATGCAACTACACCTACGTTTTTTTCTAAATTATTTTACGTGGTTCATTGAAAAAGCAATGACTTTTTATCATTTTCACACAAATCACGAGTAAAACGGCAGATTATCAGTTAATAAACATTAACTTTTTGCTCTGCTCCGCACACAAAGCTATCTTACGAAATGTAAACACTTCGACTATAGTGCATGATTTGTAAGGTGATACATTTTACAGTTTACATTACATACCCAACTACATTTACAAGCTTGTTCAAGCACAATCAAATTGCACGGTAGCTCAACTGATGGAGCGTTGCACTTGCGATGCAAAGGACCAGGGTGTGAGTCCTGAAGAGTGAACACATAATCTGAAAGTGTCACTGAAGCGCCACAAATTTATGTGGTTGCTTCAGCAATTGCGTTTTATGTCACATTTGCTTTTTATTACACGATCGGTTAAGTTTAACGTTTCAGATAGGGAAGTAGGTTTTGTCTATTTAAAACTCGATAGAGCATTAATCTTAAAAATCTATGGAGCCATTTACAGGACAGGGAGGGAATTTGTTTCTGAAATATTTTGTGTGCCCTTTGCAATAGTTTGTTTTCCCTCACAATAAATTAACTGTGGTTTTACTACAGTAGCCATAATGACCACAAAATTTAACATTGTTTTACTGTAGTAACTTTAGTTCAGCTATGGTATTTGTGTAACGTAGTACAGGCAGGAACAGCAGCAAATGAAGACGAAGACGAGTCAAGACAAGACGAGACGATGAAGATTATGCGAGAACCCAAGTGCAGTTTTATTTACAAAGTGAATATATTCCAGAACGTGAATCCAGAACAACACAAAACATAAACTATTATGAGACTAAACTTGACTTGAAGAGACTTGAAGAGAACCATGAACGAGAGAAGGGTACAACATTACACAATCAATACACGAAGAGGGACAATGGCAAACACGAGAGTGTTAACAAGATAACAAGACATCCAATAACAGGACAGAGTTAATAAACAAAATAACAAGCTCCTTGGGGCAATAGTGGACCTTGACCACGGGGAACCAGACGGGGCTGGAGACCACAGGGGACCAGAGGGCGCTGGTGACCACAGGGGACCAGAGGGCGCTGGTGACCACAGGGGACCAGAGAGCGATGGAGTCAAGACCGGTCCAGGCGACCAGGGCGGAGCTGGCAGAAGTCCTGGAGACCAGGGCGGACCAGGCAACCATGGTCGATCTAGCAGATGGCCAGACGACCAAGGCTGTCCAGGCAAAGCGACAGGAGACCATGGTGGATCCGGCGGACGTCGGGTTGCATGGCCTGGCAAGGCAGGGCATGGAGCGTGGCGTGGAGAGACAGACATGGGATGTGGAGCAGGGTCTGAAGAGGCAGCGTGGCATGGCGAGGCTGACGAGGGTTTAACCACTCGAGTATGAATTACTTTTATGCTGCCTTTATATGCTTTTTGGATCTTCAAAGTTCTGGCAACCATTCACTTGCATTGTATGGACCTACAGAGCTGGAATATTCTTCTAAAAATCTTCATTTGTGTTCAGCAGAAGAAAGAAAGTCATACACATCTGGGATGACACGAGGGTGAATAAATGATGAGAGAATTTTCATTTTTGGGTGAACTATCCCTTTAATGCTGCTGCATCCAATTACATTTTAGACGGTTTTTTACTTCCAAATTTGTTGCAACAGTTTGGGGAGGTCCCTTTTCTGTTCCAGCATGACAATGCCCTAGTGCACAAAGTGAAGTCCATAAAGACTGGCCTGCACAAAGACCTAAAATCATTTATCACCTTCAGAATGAATTGAACGATGAATGTGTGCCAAACCATTCCAGACCTCACTGATGCTCTTGTGTCTGAAAGGGAGAAAATCCCTGCAGCCATGCCCATCATTTTGTAGAAAGCCTTCCCAGAAGAGTGGAAGATGGAGGACTAAATAGCTATTAATGTTCATGATTTTGAAATGAAATGTCCAGCAAGCACATGTGAGTGTGGTGTTTGATTTTCTACATACTTTTTGCCATAAAGTGCTGAAGAGAACCCTTTAAATGCTAGTTTTTGTAATGTAGCCTATATTTCTCAATGGCAAATGAGATGCACTTACTACAAATTAATCATGACACATGATCTTCCACTCCCGAAAATCACTGCAAGGGGTCATACGAAACAAGATTTGATATCTCTTATATGTCTTGATTCTCTTCTATCTGTCTGCTGAATTTAATGCATTCAATTACAGACTGTTGACCTCCATACACTGGCTGCGATTGATATCACTGGATCTGGACTCTGTTGGTTCTTATCTTGCTTGGTTGAAAAATCCCACCGAGTCAATTGGAAAGGGTCACTCTCTGCACTCTACGCTCTCACTGCATGAATCAGAATACACTTGTGTGAACCGACCACTTACTGTATAAGACTTAAAGGGATAGTTCACCCAAAAATGAAAATTCTGTCATTATTTACTCACCCTCATGTTGTTCCAAACCTGTATGACTTTCTTTCTTCTTTAGAACACAAAAAGAGATAGTTAGGGCAGAATGTTATGGATTCACAGCCTCAGTCACCATTCATTTGCATTACATTATAATGTTTCAGTCTTGTGGCTATACTTTTAATACAGTGTGTATTTTATTGTTTATTGCCAGGCCCTGTGTACTTCCATACTTGCAAAACCAAGACCTCTGATGACTCTTGACTCACTTCATTTCAGACGGTACATTATACCAGCATGTTCCAAAAATGGAATGAATATCTGACTAAACCGTTTTAGAGAGATGCTGCCGTTCTTCACACCTCTCATCTGCAGTGTTTGTAAATGGTGTCTAAACCACTGTTCCTCTGTAAAGATAAAACCAATGCATTCAAAAACAATTTGTCTTTGCTTCCAATCTTACTTTCAACTATTTACTTGAAAAAAAAAATAAAAAAATTGCTCTTGCTTTTCTTGAAATATAGACTATTTAATTTAGAGAGAATCTACATCACACAAAGGTTTGGACACTCTTGACTGAATATGCTTTTCATTATCTTAAAAAAACATATGCACATTTTTAGTTTTTTTAGACAAATACAATTTTTCCTACATATTAATTTATTATCAAAACTATTGTTTTCAAATTAATTGGGCCAAAAAATAGCCAGAATACATGGAAACTCCTTCAAAATAGTTTAACCCTCAGAGACCCATGCATTGGTATTAATAAAAAAAAAAAAAATAATAATAATTAAAAAAAAAAAACGTTTTAGGAAGCCATGCACTGATTGTAAAAATAAAATAAAAATGTATGCGCATTTTGTTTTGGGGTACAAAATTTAGGGATTATTTATGGTTGCCGAAAAGATGAAGTTCGGAGTTCACAACACAATTTAACACAAAAAAGTATAAAAAAAACTATTATTGCAAGCAGTAAAAGCTAAATATTATTTATAAGAAGCAGTTGTAAGGGTAAAGAAATTTGACAATTTAAAACTAATTAAGGCTCTTTTCTTTTATGATTAAAAAAACTAAAAAATACCCATCCTAATGTATTATATTTAATGCATGAATACTGCATAAATAAGATGTTTTTTTTTTTAATGACAGAACAGCACAGAAAATAGCTGAAATCATTTATATATGATTCACTGAAGAGGCTCCATTATGAGAATATAAAACTAATGGCCAGCGTTGCATTTTTGCTACACTTAGAATTTTTTTTTTTAAATCTATGAAAGTTGATGTTTTTGATGAATTTATACATCAGCACATCAGTAAACTTGTTTGGAATTAAGAAAAAAAATAACCCATCAAATACTTGGAAAATTGCTACATTTCTTCCAAAAGTGTTTGTTAAAAATTGTGTCAAATCCTTTTTTAGCAGTCTGTGACAGTTAAAATTTGAAATTCATTGAATATTATTTAATTGCTTTAAAAACGTTGCAATTCTGTTACGCTGGGTCTCTGAAGGATAAAAAGCATCCTAGGTGGCACCTCAAATGGCTTAGAGAATGTCCAAAGTGGGAGCTGTAATCTAGGCAAAGTAAAAAATATAACACATTTATGATTTAACATTTTTGGTCAAAACATCATTCCCTTATTACAATTTGTGTTATTTCATAGTGTTGATGAGTTAAGATTATTCTGAAATGTGAAAAAATAGTAATAATAAAGGACGAGTAAGTGTATCCAAATTTTTGACTGGGCTATTTAGAAAATATTATTATGGCTTTTTATAAAGGTGCAAAAAATAGATATGCAATGTATGCAATGCATAGGGGTGCATAGGGATTTTGCATACATGCCTGAAAATGGGTAGGCTTCTTATTTACTTCTTTACAGTGAGAGGCATTTCATCTGGTACATTCAGAAAACACAAGGTCACTTGAGGTGAATAAAATATCCTCTATCTCAGATTTACAGAGTCCACTGAGGGACATTGCAGATTGATTATGCAGTTGATGTTTACACATTTTTTATGAGATGAGGTACACTGAGTGAATGTCTATGGCATGCTGACTCCTCCAGAGAGAGCTTACCGCTCTGGTGGCTTATTATGTTGATCCTCAGGTAGATATTCTGCTGGGCTTATGTAGGTCAGATGAGACCAAACCACTCTTAGGGGAATTTCAATGTTTATTTATTCAAATATCATTGTAAACCATTTTACCCAGCCATTTTGTCCTTGAATGTCATACTTGAATTTTTCAGCTGAGACATGTTTGAGTCAATACAAATGAAACTGAATGAAATAAAGCTGATTGTGATAAAACAATGTTTATTTGAATTGTGAATAGTAATTGACTGTGCCAAAAACGGTTCTGCAATGGTGGTTCTTGGTGGTTGCCAGGGTGTTACTCTGCAATTGCTAAGGTGTTCAGATTGGTTGCTACTCTGTTGTTAGGTGGATGCTAGGCTGTTCTTGGTGGTTAAATACTAGCCCAAGTCAAAAGAGCACACCCCCAAGTCCCCCCAAGATAAATTTTCCAATATTTTTGGCCAATTTCGCTCCAATTGCTTAACACTGCTCTTCAATAAGTCTTATTTTTTCATAATTCGTGTTTGTAGCACAAATGGTGAATACGTTTAAAAATGTTAACACTTAGTTTTGTTAAAAAATCTAATTTTCAAGAACAGTGAGGTTTCACCACTGGTTTCAAACTGCCATTGATCTAGCAAAGAAAACACTCATATGAGTAAACCAATTTTTTATAAAGCTCACTTTTTATTTAGAACTTTATGTTTTTGTTATTTTCGGTGCCGTAACATTATTTTTTGTTTTGTTTTGTTAAACCGAACAGCTATTCTGAGCAAAAGAGCCTTTGCACACCATCCATATTTGACCACTTTATTACAAGCAAAGTTTAATAAAGGTGTGAATAGCAGTTTCGTTTTCTAGATCATTGTCCATTCAAAACATACAGTATATGGGATCTATACCTCCTGGTTACTAGAGCCATGCAGCATTGGATCTTGGTTTATTCCTGATTGTGATCTAGGCCATGAAAACTTGCTGTAGAATGTGGGTTAAACCATTTACACCAATATCGTAGCTGAGTCCGACCCAGATGTTACATCATTTGTAAATTCCTTTGTTCTGACAGGCCTGTGGACAGAGAATAAACTTTACTATGAGCAATGCAGGATACATCTGGATACACACTGACATATGACTTTTAACCATTCATCTTGGTTCAGTAACTAAAGGTAATGTGTGGAATTTTTTTAATGTTAAAATTCTTTCACTTATCCCAGCTTAACCCTTAAACACATACCTCGGGTCTTTAGTGACCCGGAACCTTGTTCCACCCCCTGTACCTCATCCATTTTTTTAAGTTTGAGTTGAAACCTCTTTAGTATTCCTTCATCTTTTTCTTATAAATAGTGTAACACACACACACACACACACACACACACACACACACACACACACACACACTTATATTATTATACTTTCTATTTCTTACTCAACATGGCGCTGATGTGTCAGTGATTGACTTGATTAACATTTGACATTACTATTTGATGAAGAAACAACATGGAAGTAAACTATAGCAAGTACAACACAAGAACAGTATATGACTATTGTCATTTGGGTGTGCTACTGAAATTATGTAAGTAGTGCACTTATTTTGACTCAGTAAGTGCCTGAGAAAATACTTATAGGACTATACAATATACTATTGTAGCTTATGTGTAGCTCAGTGTTTGACAGCCAGTTGCATCTCAAGACATTTCAGAGTGAAATTAATCCTGTTCTAGATTTGTTGCATTATCTCTTTGATATATGAAAAATAAAACATCAAAATATAAAATGAGTGCTGTCAGTCGATTACAGTTTTAATCGCAATTAAATGCATAATTGTTCATAGTTAATCATGATTAATCGCAGATTTTGAAAGTGCTAAAATTTGACTCTATATATACTTATTTTCTTGTCAAAATGCATTTATTTCCTTTTTTAGGAAAGAAAACAAAACAATATGTGACAATATAATGCTCTATTACCATTTTCCAAACAAAGACTTCCACAGTATAAAGATAGAAATGCACTAAAATCACGCCAGTTCAAGTAGCATTAAACGATTCCCTTAAGACTATGTGGGAGTTTGACTAACTGAAAAAGAACTAGTCCCCCAAATCTCGTAAAATCTCATCCTCCACAATATTAATCAAGTGGCAGACTGTGGCTATTCGCTATGCTACAGCAATTGTGAAGCCGCGTTCATGATTCACGTCAGGGCGTCAACGCCAGTGACAAGCGCCGCTTTGATTTTCCCTTGAAAAGCGGTGCAGACAAAAATGTCTCGTTCTGACTTTTCGTGATAGTTAAGACTTGACCTGCCTTTGTGGTAATTAAATTGCACCTTAAAGAGGCTGCAAAGTACTTGCTTTCTACCACAAGTCTTGCTTTGTATATACAAATAGCATGAAGAAGTCCTTCCACACACTGTTGTGTGTGTGTGTGTTGTGATGTGTGCATCAGTGTAATGACTCTGGGTGGGTACATCGCAAAGGTTTCGCCCTTCCTACCAATGTTTTTGCTATTTTATGCTTTATTAATGGTAAATGCGTTAATTGCGAAAAATTAACGAGTTAAACTTTTTTAATTAATCGCATGCGTTATTTAATGCATACATTTTGACAGCTCTAATCAAAATATATTTTTTTCTATTTTTTTCTAATTGTCTTGAAAGTTTTTAAAAATGTTACACTATCTGGGCATTTTCTTGATCCATTTGTGATAGGTATACCTACGTGCCAGGTCTCTGAAAACCCGAATATGAAAGAGTGTTTAAATTCCCATGCTTTTAAAGGTTAATATGCATAGAGATCTATAAGTAAGACATTTATTTGATTTCCCCCAAAAGTGTAAACACTGTGGTGCTTTTAAAATATTGCTCTGTTTGAGCATCCTAACCAGCCGAGCATAACAACGTTGCTGCAACCAATGATGCGAGTTTGGGGCAGAACTATATGTTTGTCCAACCAATGCAAGATGTGGAGGAGAGTGTTCAGGAAACCTGTTTAAAAATCAGTCATTATTTTTACAGTTTTGTTCGGCAGACATTACATACTTCACCAACATGCCATTGAATCATTTGTTAGGCTGCACTGAAGACAGCTGCAGGAGAGCTTGTTGTTTGTTTTCTCATTCTGTGCTGCACTTCACGCCCCTCATACAGGTCACCGAGTGCAGTGACAGCGAAGTGGAAAACTTGCAGTTGTTCTTAAATGCCTGCCAAGCTGCATCTCAATGTTACTGCAGTCCCCACGCTGGCTAGAAACGACACAAGAACCCATGGGATTATAAGTGAAAAGCACAGATGAAGAGTGTGTTTTCCCTCTTGGTTTCTATTCTCCCTTTAATAACAGCTATAGTGTATGTCCTTACTAGTACATACTTGCAGGTGCCTAATCATATGTTTTTAAGTTTGAAGGCACTTTGTATGATTGCAGACACCTTCCAAAACCTAAATAATCTACATGGTCAAAAACATATGGACACCTGCTTCTAATTAACAATTTGGGCTATTTCAGCTAAACACATTGCTAACCGCTGCATAACATCAAGCATGCAGCCATAACTGTTTCTGTTCCAGCATGACTGTGCACAAAGCGAGGCCCATAAAGAAATGGTTTACTGCATTTGGTGTGGAAGACCTTTACTGGCCTGCAAAAAGCTAAGACCTTAACCCTGCTGAACACCTTTGGGATAAACTGAAATGCTGACTGCAGGCCCGGCCCCATCACCCAACATTAGTGTCTGACCTCACTGATGCTATCATGTCTGAATGGGGAAAAAACCCTGCAGCCTTGTTCCAACATCTATTGAAAAGTCTTAACAAAAGTGCTGAAGATGTTATAGAAGTAAAGGGAGGACCAAGTGCCTATTTTAAAGGTTTTAAATGTTTCAACATGCACAAACGTGTGCTGTTTACATGTCCACTTTTGGCCATCAAGTGTATATAATTCCTTCATGTAAAAGAGTAAAGTATTTTATATATTTTGGAGTGCATTTCGAGAGTAGAACTTAAAATCATTACATAGAACTGTGGTAGAAAGCTGCTTTTTAGAGACCTGTCACAGACTTCATGGCACCTATTTCAGTGATATCTGGCCATTTAATAAAAAAATCACTTACATCACCATAGATACAACTGAACCAGCTGTATATGAGTCAAGGTAATCATGCTGATAATACTTTATCAAGTGGATCTCTCTCTGAGCCTCATATACCTTGTGGATATAAGGGGTTTTGGAATACCACTGGTTGCCTGGAATGCAGTTTCACAAATCATACTATAGCATTGACTTATGCTGCCTGCATGTGCTATAGGAATGGGCTAGTTGCATAAGACACCATGTTTGATTTCTGGTTTAGCAAGTGTGTTCATAGCCACTTCCGGTTTCACCAATCCAGAGATCGCTGAAAATGGCATTTTATAGAAAAGGAATTTAAAATGTATTGTAGCGTCACAAGGAAGACACATGAGGCCATCAAATGCTTACCACAACAAATTTCTCTTAAAAGGTAGAATATAACAATAAACAACATTTCAACACGTTACAGTATGTATGCAGTTACATTGATGACTATGAAGATAGAAACGATAACCTTAGAAATAATCATCAGAAACAACAATAGCTCTTCTAAGTTTCTGTGAACATTAATAAATAATGCAAGGATTGGATGCAGATTCGGTAAGATCAAGTGCGTCATTTCCAGGGGGTTTGGGGGGGAGGTAACCCACCCCAATAATAAAAACAAGAAAGTACAACCCCCCTCCCCCCATCAATGTTCAAGCCAAATCTACGCCATTAGGTAAGATATACAATTTTAAGTTGGACATGCAACTGCAGGGCCAATGTCAATGAAATATTGTTAATTATGGTTCATTCATAATATATTGCATCATGTTAATGTATTCATGGGAATGAACATTAATCAAGATTAATAAATGCTGTAAAAGTATTTTTAGTTGTTATTTCACATTAGCTATTGCATTAACTAATGCTCACGTATAGAACCTTATTGTAAAGTGTTAAGTGTTACCCACAATTTTAACAAGTATTATAATGCTGTCGGATTATCCTGCTTCCCAATTCTGAAGTGGTAATTATGAGTACATAGCATTCAAGTGCCTTGTTGTCGGAAAGAACAGGAAACATAGATGATGCCCAGTTTGTTAATACAGATTTCTTGGGAAACTTTTATTTTGACACCATGATATGTATTACTCAGCTTGCTCACAATAATGGAATTTTAGGCAAATACTTGCTATTTTCTTGGTGTAAAAATGTACAAAATGCATCAAATGGTTGTTGATATATATAAATAAATAAGACTAAAATGGCAAGTGCTAACAATTAGCTGCATTTAGAAAAATAAAATAAAACCTGTCATTTATTACAGAAACCGTATTCTCCTCCACCATATTAAAAGTTTACATCTTGTCCCAACTGGGAAACTCGGGTATCAAAATTATCTCAGTTTTATCTCAAATTATCTAGTTTCACAGTCGTAATTACGACTTGAGGGGTCGTTCACGTGCAACTTCCGAGTGGGAAACTCGTATTTATGCTAATTCTGATTCTAATTCTGAAGGTAGCATTAGCTCATGAATATTAATTATATAACAAGACGATCGCCCAGTAGGCCTAAATTATTGACCGAAAGGGCGCTAGACAGCTTGGGAATAAGCGAATCCTACTACGGGGAAGGCTAGTAGGCTTGGGCTTGCGCATAATATGGCATGAATGGACGAAGCAATCTGAACATAACTAAATGAATATTTATGAGCTAAGCCTCTGCCATAATAGGACTCGTCATTTTGCACCCTCAGGACATAAGGTGTTGGCCTTGTCATAAACCTTTGCGCAGACCCTTCCCTGACATCCGTTAAGAAAAGGAGACCATGCCCCACCATTTATACTGGCACCCCCTGGATTTGTTTTCATTTTTGGTCAAATTAAAGTCCCTGTGAAGTGCCTTGATGAGTACAGTTCAATTTGGTGTTTTGACATATTTCCTACTGAAACAGGAAGTGGGGGTGGGACATGTGGAGCGACTATAAGTCAATAGGCTTTAGTTTATAGCCACACACACCTATATACCCCTTTCTCATGCCAGAGACGCTTATTAGGGAAATTTGAGAAGCAATCTCAATACTGCCGTGCAGCTTTTCTAAAGACTTTCTAAACGATGATCTACTGTAACTGACAACATTAATTCATAACCACCCCACAAACGCACACAGCACATCGCAGTCTTTGCTTACGATGAGGCTGGAGCCGCTGTGCAAGTCCAATGCAGATGAAAGAGAAACAACCAGATAAAAAATCATATATCCATGTTTTGAATAACAATACACTAAGCCTAAAGAATAAAGAACACTTACTCGAGCTGTACCCTACTTCCCAAGAGACGAGGCTGCACAAAAAAATCTAAATAAACTCTCCTCACGTCTAGCTCCTGTGTTGGTGCGTCCCATTCAGAAGTTATCATCCCTATGCACTGTTCCTTTCAAAAACAATTACCCTCCACAGTGAGAGCTTTAAATGGATGAAAGGTGATAATGATCAGTCAGAACTCACTTTTTAAGCGATTCTTATTGGAAATTCTGTTTAGAACGACCCTACAGCCAGGCCCGGTTCCAGATCAAAATCACTGATGGTGCTTCTGAAAATAGTGGGGGTACTCTGTATAAAGTGGATATGTGTCATAATAAAAAAATAAAAAAAATAGATGAAATCATGTATAAATGCTACTAAAACAACGTAAAGAAATTATTATTATTATTTTTAAAATGTACAAAACATATATTGCTTAGTTTTTTTCACATGATCTTTCGCTGAAAATGACAGCAAAATGCTGCGCCTGCAGATTAGGACATACTGATTTGCAAAATCATGCACGTTTATAAATTGATGCAGAATTTTGTGTTCACAAACTGCAGGGATTTTTGTGTGTTTGCTGGGATTCAAGGAAATCTGCTTGCCAATTTACAGTATTAGCCTTACATGTTCAACTGAGCAGAGGTGTGCAATTATTTTGGTACGGGGCCACATCAGCCGTTAAGTAGAACATGGAAGAGAGAAGATAAAAACTTCTGCATAGTTGTATCTTTTAAGCCCAGAAGTAGTAGTGCACTCATGCACTCAATGAATGATGCACAATTTTCTGAAGTGTTTACAGACTGATGGGACCATTCTGCTTGAAGTTTTGCTGCTACTTTTATGTGTGTGAATAAGCTAAAGCTATATAAAAACTGAATAAAGGCTAAATAAAATAATTGTTTATTTTACCATACTTCAATGCAGTGGTAATTTAGTATTCAGTTCAACACTCTACATCAGTTTGGTTTAATAGTAAAATAAAATATTCGGAAATTATAGATTCTTAAAGCTTATTTTAATGTTGGCCGGAAAGTGGATTAAAGTTGTTTTATTCTCAAAATATTATCAATTCGTTTACATGCTCATGGGTCATGATGTGGGTCTCGTCAATGGTTTGTTTGGCACCCCATTCAGCACACTACTGAATAAAACAGGCTGCATGACACTGATAAATGATTACTGCCACACTAACATTCACATACAGGTGTAAGGGACTTCAGCATTTTACAAATAAAGCAAAGAACAAACATTTTCCTCTCTTGCTTGCGAATAATGCAAAGATCTATTGGGATTTTACTAATGTTCATCACTGAAAAGGTTTGCTCACAGACTTGGCAATAAACAGCACACGCAGCCTCACGAATGGACACGGAGTGGCTGCATCACACTTTTCTTTGAGCATAATATTGCACTATATTATTTCTCTCCCCCAGAAGAGGAGAAAGCCCACGCACTCACATGCATGGTTGCCAGATTGCACAAAATAAGTATGACATAAGGTGAAATATTTCCAATTTGTGCAAGTATAAATCTCTGATTAGGTTGTTGAATCTATTATCTGGCAACCCTGAGCACATTAAAAGCTTGTGGATTAGTGATAGGTCCCAAAGCCAGATAAATGAAAATCTAATAAAAAGTTCATGATAAATTGACCCACGGGCAGTAGTTTGCCC
Source organism: Myxocyprinus asiaticus (assembly GCF_019703515.2). NCBI lineage: Eukaryota > Metazoa > Chordata > Actinopteri > Cypriniformes > Catostomidae > Myxocyprinus > Myxocyprinus asiaticus. The sequence goes on along the minus strand of NC_059377.1, from coordinate 38,121,528 downwards.
TGGTCTGCAATTGAGGGTGCTCTAAGGTTCTTTTGAGGGTGCTTAGAGAGAGAAACTGCAGAATTTAAATGATTATATCTTCTGAAAACAAATTGTCAACGTTTAGAAGTACAGTGCATCCGGAAAGTATTCACAGCGCTTCACTTTTTCCACGTTTTGTTATGTTACAGCCTAATTCCAAAATGGATTAAATTCATTATTTTCTTCAAAATTCTACAAACAATACCCCATAATGACAACGTGAAAGAAGTTTGTTTTATAAATTTGCAAAGATTTAGTAAAAAAAAAAATTAAAAAAAAATATTTGCACAATTACAGCCTCAAGTCTTTTTGAGTATGATGCTACAAGCTTGGCACACCTATTTTTGGGCAGTTTCTCCCATTCTTCTTTGCAGGACCTCTCAAGCTCCATCAGGTTGGATGGGGAGCGTCGGTGCACAGCCATTTTCAGATCTCTCCAGAGATGTTCAATCGGGTTCAAGTCTGGGCTCTGGCTGGGCCACTCAAGGACATTCACAGAGTTGTCCCATAGCCACTCCTTTGTTATCTTGGCTGTGTGCTTAGGGTCATTGTCCTGTTGGAAGATGAACCTTCACCCCAGTCTGAGGTCCAGAGTGCTCTGGAGCAGGTTTTCATCAAGGATGTCTCTGTACATTGCTGCATTCATCTTTCCCTCGATCCTGACTAGTCTCCCAGTTCCTGCCACTGAAAAACATCCCCACAGCATGATGCTGCCACCACCATGCTTCACTGTAGGGATGGTATTGGCCAGGTGATGAGCGGTGCCTGGTTTCCTCCAGACATGACGCTTGCCATTCAGGCCAAAGAGTTCAATCTTTGTTTCTCATGGTCTGAGAGTCCTTCAGGTGCCTTTTGGCAAACTCCAGGTGGGCTGTCATGTGCCTTTTACTGAGGAGTGGCTTCTGTCTGGCCACTCTACCATACAGGCCTGATTGGTGGAGTGCTGCAGAGATGGTTGTTCTTCTGGAAAGTTCTCTTCTCTCCACAGAGAAATGCTGGAGCTCTGTCAGAGTGACCATCGGGTTCTTGGTCACCTCCCTGACTATGGCCCTTCTCCCCCAGTCGCTCAGTTTGGACAGGGGGCCAGCTCTAGGAAGAGTCCTGGTTGTTCCAAACTTCTTCCATTTACGGATGATGGAGGCCACTGTGCTCATTGGGACCTTCAATGCTGCAGAAATTTTTCTGTACCCTTCCCCAGTTCTGTGCCTTGATACAATCCTGTCTTGGAGGTCTGCAGATAATTCCTTGGACTTCATGGGTTGTTTTGTGCTCTGACATGCACTGTAAACTGTGGGACCTTATATAGACAGGTGTGTGCCTTTCCAAATCATGTCCAATCAACTGAATTTACCACAGGTGGACTCCAATCAAGTTGTAAAAACATCTAAAGGATGATCAGTGGAAAAAGGATGCATCTGAGCTCAATTTTGAGTGTCATGGCAAAGGCTGTGAATACTTATGTACATGTGATTTTTTTCATTTTTTATTTTTAAGACAGGGTCTTTAAAACTATATGTTATATAAGTCCATTTTTCAAGCTTTTGCTGTTTTGACAAATATATTAACTATTTTACCTGATGACAGACAAAACATTTTTCAGAAGTAATCACCATTAGTGAATATGTTTGAGACAGTATTTGCATATGCCATGTTAAATTCATGATGAATTCTCTGGATCACTCTTCTTTTGGGAAGTTATCAGCCTTTTCAAGGTACGGCTGAATAAATTTGATAATACTGTCCTATTTGGAACATCATGGTAAAATGGATATACCAGCTTCATTAATCCTCAGACTGAGTTCTGCTGGTTATAGCAGGTAGGGTCTCACAGACAGGGTTGAGAATGTGTGGGACTCCATATAGTAGATCTGAAACTAGAATTGCTTGCTCTAAAATTATGTTTGAAGCCTGGATCTGGATGGTGATTTTTGAACTTGATACATTGAAATAACTTTAGATTTGGGTTTAAAAGCCACTGCACTGCCCTGAAATTATCAGATGACATCAAATTGACCTAAAATTCTGTAAAGCAGCATTTACCATACCTCATAGTTTTAATTAAGACTTCAATCTAATCAGAATTGTAGTATTTAACCCTAATCAATTTGCTTGATTAATCAAGCCACTGTTTGGTTCCACAGGTCTCAGCTGAAAAATAAAGTTAAATAAAAACGAGTTATAAACTATCACACAAAAGAGCATTAAATAATCTAAACACAATTTACGAGTTTATTTGACACAGTTATCATACTGCACCCCCTGGTGTTTGAAAAACGTTCTGTTTATTAGAGAATTTTTTTTATTGGATTTCTGATTTTCATGAAACATAAGAAAGGCAGATTATAAAATAGAGTGTGTTTTTATCTTATTATTATGGTAATTTGAAGTTGACCAAAAGTGCTGCTTAACCACATGCTGTGAAAAAGCACATGCCTGCTTATCTGTCTGTCTGCTTATCCATGAGCACATACATTCATGTGTTATCCACATAGTACAATGGTAACAAGCCCTAGCCTGTATTCTTTTACACTGTAGTTTATCTTCAGTATTGCATGAGATACATTACAACATCGCTAAACATGCAAAAAAAAAAAAAAAAAAAAAAAAAGAAGTACCCTCATTGCTTTTTAGAAATTATTACAAATGATCTTTTTATGTTCAGTTTGTAACATTTCCATGTTGGAATTATGATGTCACAATTTGAGCATGCACAGTGATGTGTGCTGTTTAAGTAAACGTGACGTTGTAAATTACTACAGACATTTCTTTCAGATAAAACTATAAATATTATTTTATATATTTGAATTAAATCATTAAATTCATATGAGCATGTAAGCAATTCCTTATTTGTTGTCATTTAAAAATATTCACTGTTTGGTGCAAAAGAAGAACAAAAATAGCTGCAATCTTAAAAACATGTGAACATAAATACAGCAGAAAATACAAACTGGCTAAATGTTACTCTTGCCATATAAACAATGTTATTTCCAATGAAACAGCTGGAAATTAATATTCAAATATTAATGTGTTAAAAAAAAAAAAAAAAAATAATAATAAACTTTTCCCAAGAATGCAAACTGAGTTGCCATGAATCGACAACATCTGATCTCAACATTAATTCTTGAGTAAAATCAAGAGAAATGATTGAATACTCACTTAACTACACTTGCTGAAAAAAGCAGCACAAACTGAACTCTTCCAACAATAGAAACTGCGGTAAAGTTGTTTTTATATTGCATATTCGTTATACATTAGACCCTTCCTTTAAAATTAATTGGTATGTAATCGCAAAATAGTGGCGGTTCATACTGTGTCTCGTTCAGATAATACTGTAAATCATAGTAGCAAAAGTAAATATGATGTTATTCGATAAATGTAATTGTTTGAAGCATCAAAAGTGAAAAACGCTCAACTGTGATCCCAACTAGGGCAATTCAATTTAGGGAGTGTCTCAAAAGTGCAAAACGCACAAATATCAGTTAAGAGATACATTATTCCATGATTACATTAAAAAGAGGTTCTTTTTACATGTGTAATGTTTATGTTGGTAAACAAATTTAGTTACATTTAGATTTAGATCATTTTTAATTTTCTTATGATTTATATCCCTGTCATAACTATTTAATGTAAACTGCATGCTTTAATGAAATAAATCTATTTAACTTTCTGGCTTTTTTACCTAAAGATCTCACATCACCTGCAATGTATTTATGCACACCTGCTACATATCTTACACAGCTTTGTTTGTGGACATATGTTTTAAAATACTAAAATGTTAATTTGACCTGATGATGTCACACCACCTGTAATATATTCAAAAACACCTGACACACATCGTACACAACTTGGATTTTGGAAATATGATTTTGTGTATTTTTTATGAATTTTTTAATTGTTCAAATCCATATAACTTCCAGATCATGTGACCTGATGATGTCACACCACCTGTTATATATATATACAAACACCTATAACACATCTTACACGACTTGGATTTTGGTTTAAATGTGTATTTGTTATGAATTTTAACCTCCTTTGACACAAGCCAGTCTTGAACATACACTATATTGCCAAAAGTATTCGCTCACCCATCCAAATAATTGAATTCAGGTGTTCCAATCATTTCCATGACCACAGGTGTATAAAATGAAGCACCTAGGCATGCAGACTGCTTCTACAAACATTTGTGAAAGAATGGGCCGCTCTCAGGAGCTCAGTGAATTCCAGCGTGGTACTGTGATAGGATGCCACCTGTGCAACAAGTCCAGTCGTGAAATTTCCTCGCTACTAAATATTCCACAGTCAACTGTCAGTGGTATTATAACAAAGTGGAAGCGATTGGGAATGACAGCAACTCAGCCACGAAGTGGTAGGCCATGTAAAATGACAGAGTGGGGTCAGCGGATGCTGAGGCGCATAGTGCGCAGAGGTCGCCAACTTTCTGCAGAGTCAATCGCTACAGACCTCCAAAGTTCATGTGGCCTTCAGATTAGCTCAAGAACAGTGCGTAGAGAGCTTCATGGAATGGGTTTGCATGGCAGAGCAGCTGCATCCAAGCCATGCATCACCAAGTGCAATGCAAAGCGTCGGATGCAGTGGTGTAAAGCACGCCACCACTGGACTCTAGAGCAGTGGAGACGCATTCTCTGGAGTGACGAATCACGCTTCTCCATCTGGCAATCTGATGGACGAGTCTGGGTTTGGCGTTTGCCAGGAGAACGGTACTTGTCTGACTGCATTGTGCCAACTGTGAAGTTTGGTGGAGGGGGGATTATGGTGTGGGGTTGTTTTTCAGGAGCTGGGCCTTGTTCCAGTGAAAGGAACTCTGAATGCTTCAGCATACCAAGAGATTTTGGACAATTCCATGCTCCCAACTTTGTGGGAACAGTTTGGGGATGGCCCCTTCCTGTTCCAACATGACTGCACACCAGTGAACAAAGCAAAGTCCATAAAGACATGGATGAGCAAGTTTGGTGTGGAAGAACCTGACTGGCCTGCACAGAGTCCTGACCTCAACCCGATAGAGCACCTTTGGGATGAATTAGAGCGAAGACTGCGAGCCAGGCCTTCTCGTCCAACATCAGTGTCTGACCTCACAAATGCACTTCTGGAAGAATGGTCACAAATTCCCATAAACACACTCCTAAACCTTGTGGAAAGCCTTTCCAGAAGAGTTGAAGCTGTTATAGCTGCAAAGGGTGGGCCGACGTCATATTAAACCCTATGGATTAAGAATGGGATGTCACTTAAGTTCATATGCGTCTAAAGGCAGATGAGCGAATACTTTTGGCAATATAGTGTATGTTACCAGCATGCTTACCTTAATGAATCATGGCAAAGCACTTGCACTACCCACACCTCAGCTGCTATTTAATATGCAGCAATCAACTTTCACAACTTGTAGTTTGGATAATGCCTGTCATGGGGTTTGAACCAGTGCTCTTGGTGTTGTGAAGGCCCAACTCTATTCATTGACCTACAGGACTTACTCCAAATGACCTGGAAGGACAATTTACCCACAACTAAAACTTCTGTCATTAATAGCATTGTATGCTCATGTGAAAAACTTATTATTGTTCTTGATCTATATTACACAAAAGTTACTTACATGCGAGTTATTTAGCTGATTATCCAAGCAGATATTTTCCATAAAATGAAAGCAGATGCTGGTGGATTTCATGCTCCAAACAGGAAGTAAAATAGTAATACTCAGTTGTCCTTATAACTTGTGCAATAAATTCCAAGTCACTAAAACCATATAATACATACAGCATATACATTTAAATGAGGAACTGATGAAAATGTAGGTTGTTATTCATTGAAAACCCAAAGAAAACAAGTTTCCCTGTGTTTAAAACGGTCTCATTCACATAAGTATCAATTGTTCCCTTTCGATTACGGTCTCTCAACATTGCTGACGCTATGTGAAATTCCTTTCTCAATGACCTAATTGAAGCTCTTTGTACAATAACGCCAATTCTAAAATTGGCAATGGTGTTTGAGCCCCGCCCCTTTAGGCGCACAGTTGGCCTATATAGCCAGATCTGAAACCACCATTCCCTCAGAATTCTTCTCCTTCAAGGCAGCGAGTTCATCTCTCATCTTGACAAGCCCTCTCATCTCTGCTTCCATCAAGAAACACTCCAGCAGTGGATGGGTTCTTCACCCTCAGACACAAGCAAGATGACTCATCACCATGACAGCAAAGCGCCTGCAGTGAGACGACTGACCTGCTCCCTTGCAATGTTCCGGCGGAGACATTTGTATCCTTTATTATTGCTATGATATATTGTTTACAGTATATATACATTTGTATATCTAAAAGAGCTGCTTGTGTGTAGCACATTTTTGTCAAGTGTTTTCTATGCGAGACACACATCCCACTGCCTTGGTCCTCAGTCCCACCGGTTCCACCTCAGTCCTCCGAGCCCCCAGTTCCACCTCGGTCCTCCGAGCCTTCGGCACTACCTCGGTCCTCCGAACCTTCAGCTCTACCCTGGCCCTTCGAGCTGGGCTCCATGTTCCCTGGCTCTGACCCTCAAGTCTCTCATGGCTCTGCCTTCCTTGGCTCCGCCCCTTGAGTCATCCACAACTCCATCTCCCCTCCACGGCTCTGCCTCCCATGACTCAGGCTCCCAGGCCTCCTTTCCCTGCTCTGTGGCAGCCTCCCAGGCCTCCTGACCCTGTCCCTGGTCTGAGGCTGCCTCCCAGGCCCCTGGATCCCATCCCAGCCCTGAGGCCACCACCTAGGCCCCCGGATCCCAGCCCTGAGGCCGCCTCCCAGGCCTCTGGATCCCATCCCAGCCCTGATGCCGCCTCCCAGGCCTCCGGATCCTATCCCAGCCCTGAGGCCGCCCCCCAGACCTCCTGACTCTACTCCTGGATCCTCCCCAGTCTCCTGTTTCCTCCTGCCCTTCTCCATCTTGTAAAGTGTGGGTAATGTCATGTTCTGTCTTCCTCATGTTTCCCTTGGACTCTTATTTTGAAGTATTCCCCTGAACTACATTTCCCATAGTGCACTGCCCTCATCACTTCTATCTGTTCCACATCATCCTCACCTGTCTTCCATCCCCTCATTAGTTCCTTTGTGTATAAATGTTTTGTTCTTTGTCAGTTCTTGTCCTTGAACTACTTGTGTTAGTGTGAAGTTTATTTGGTTCTTTTGTTCTCCACGTTGTTTGAATTCTTCATCTCCATCATTAAAAGCCTGAAAGTTGATCCTCTCGCCTCTTCATCATCTCTACTACACACAATACGTGACAGTTCCAGTTCCTAGTGAATAACCCATTCACAACTTTAAATTATTTATTCATGCTACTCCACTTAATTCACACCATTACATTCTATTTGTATGATGCTACGCATGTTTTAGAACCTTGAAATTCTTTTTTTTTTTTTATGTTATGGACTTGCGACAGTCCCTTAATTTGCTCAGTGAATGTCAAACGAATGTCCAGTATAAAAACAACTTTACCGCAGAGGAAAACTACCCAAAATTGTATGAGTAGTCCTATAAGAAAATGTGGTATTATGTTTATAGGCCAGCTACAGAGGCTACTTACAATGCAAATATTGCTGTTGCATTATCACTTTCTCTCAATTTCCCCAGGTAGGAGCTACCACTCCAAACCACTGTGTTGGGTTCAGTCTTCTTCCTCTGTTGCTCAGAACAGGAACCGGGGCTGCGGTAGGCCTGTATTCGTGAGCATGGACCGCATGCATGATGCAGGAAGGAGCTCTTTTCCTGCAATGTTACTGCATCAAAAACACAAGAGACAAACTTTTCCTTTAACTTTTTTAAGTCCCATCGTTGCATTTTTATCAAGTTTTCCCTTTTTGTGTACACTTAGGTCACCAAAAAATGGTGTAATTTTTTTAATGTCCAGTACTGTACAAAGCAAAGGACTTTAAATAAATATTCTGGCATCAATACAAAATTAAGCTCAATCGACAGCATTTGTGGCATACCACAAAAAATCATTTTGACTTGAAAAAAATAAATTAAGATGAAGCAAAAATCGAGGTTACAGTAAGGCAAAAGGCATGGAAGTGAATGAGGCCAATTTTTGGAGGGTTTAAAGGCAGAAGTGTGAAGCTTATTTTATTAAAGCACTTTAATTCTTCTGTTAAAACTTGAATATTACTTGAGCTGTACAGTTGTTTAAATCGTTGTTTTTATGGACGCTTTGGAACCGAAGTTCTAAAATTTGATATAACTGCACAGAAAAGGTTAGTAAGCGATTTTATCACACTAAACTCATGTTAACATACTATTTACGCCATGTGGATATACTTTTGAAACAGTGAGTATTTTAACCTTTTTGGATTGGCCCATTCACTTCCATTGTAAGTGCCTCACAGTAACCCAGATTTTTAAAGAAAATGAGGGACAAGTTTATTAATATTTGTGGTAATCAACATTATGCCATAAATGCTGTTGATTAAGCTCAACTTGTATTGAACCCGTAATATTACTTTAAGTGTTGCAGCAACAGATGGCGGTGGGCTGTGAATAACTGTGGGCTGGTCCGAGTCACTCAAATTAGCAGATATTCCTATATATATCCTCCTTAGAGCAGTTAATTTCTGTGTACTGTAGTGGACCTAACTTTTTGTTAATATTTGTTAAATTCCAGGTGCATCGTAAAGAATATTCATAATTTAACGATGTAACGGAATATTCATATAATATTAATTTAATATCTAGTAATATGGATGACATGTTTTGTTATTTTCAGATTTTAAAAAAAATGTTTTGTACACTGTATAATGTTAAAAAGTCTTAACTGTCCTAACTTTTTTCTCTAAAGGATTTATTGGATTTATATATAACTACATTGCTAGATCATTTTCCACAATGCACGTTTGAATCTGTAATAATCTACCATGATACTCGCCCGCCACTTCCTCTTAATATACAGTAGATGTTTTACCGTATTTAAACTAGAGGAGCGCACCAAATAAACATTTAGTTTAAGGTGGGTGTATGTCATCCCATACAGGGTGTACGGCTCTCTGTTGCTGATGCCGAAAAACTAATGAATGTGTTTATGACCTCAAGACTAGATTATTGTATTGCATTACTGGGAGGATGTCCAGCAAGTTCAATAAATAAACTTTAATTGGTTCAAAATGCAGCAGCCAGAGTGCTGACTACAACCAAGAAATATGATCATATTAGCCCCATTCTATCATCGTTACATTGGCTACCTGTTAAATTTCGTATTAATTTCAAAATTCTGTTAACTACATACAAAGCTTTGAATGGTCTAGCTCCACAGTACTTAAGTGACCTTCTACCATGCAATATTCCATCACGTTCATTACGATCTCAAAATTCTGACTTGTTAATAATTCCAAGAATATCAAAATCCACAAAAGGAGGTAGATCCTTTTCATATTTGGCCCCTAAACTATAAAATAGTCTCCCTAACACTGTTCGGGATACAGACACACTCACTCAGTTTAAGTCTGGACTAAAGACTCATCTATTTAGCCAGGCATACACCTAATTTATCCATCAACTCACAATTAGGCCGCTTTAGTTAGGTCTGCCGGAATCAGAAACATCTATCATAATCTATAGCTGCATAAAATTGAATGGCATCTACGCTAATATTATTCTATTTGTTTCCATGCCTCAACTTCAGGTTTCATATCCCGAGGTTACGAGAGCCTGCCAGATCCAGCTTGGTGTTGGACTCCTCTACTACGTGTCTCTGAGTGATGACGACTAAATGCAGCCAGTGCCAGACAGACATCACTTCAGTCTATTACAATGGACTTCAGAGGATGAACCAACTCCATCTGTAAGACATTGGATACTTCATATGCCACTGCCTGAACCTTGGACACCACTGAACCTCACTGTGGTTGAACTGTGATGCACCTCATTGATCTCTGCCTGCATCACCTTTGTCTATTGATTGATTACAAAAAAAAAAAAAAATAAATAAACATTTTTCTCTCCCCTTTTCAACATGCCCAATTCCCGATGCACATTATAGCAACCACAAGGAGGTTAACCCAGTGTGACTCTACCCATCCTAGCAACCAGGCCAACTGGTTGCTTAGGAACCCTGACTGGAGTCACTCAGCACACCCTGGATTTGAACATGTGACTCCAGGTGTAGTAGTCTTTACCACTGTGCTACCCAGGCCCCCAGTGGGCTACATGCTTATAATGCATAGACTATCATTTAACTGCCAACAAACGCCTTCATCAGCCAACTACCAAAGGACAATGCATCTATGTGAACTTCTGCAGTTAATCCAGGATGAACTTCAAAGACATTAGTCATTAATCTTACAGTTCATAAAAATATTTTCTTTAATATGCGTTATTAATAAAAATGTTATACCCTTTCTTATATGCTGAAATTAGAACTTTCCTGACCCCTGACTTAAATCTTTTATATGTTAAAAATATATGTATGTTTATCTTTTCGATTATTTGTCTCCTTTATCTTATTTATGTATACATTTTGGTTGGTTTATTCGTATTTTTTTCTTCCTTCAGCTTTACTTGTCTTTATGACTCATTGATTGTATGAATACATTGTTTGATCTTTTTGAACATTTATATAGAAAAAAAAAATCCACAGTTTTAGCCCATATTTGTGGACTTTTCAGAAGGTCATTTACCACCATAGGCACATTTTCCAACTTATATCAATGTTAAATTAGAGATCTGGAACGATTTCACCATGATGCCATCTGACCATCTTAAATACGGGACGAATTGACATGGGATGCATCATTTTATCTTTAAATACAGGACGATCCCATATTTTACGGGATGGGTGGCAACCCTTATCTAGAGGTCAAGGGTTAACCGTTTTATTTACGCATAATGCTCACTCTTCTAAATGACAGATCCACAAATACCCATATGGCTCAATAAAACTAATTTAGTTTAATCCTGAAATGCCGTTTTATTCTGGCTTGATTTACTCATTTCTGGGTTCGCAGATGTTTTCATATTTGGGCCAAAATGGCGTAGGAGATTTCTGTGGATTCCGTTTGCGACTTCACGGAGTGCAGTACGGTACTGCATCCAAAGGGGCGTATACACATACACACACACGCGCGATGCGTTTTTCGAGAGAAACGGGTAACTGTTCGTTTCGAGCCAGTTGTTTAGGAGGACTTCTGTATATTTGGCACTATTCTGGGGGGTGGGAAGAGGAAGAATGAAAGAGGTCTTCCAACGGAGTGGTCATAAACATGAACGGTGCCCTGTACATTTCGTTTTTCCAAGGTCAGCTGGAATCCGCACTGGAGCAGGTAGTGCAGCTCGCCGTGCAGGAAATCACCAAGACTGCTGGGGCCACTTTGAATTCAATGTTATTGGAAACGGCCACCAAAGAGCAGGAAAATCAGCGTTTGAGGGCGACCATTCAGTCCCGGGAGCTGGAGCACGGAGGCAAAAGGAAAAGCAATGCATCTAAGAGACGAAAAGACACGAACGATGGAACAAAGCAACACACCCCCAGTCAGAGCACCGAATGTCGCGTGCAGTCTGAGACGTTCAGGCGTGAACAGAAAGGGCGAGCAGTTGGTAAGGTTATTTGTGTGCACTTGATTAAAACTGCGCATTTAATAAACCACAATGAAGATAAGTGCGTAGTAATTTTCTAATTATGGAGGTGCATGTATTTATAACACAAATCTGATCCTGTGGGTTGGTGCGCAGTGACGGGGTTTATAAAAACATGGCTAAACACCATTTTGAACGGAAGGAGGAAGTCAAAATAAACTTGGTGTGCTTGTGCACCCATCAGTTTCAATTCCTTAATGTGGTTAAACGCCTCTTATTATTCACACACTTGGCACGAATTGCCGTGTTGTTAAATTCAAACCACACGAGGAGATTAAGTGAAATGCGTATTTTATTTAAAGCCCACCTTATTTATTTAAGTATACGTTTGTATTTACACTACATATGTTCCCTGGTAATGTTTAGGCTGTTGAAATTAACGGGTTCTTATTGACCTTGTTTAGAATAGCAGCGATTTTAATTTTTGACGGGAATGAAAACGAGGCTGAGAGGGATTGACGGGTCTAGTGCGCTGCATAAAGGTCTCTAATTTTCCCAACTCGTGTTTTCTGGAGTTTTTTTGTCTTCTAAATAAAATGTTTTTAAAGATTTTGTCATCTGAACGATCAACATCGTTTTAAACAACAGTAGAACCCAATAAAGAGACTGTAAATCTACCGCGACGTTCACAGCCTCGTTTTCATTATCGTCAAAAATTAAAAATGGCGCTACTCTGACTATGGTCTTCACATGGCTTTAGGCATGGGCGCCTGCAGGATTTAATCTGAAGGTATGCACAGAAATCTGCCTAGAGGTCTACACAGGCCTTAAAATGAAACCTGAGACCAACCCTTCCCGGCCTGAACGATTCCGTCATATTTTAAGCACGACCCGAACCCAAAATCACTTCCTGTCTAATTACTTCTCCTAGTATCTTCTCTTTGTATAGCTGTATTTTCCGTAAGCATATAGGCAACATTCTACCCGACCCGAACCTGAAATCGCGTACTATCTAATTTCTTCTCCTAGTATTGCTGTAATTTACATAAGCATATAGACAGCATTCTTTTAACAAGGCACAGCAGCCGGGGCCTGGGTAGCTCAGTGGTAAAATACGCTGGCTACCACCCCTGGAGTTCGCTAGTTCAAATCCCAGGGTGTGCTGAGTGACTCCAGCCAGGTTTCCTAAGCAACCAAATTGGCCCGGTTGCTAGGGAGGGTAGAGTCACGTGGGGTAACCTCCTCGTGGTTGCTATAATGTGGTTTGTTCTCGGTGGGGCGCGTGGTGAATTCAGCGTGGTTGCCGCGGTGGATGGCGTGAAGCCTCCACACGCGCTATGTCTCCGTGGCAATGCGCTCAACAAGCCACGTGATAAGATGCGCGGGTTGACTGTCTCAGACGTGGAGGCAACTGGGATTCGTCCTCCGCCACCCGGACTGAAGCGAATCACTATGCGACCACGAGGACTTAGAGCGCATTGGGAATTGGGCATTCCAAATTGGGAGAAAAAGGGGAAAAATCCCCCCCCCCCCAAAAAAAAAGGCACAGCAGCCCGTTAGTACACTAGAGCAGAACGGAAAAAAAGCATTGCCTTACCATTTATTTGCTGAAACTTCACTTGGTGCAGAACAATCTAGAATAAAACGAAACAATGCAACAGTCCCCTCTTTGCAGCCTGAACTTGTTCAGATGGTTAAATCTTTGTGATAACTGCGCTAAAAACAATCTAGATGCAGCACAAAGAATGAAACAGAGCGTAGGTGTCTCAACATGCATTTTTGAAAATGTGAAGTTATTTTTAATTTGTGCCGGTCCTGTGCGAGACGCTGAAGAAAAAGCGAGACGTGCAAATGTCAAAGATGTTCGTCCAGCAAGTGTTTAAACAATGGGAAAACAGAACAGATGTGCGCAAAAACACATTCGGTGTGAACGGCCCCTAACTCATCCATTCGCACATGTCTGTGAGTGAGAGCGCGTGCGCGAAACGATTGGTTGGCCTGTTTATTTTTTCATTAATTACAAACCTGAACCCGACCCGAAACCTGTCGGGTTTCTCTGGTCCCGTCGGGTTGCAGACCTCTAAGTCTGCATAATAAACCTTATATCTTGGGGGGTCTGGGGGCATGCTCCCCGTGAGATTTTTAAAAAAAAAATTTTTTTTGCAAAAAACAACACTAAAGCGTTAAATTCTGGTGACTTTGGGATAAGCATTTATTTATTTTCTCGTGTATGAGTAGCATTCATGTAACTATTGGCTGAAGCATTTCTTTCAGTAACCGTTCAGACAGACGCATTTTTGTGCTAAAAAAGCGAAACGCACCACAACGAATAGAGCAGAACGCAGGTGTCTCGACGCATTTTTATCAGTTGAAGAAATTATTTTTAACTTGACACAGCGTCTAAAAATGCAGCGCTCCCATGAGAGATGCTAAAAACACAGTGAAACGTGATGCAGTTGTCAAAAGACATCCATCTAGCGAATGTTTACATGGAAAACGATTGAAAAACAGCGTGAGTGGATGCAAAAAAAATATTTCTGTTTGAACAGCTCATTGTTCACATGACACAGCACTAGCTGAAGTTTCCCAAAGTTACCTCTCAAAAAGACAGCCTTTTGTCTCAGTTGACTGTTGGTAAATTTACACTGTATCCAGCGCTGTATTCGTAAATATCCCAATACGGTTTTACTGTGTGAGAAACCGCTCCAAATGATTCCATGAGAGAGCGCTCTGAACGAATTGTACTGAATCACGAATCGATTCAGACCGTTTTGCAAGCCCGTTTGGCCAATTCACTGAAAAGAACCGACTCAAAAAAATTATTAATTCGCAAATTGGGCATTGCTTGTTCTTTTAAACAGCCAACAGAAATACAGGACACATTTCAATATTGGTGAAATATTCTGAGAGTAAATATTTCTCAGGGCAGTTGGAGCGCTCATGGTATGCACAGTGCGTATGGCCGTACAGCTGCAGGCGCCCCTGGCTTTAGGTTTTTTGTTGTTCTTTTCAAGTAGGTCATTAACTCTAAGGGAGGAAGTGTGCAAGTGTACTATATTGGTCCTAGGAATTCGCAGAGGAGCGAGGCATTGTTTCAGACTGCAGTGACCAATGGGAATGTTCTGTCTTCATTGCAAACGGATTCATTGGAGGAAGTTTTTGAAGTCTGGTCTGTGAAATTAATCTTAGTCAGCAGTCCTCAGGCCTGTGTAGACATGTGAACAGAGGCTGCCTCTTTGGAGTATTGGATGACTTGTTATGACCACTGCCAATGGCTGGTTGGGGCGATGATGCTTCTGTCGTCGAGCTGCACCTTAGCGCTGCTTTTCATACTGCAGTGATGGTAGTCATGGGGATGTGTTTGACCAGTGGAGCTGGTTAGGGGAAGCCACACCTACCCAACCCTGTGGAGGTAATCTGTGGTTGGGGTTTGAGAGGGGAATATCATCATGAGAGACTTGACACTACATAGACAGGAACTGCAGCCAATTGGAAAAGGCGCAGAACAGAATGTCTGTGATCCACTTTTCTGTCATGGCCGATAACATTATGGCTCAAGAAACAGGCTACTAGTGGTAATGCTTACAAAAGTAGTAGAGTCAGATTTGTCCAAAAGAAGCCTGCTCAGTCTACAGTTGAAGTCAGATGTTTACATACATCTTAGCCAAATACATTTAAACTCAGTTTTTCACAATTCCTGACATTTTAATCATAGAAAACATTCCCTGTCTTAGGTCAGTTAGGATCACTACTTTATTTTAAGAATGTGTAATGTCAGAATAATAGTAGAGAGAATTATTTATTTCGGCTTTCATTTATTTCATCACATTCCCAGTGGGTCAGAAGTTTACATACACTTTGTTAGTATTTGGTAGCATTGCCATTTACATTTTTTAACTTGGGTCAGACGTTTTGGGTAGCCTTCCACAAGCTTCTCACAATAAGTTGCTGGAATTTTGGCCCATTCCTCCAGACAGAACTGGTGTAACTGAGTCAGGTTTGTAGGCCTCTTTGCTCACACACACTTTTTCAGTTCTGCCCACATATTTTCTGTTGGATTGAGGTCAGGGCTTTGTGATGGCCACTCCAATACCTTGACCATGTTGTCCTTAAGCCATTTTGCCACAACTTTGGAGGTATACTTGGGGTCATTGTCCATTTGGAAGACCCATTTGTGACCGTGCTTTAACATCTTGGCTGATGTCTTGAGATGTTGCTTCAATATATCCACATAATTTTCCTTCCTCATGATGCTATTTATTTTGTAAAGTGCACCAGTCACTCCTGCAGTCCCATCACCCCCACGACATGATGCTGCCACCCCCATGCTTCACGGTTGGGATGGTGTTCTTCGGCTTGCAAGCCTCACCCTTTGTCCTCCAAACATAACGATGGTCATTATGCCCAAACAATTACATTTTTGTTTCATCAGACCAGAGGACATTTCTCCAAAAAGTAAGATCTTTGTCCCCATGTGCACTTGCAAACTGTAGTCTGGCTTTTTTTATGGTGGTTTTGAAGCAGTGGCTTCTTCCTTGCAGGGCAGCCTTTCAGGTTATGTTGATATAAGACTTGTTTTACTGTGGATATAGATAATTGTCTACCTGTTTCCTCCATCTTCACAAGGTCCTTTGCAGTTGTTCTGGGATTGATTTGCACTTTTCTCACCAAACTACGTTCATCTCTAGGAGACAGAATGCATCTCCTTCCTGAGCGGTATGATGGCTGCGTGGTCCCATGGTGTTTATACTTGCGTACTGTTGTTTATACAGATGAACGTGGTACCTTCAGGCATTTGATTTCCCCATGATGTCAAGCAAAGAGGCACTGAGTTTGAAGGTAGGCCTTAAAATACATCCACAAGTACACCTCCAATTCAGTACACCTCCTATCAGAAGCTAATTGTCTAAAGGCTTGACATCATTTTCTGGAATTTTCCAAGCTGCTTAAAGGCACAGTTAACTTAGAGTATGTAAACTTCTGACCCACTGGAATTGTGATATATAGTGTTGGGCGATAGGACGATGTAATCTGATATCGACGATGTCTTAAAAAGATCCCGATGCCGATAGCGAACAGACGATATTCGGCAATACCATGGATCTGGGAAGTCGGCAAATACATTAAACAGTGGCCAGGGTGTGAAACTAGCACCCTCAAAATGCGACAAGGCTGAATCCAGTTCGCAAGCTCCTCGTCCAAATGCAGGTAGTTCATACATGGGCAATTTTGCTCATCTACACGCAACAGGCCAGCAACATCTCAGAGTGATGCATGACAAGAAATGCTGTTAGTCACAAAGACACGTGCTTGAAGAAGCACACTTTATTATATTTTTAAGAACAGACAAAAGAAAAGCCGTCATTGCTCGTGTCTGATTCGCTGTTTGTTCAGAGGTGTGCAGCATGAGCCTGTCACGTGGAACACACACATGTCGGCGTGCAGCGCAATCCTGTCTCGTGGAACAAGTGCATGCAACTTCTTTTTTTTCTCTGTTTCATGCATCTGAAAACTGTTTGCAAGAATAATGCCATCTATGAGAATGCTGCAAATTATCTCCGATCATCACAGGAGGTGCTTTGAGTTTCGTTTGCTTTATTTCCATGCGGTTGGCATTCATTGTGAACAAAACTCTGTTGTTTCAGTTATATATATATCTTTGTATTAAAGAAATAAAGACGAAAGTGATTAAATAATAAAATAATACAAGACACGTCCACCTTGAACCTAAAATTTAGTTCTATTTATTTTCTTTAGGCAGCATTAACTGTATTAACAAAATGCAATACAAACACAAATTCGATAAGAACACACATTTGGCAACATTATTTTGGGAACACAAGGGAATTTATTAGGCTTTTTTTTATGTTTATTATTATCTTTACATTTATAAATGTCTTTAGTTCTTAATCTGTAGGTTATTCGTAATTTTCCACCTGGTATCGTTGATGGATGCTTGCGTGATGGCAAATGGAGCCGTTGGAGACGGTAAAGGTTTAAATGAGGTGGTTAAATAAGATTTTTTGACCACTTCGTTATTTTATTGCTTTTTCGTTTAAAGTGCAGTTTGAATTTAGAAATGTCTTTTGTTTGTTTTTCGTGTTTCAGTAAATGAATTACATTTTTTAAGCAAAATCAGTAAAACAAAAAAATTCGCTGACCCTCGGCAGGGGGGTTGACGATGTAGTCGGATATCGCAGTGTTTTTTAAGGCGATTATCGATAAAATAATTTTTACATATCACCCAGCCCTAGTGATATAGTCAGTTAAAAGTGAAACAATCTGTCTGTAAACAATTGTTGGAAAAATTACTCATGTCATGCACAAAGTAGATGTCCTAAACGACTTGCCAAAACTATAGTTCACTAATATGAAATCTGTGGAGTGGTTTAAAAATTAGTTTTAATGACTTCAACATAAGTGTATGTGAACTTCTGACTTCAACTGTATTTTGTATAGATCCATTCATAGAGTCAAGTGAATCTAGATCAGACAGACACATAGACCCTGTTTACACCTGGTATTAAGATGCATTTCAGGTGATCCGATCACAAGTGATCAGCCATAAATACAGGTCTAAACGGGGTTTGAAACATTTTGTGATGGGATCACAAAAAACACATACAAAGGTAGTCAAAAAAATGCATGTGACCACATCGCATTTGAGGTTTAAACTTTGCCTGTTATGAGCGGCTTTTAAAGGAAATAACCCTCTGAAAACAGATATTCTTCAGTGTGCCTGATATCAACATGCAGGGACACAGATGACAAGCACAAAAATCTGAAGCCGAGGTTAATACAATAAATACACTAAAATAACTAATAATTCTGCTCGAAATGTCGTGTTTGTGCTTGGATTAAATTCTGTCTGGTCTCATGAACATTATGTGACTGTGGCAACATTTTTGCAAAACGATATTATGTGCTTCATTACATGTTTAGCTGCAGTTTTCTAGTGAAATATCCAGCAAGGGGCGCCAAAAGTGAGTGAAATAAAGTCGAAATCAGACTAGGTTTTTCAGGTGAATAGTTGGGGTTTTAAGGAGTAAAAGTGTCTCCCTAACCTAAAACTTTAACCTAAACCTAACAAATAGTGTTTTAAGATGAAATATGACATGAAAAGCAAATTTTTTGAAGCAACCATGGCATCTTTTGTCATTTTTATGACACTTTCAGCTTGTGTCATCCTATGTGCTCGACTGGTTTCGAGTCCAAAGTCCAACACTCCATGTGTTGAGCTACCGTGGACGTTAATGACTTTGTAATAAGTGTGCAAATGTAGGTGAGTCTGTAATAAAAGCGTTAAAATGTATAGTTTTTCAAGTGATGCGTTACAATAAAGGCGTTTCAATATCTTAACATAGAAGTGTGTAATAGAGGAAAAAATAAGTGTTTATAAATTCACAATCGGCTGTTGTGGTCGTGATTTGTGTGAAAGTAAATAAAACGCACAACTGTTGTTGCGCCTTTAATGTTAATTTCACCAGGAAACTGCAGCGAAATGTAGAATTCAGCACGTAAAAGTCAGTTTGCAAAAATGTCATTATAGTAACGTTCATTCTATGAGACTAGGCTGATTAAATTTCAGCGGCATCTGGGAGAAACAATGCGCCAGTTTAATTAAAGCTTTCCTTGTCTTTTCTGACTTTGTTGCGCTTTAATGTCATGCAGTAGCATAGCGTTTGATGTATGTTGTCATGAATACAGAGACCCTCCCCTCCAAATCCAAACACAAGTGGTCACAGTAGATGCATTTAAGTGACCAGGTGTAAACAGTGATGTGTCTCACCTGACCATATGTGATTGAATCACCCAAGACACATCGTAATACCAGGTGTAAACGGTGTCCTACATGCAACTGATCATCATAGTTAAATGTCCCTCAAAAACATTTGAACAGGGAGCATTGACTTTCTTAGAATCTGTTAAATCTGCACTTTTTACACAGCAAAAAAAATATTTTCTTACTGAGTGTTTGTCTTATTTTCCTGTAAAATCCTAAAAATTATTCAAAAAGCAGAATATATTAAGTCTTGTTTTCCCTTTTATTTTTGCTGAATTAAGTGTTTTAAAGTTTAATTCAAATGTATCATCAAAAAAACTCAAAATGCACAATTTTTTTAAAATAGAAAATGGGCATTATTATTAAAATAATCATGATTATATATATTGCTTTATCACTAGTATATATTATGTGTGGCGATAATATTTTTGTGTTGGTGTATCTTAAGTATGCTCCAACAGTAAAGCATTAGCCTAAATGCCATTTTCTGGCATGCTTGGACTATTAGACGTAGTGTTGTTGAAAGAGTATTCTTAGTGGTCTAATCAAAATGGGCTCCATACAGTCAAGTGTAGAATGGAGAGGACTGCATGCTGTGCATTTTAAAGGCCTTATTGCTGCAAGAAGGTGGACGGGAATGTCATTACTTGGAGGCCTAAAAAGTTCATGCTAGCTTCCATCTCAAATTTTGAACCTGCAGCATTTCTCTCCAATTTGCTTTTAACCCACGGCACCCCATCACCATGGGAACTGCTAAGAAGAATCCTTTCCTGTCTTGAAATATAGGTTGCTGGGCTTTTAGAGACACCCAAGCTTGGCTTGGTCTCACTTAGACTTGAACCTTGTGCCAAAGTATAGGTATTTCTGATTTGGTGCAAGTTAAAATTAGTGACTTTGTTCATAATTGAAAATCAGTGCAAAGTTCCAGGATTTGCTTCATTTTTTTCTCTGATGTCTCTGCAACCTATGGCACACGGAGGGGTAATAACTGGCACCCCAGCAACAGCAAGAGGAGTAGACTATTTTATGTATATATATTCCGCAACTGTTTTCCAATCTACAACTTGATGTAATCCTTCCTCATGATCACGCAATGCGTTTTCATGAGCCGAATGGGAGGCTAAACAAAAAGTTAAAATGTGACGAGACTGCCGTATACCCAACAGACTCATGCAGAGCGTGCGAGACATTCGCACATCATGAGCCGAGAGCGCGAGTAAATGTGCCCGCTTTAATTCGGTCAGGTTGCACGGATGACAGCCTACATTCCATGTTTCATTTGTTTCTTTTTGCATTCAGAGCAACACGTGATGTAATAAGGAAAACACCACTATTAATCCTTGAGACTTCCAACCCAGCATACAGGTACACCATACTTAAACCATAGTTACACTCAAAATTACATTAAACGATTAAAAGAGAAAACATTAACCCACATCTTGGAGTTCAAAAATCTGAGTCTATTCAAAATGTTAATTAAACCTGGAAATAAAGTTTTAGGATTTTGCAGGTGCGATTCACTGAAAAGGGCTAAATAGTTGATCTGCGTGTGATGCGCGAATGGTTTGTACGCGCAGCGCGAGTCTCGTCACACTTTAGAAGTGTTTAGTCTCCCATTCAACTGATGAAAATACTCTGCATGATCACGAGGAAGGATTACATCAAGATGTAGATAGGAATGCAGGTGTGAAAAACTTCATATAAATAAAATAGCCTGCTCCTCTCTCGCTTTTGCTTAGTGCTATGATTACCCCTCTGTGTGACTTCGAAAAATGTATGACATAATATAAGAAATATTTAAGATTCCACACATTGTGATCAGTAATCAAATAAGCAAATTTGTGGCTGTGTTAATTCATTTTGTATAAATGGACAGGTTTTCTTTCATTAAAGCACTTTCACAAGATGCTCTGTGAAAATTCACATGCAGGATAATGATTATATCATAATTATTGGGTTTTGTACAATTTTTTACTCAAACTGTTAAGCTGATAATATCATTTGTAATGAAAAAAAAATGATTAAATTAAAATTATGCAAAATAGAAACATTTTCACAAGTGGACTCAAATTTCAGATACAGTAACATAAATGTGCATGATTTTTTTTTTTTGGGTGGGGGTTCTTTGGCATAGCCGTTGACCAGGAAAAATAAAAAATGGCACTCCATGTCAAAAAGGTTGCTGACCCCTGCTGTAGAATAAACTAATAGACCCTGTTATACCTGATAGGTCTTTTGTATTTTGTGTGGTTGTCTTATGTATATAATATTTCACATTAAAATCACATGCCACTTAATATTCTTTGTCCATTGGTTACGGAGAAACTTAGCTTATATGTGTACAAAACGTCAATGATAAACCACAACACTTTTACCACTGCTTGACAAATACCATCTTTATTGCATCCAAATGATTTAAAAACTGCAAACATGTCTATTTCTGAAAACTACAATAGTTGAGCGTCGTCTTCTACCTTCTTTTCCGTTCTTTTCATAAATTGTGGAGAACAACTCCGCTTGTGATGAATGTTAGTTGCATTGTCCAATCAAAGTTGTTTTCTGGAAATCAACTTTTAACATTACAATTTATGCCGTTGGATTGACTGTCTTATATTTTAGTTTCTAGATCCACCAAAACTTGATTGAAAACATTGAAAATGTTATTATTGAAGCAATTTTAATTTTGCATGCATATAAAAGCCATGTCAGTAGATGACCATTAAAAAATCTCCAATTTAATAATTGGTTCAGTATTTTTAAAGGCCAGATATTTAAAAAAAAATCATGGCATAACTTATGGGTCCTTGAGGCAAATTTGTTCCCCAAGAGGAGAGTGACTCGCATGTGAAATTGTAAGTCTTTAGCTGAAACTGATTATTGCAAATTTCACCACAAGCTGATCAACCACACATCCCAGCCATCCCAAAATTATACAAAATGCAAGTGTCCACAGACCCCTCATGCATGCAAAGTTTGGTGAATTGTCACCATAGGAATAAAAAGTTATAGCTGTTCAACATAAGCAGTAAAAATAACAGACCAGTGGAGAAAGTCAATGAAGTTTGTTCTAAACTCAAAAGACAGAAGGCAAATGTAAAACATTTAGTACTCTATTATATTCCCAATGTTCGTGAGCAGCATTGCCCCAACAATACCAGACAGTTGAAAGCAAATGTTCTCATTGTGTCTCCGGGTTTCATTTGTCTCATCTGTTTTCTGGGTTTCAGTCAGGATTATAAAGCTAAGACGTAAAACAAAGTAAACCTGAACAACGATACTACTATTGCTTTCTTCAGATTTCTTGTTAATTTCAAGGGTCTCTTCAAATTAATTAAAACATTTCATTATGTTACTCTGCACAGAGAAACATGGCCAACAGATGCCATGGAAAATCATTTGTAGTGGCATTTTACTTGAATTGTTTTCAGATCTTGACAGCATAATTGAGTCTCTGGATCTGAGCTTTTGCTTGCTGACAGTAAGCAGCGATTGCATCTTATTGCATGCAGTTCAGTACAGCATAGAACAAAGAGGTTTTTGAGTCACAAAAATATTACTGATAATAATATCTCAGTAAACGTGTCATGAAATGTCTCTACTTTGTGTCCATTTTAAGGTCAGTTAAAAGCCGTTATGGAACATGTCCTGGAATTCGCCGTTTGTGAACTGACCAAAATTGTGGAAGACAACTTTGACGACCTGCTCGTGGAGTTCACCAAGAAAGAGCGGGAAAACCAGATATTGAAAGAGCAACTACAGGACAAGAACATAGTGGAGGACAGTGAGGTGGCTGATGCGGAAACAGAAGACTGTGAAAACGACTCGGACTCTCCAAGCAGTTCCAAAATGAAAAGGCAGGAGTCACAAGGCATGCCAGACCAATCACCCAAAAAAGCATGGGAAAAGGAACAGACGGAAACCACCAATGGTACCAAATATTTTCTTGATATCTACTATTTATTAAAGGATTATTCCGGGTTCTATACACGTTAAGCTCAATCGACAGCATTTGTGGCATAATGTTGATTACTACAAATTAATTTCGACTAGTCCATCGTTTAAAAAAACAAAACAAAAACAAGGTTATAGTGAGGCACTTACAATGGAAGTGAATGGGGCCAAATTTTCAAGGGTTTAAAGGCAGAAATGTGAAATTTATAATTATATAAAAGCACTTAGATTAATTTTTCTATTAAAACTTGTGTATTATTTGAGCTGTAAATTTGTTTAAATTGTCGTTTTTACAGTTGTTTTAGGGTTTACGGCATTGAGTCATCATGGCAACAAAGTTTTAATACTGAATAACTGTACACAGATAAGGTTATAAGACTTTACCGTACTAAAATAAGTTTACCATATATAATGTTTACAGATAGGCCCCATTCACTTCAATCATAAGTGTCTTTCTGTTACCGCGATTTTTGCTTTTTTTTAAAGAAAACCATTTTTGTGGTAATCATAATCAACATTGTGCCTTCGATTGAGCTAAACTTGCATTGGAAATTCCTTTAATTAGAATGTATGTAGCGATGTAAAGTTAGATAGAATCCCTTTTTCTTTAGAAATATGTCTTTTCAAGCAGGGCCTAAAAAATAAGTAATTATTCACAACTCTTCCTCTTTTCTGTTTTCGCTAAATAGAAGCAGACAAGCAGACCGTGATTGCAGTGGCCCAGGACTGGGTACCCATCCTGGATAAAGTCTTTGGGCAAAAGTGGTGCAGTGACCTTTTTCAGATCAAAGAGGTCACCACCAGTAAGGAGGAATGCTCTGGGCTTGGCTCAGGGTCTATGAGCGACATGGACAGCTTAATTCGGGAGACGCTCATGCCGTCTTGTCTAGCCTCTCAAAGGAAGCTGGAGCTTGAGATGGGGCAGCTGCCATGGTTGCAGGCAAAAGATATGGAGGTTGTTTCTCTTTCCTCGGACACTAAAGGCATTCCTGTTGTCAGTTCCACAGGTAGGCTGCACTATGCTGATGATCTGGTGCTGTCTGGTAGAGATTGATTGATAGTTGTTGTTGTTTTTTTTTGTTTTTTTTAACCAATACGTGGGAAAATCACTAAGATTGAATTGTGGCAAAAGGTAAAGCATGGTTTTTTCTTTTTGCCCGTGCTCCTTTAGCGCCCGATTTTACTAAAGGAATTATGCAGATCGGGCAAAGGTGCAAATGTGACCACAAAATCTGTGCTAATTCCGCTTTTGCGGGCCAGTTATGAAGGATGCAGCAGACCACCACAATCTGACACACTCTGCCAAGACTGTACAGCATCATTCCACTGCTGTAATCCACACACCTAAATCATCTATTTAACATGCCGAGGGCCCACTTTAATATGCTGTGCGTAAGGATGTATGCCTGATTATATTGCTCTTTTAGTGCCTATTTTTTTTTTTTTTTTCTGTATAATTTTATTATCTTCCCTGAGGTCCACTGATAATGTTAGTAAAGTTTTTTTTTTTTTGTTGCACCAAAACAGTCATAATTTAGTAATATATGATCATTTTCCACCCTTTTTGAAAAGCTCGGTTTTGGCCTAAGTGCCTCCTTTAAACTTCAAAGTTAATGACACCTGATATGACTGGCTAACATTGTGCAGCCTCTTGAATACAGCCATAATTGAAACCCAATCAAAAGAGAATAAACCAAATCCACAACAGTATCACAATTTCAGGGATTACACATAACGCACATCCAACACATTGCATACAAATATATTAAGCTTTTCATTTATTGCAAGCCCAGCAGTGCCATAAACTATCAGACAGTCGTGACATTTGAAATATTCATGAATGAAACTGTTTACTCGTGGTTTTGCGATCGGGTCCAAATGTTTTTAACTGCCCCGTCCTTCAATAACAGTTACTGTGCAAAGCTTGAATCGTATTATGGCTGGTTCACAAGCAATCCACATTGATATGAGCCGAAAAACCACACATACATAGTCCTAAGCACAATGAAGACACACACACATACAGTATCATTGTGCACTGAAGCCGGAAACGCATCAAAACGGTCAAAGACATCCATCTAGTGCATGTTTATATACTCCAACAATTAAAAATAGTGCAAATGGGCAAATGAACCATTTGAGCAGTTTGTGCTCCAAACAGCAAGAGGCAGAGCAGCCAAATGAAAGAGAATGGCTTCTCCTTTTCAGAGTTGTAATTTGACACCGTGTCTTTTAAAAGCGGCGCGAAATACACGTCGACGGGCAAAGACGTCTGTCTAGTGCATGTTAATATACAAAAATCATTCAAAATAGTCTAGATGGGTCCCCGTTTGTGTTCAGGAATAGTAAATTAGCCACACTAGGCCTGTTTGTCCTGCTCTCTCTATTTTCGAACTGAGCACCAGAGGGCGGGGCCAAGGGTACAATAACGTAATGTAGGCGTTGATGTTTTTTCGCTGTAGAAGTGGTCATAATTTACAGCATGTTTTTATAGTAGAATAACCTTTTATGTCGAAATATCAAGGAAAATTTGATTCCTCATGACATGACTGACCCCTTTAACATAGAAAGCATGGAAAGAAATTAGGATGATTTCATTTAATTCTCAAGACGTAGTTCTATTTTAGCACTGGTTGTGTATTTTAAACTAGATTGGGGGTGGTTTGCAAATAAAACACAGGTTTTTTGCGCTGAAATACCACACGCACAACTGGCGCAACTGTTTAGTGGATTTCTTTTACTGTGTTTTTTTTAACTCCAATAAGGAATATAACTTTTAATTATGGTTTTATTTCTGCTTTTTGACACAATAATAACTAAACCATTAGACTACAATAAAAACATAATATGCACTGTTAATAATTTATTAATGATAATAACAAATAATATTGATTACACCAAACCAATACTGATTTTAACAAAAAAATATAGGCTGATAATGATATTTTGCCACTTACCTTATTTTATCATCAGATCTGCTTTAAAATGTACAAAAAGTTACAAAAGCTTTGTTACTGTCCTAACAATAAACAATTTCCATTGAACATGGATTGGACCTGTCTAACACATGACAGGCCATAATTTTAAAGAGAGCAACAATAAAAGATCAATAGAAGATAAAGATATAAAAAAAAGAACTGAATATGATAGTATGATATAAAAAAGGATATTTTGTACTTCTAAACGCAGAAATGCAGCCTTTTAAGTTTTAGTAATCACACAATATTGTGATTTCAATCTTAATTCAATCATGCAGCATTAATTGATATCATACCAATATCTCAGAAGTCAAAGTCTACTGGTTTTTAAAGCGTTTTGGATGGTTTCCCTAATCATGTATTCTACTGTAAGTGTAACTTTTACGACTGTTACGTCTGTAAGGCCGGTTTTTCCTCAATGTGAGTAAATATTACAGTTCTTAGGAGTGCCAACCCTTCTACATATTGTGGCTATTATTTCTGGGTTGTGTATTTGAATTCACATAGTTTTTACAACGTGTGTTACTAATAGTTATAAATAAACCATCGGTTTTTCATATCGGCATTTTCATGCTTATAACCGATATGCCGATGGTTTTAATTTGGTCAATAATTGGCCGATAAATATCGGCTACCAATACATCGCTGCATCCCTACTATAAATATTGATTATATTTATGCAAAATTGTTTTGCGATCTAAAGTGTGAAAATTAAAGTGCTAATTTTCATATTTTTTTGAGCTATATCTAACTCTTAAGCTTAAAATGGCATGCCTTTCTCACTTGAGAATAAATGTAAAGTTATGCAAACGATACATTAAGTTCACCTGCGAAGACCATTGTTTCCTGTTGAATCCTGTTTTTTTTTTTGTTTTTTTTAGAGACCCATTTAACGGTTTAATTTATCCATGAACTAATTTAGTAGAACTTTGTTAATATCGGTAAAAAATATATCGGTCAAACAGACTGTTGGTGTGTCTTTAATGCATGGAACTGTAATTTGAAGTTTTACATTTCTCTCTTTTTCTGCTTTATCTGTAGGCGATGATTCTAATATCAGATCCCCATCAATGTTACAAAGACTCTTGACTCTACCGTACCAGTTGCTTGAGGATGATGAAGAGTCCATGGATGCTGTTCCAAGTCTGGAAGTGTGCCTGGATCCGTCTGATTCACAAGTCAGCAAAGGATCAAAGAGTGATCAGATCTCAGCAAATAAGAAAAAAGAACAGGAGAACCTGAAAGAGGAAGAGGAAGATGAGGAAGACGAGACAAGAACTCACGAATTAGACAGGCGTGAATCCTTGAAACACAAAAGCAGGAGGAAGTCCCATGCTTGCAAAAAGTGTGACAGGATGTTCAGCCGCGTGCATCTTCTCAGAGCCCACCAGCAAACGCATGAGGAGACACCCAACCGATGCCAAGAGTGTGGAAAGATTTTCTCCCAGTCGTCAAAGCTCCAAGCGCACTTACGGACGCACACAGGCAAAACAATATGACGAAATGTAGATGGGGGGGTGGTTCAAAAGGAAAATTATGAATGGAACAGGGATGGATATATTTTTCCCAGTATTTGTTGTTTCTCTGAGTGGGTTAGCATTAGATCATTAGCAGAATTCGATTCAGGGCTGTCAGATTTGTTTCGAATTCAGAATTTGATCACATTTTAGCCCTAATTTGAAGGTACTCTGAGATAAAAGAAAAAAGGATTTATCATCCTTCAATCCCAATAATTACCAGCTGTGTGTAGGCAGTGTAAATAATTGAATAGGGTGGTGTAGACCATCACAACAAGAAGTGAAGTATTTCTTTCACTTTAGGCGAATGAGTTTTCACAATACAAATTTTAAAAGATTTTGAAATGTAAATATTTCAAAAGCGATGATTAAAAGTGAATGTGAAGTACAACAATCCTAGACTGTAGCCTAGAAGTCCTAAAGGGAAAGATAAAGGAGTGTGTAGCAAAGAGTAGCGATAGATGATGCTTGAGCTCTTCGTGGATCCCTTGCAGCATGTTGGTCTTGTATTTCTTTGTACAAACTTCTGAATGTGATAAAAAATAAACCAGAAATTATAGAATGTTTCTCTTGCGATCAAATTTACCATCACTGACTGAGTACTTAACACGAAATACCTCTTCATAATATACTTTTAGATGTCATACTGGATTGTTTTTAAAAAATTAAGATGTCGAACCAATTCTTGAAGTTCTTCTGAACCTCGTATCAAGCAAAAAAGATGTTACAGGGTGGCTTACAGCTTTTGACTTGAACTTGCACAGTTAATATGAATCATTGTATGAAGTAAACAGCCAATAAGATATCTTCAAGAGGTAAGGATTGTGTGGATGAACCATTAAGGAACGAGAACACCTCCGTAAATGTTTTGACTTTAAGTTATTACCTTGTGACGAGAACTTTACATTGGTTATTGGAAAGAAACTCAAATTCCAAATTATTCCGAACCGTTCCAAATGATTGCCCCCATTCGTCTCCCCTTTGTGTTCTTGTTTTAATGACTGTAGAAGGGGCTTAATAGTTGGGGATTGGAGATCACAAACTTTTTCTAGATTCCCCACCAGTATCCTGGAGTATCGTCTTCCTTGTGTGTAGTGTTTTATTGGATATACAAAGCTCTATCTTAAACTTGCAGAAATGCTCAGTTGCCTGTTGTGGATGTGTGTTTTCCAGTATCAGTGATTTAAAATATATGTGGAAATCTATCTGAATATACAGAGTCTTCCTCAGGGAAGGCACTATTTTTTCCCCATATTGGCAGATGGACCCTACATTTTCGATTTACACCCTGCATCAAAGGGAACGCTAACGGTGGAGTCCCACATTACGCACATTCCCACTTACCGACTCATAAATCAGATGTTTTACAATAGCTCTCTCAATAATAAGCATGATGGAAAAGTACAAGTTGTTACTGTTACTTTTTGGATCTATACCTCATCGCTGGGACTGCGTCATCTTTTGGGACTTCTGCAATATTAGGAGTAAGATCCTGGTCAGAAACGTTTACAATGGTGAACTTGAAAATGGAATGGGGCCGGCTTATCTGTTTGCCCACTTACTATTTGTTTTAGCTTTTTTTTTTTTTTTTTTTTTTTTGTAATACAATGGAAAAATTTGGCTTTTGTTTTGAAGTACATATTTTGCAAATATGTCATGACAAGGAGGTACCAAGAGTTTGCAACCCAAAGATAAAAATCAAGGGAAACCTTTTTAGACCATTTATACTCTGAAGACTGCAGTTTTTTGTTTTTGTGTTATTGGCCAAAAAATGAACCCTAAACCCAAACTGCTGTCCAAATGTATTGAGTATTGAGGTATAATGAATATGAACACAGAAGATACACTGTAAAATTTTCAAGTGCATCATCTGTTGCTAGTGCCTAGTAATAACTGTTAAATAAGCTTATCTTGTTGGTCGGAGGGCTTGGGTATTCAAGGCTAGGGTATACTTAGTTTTTCCACATGCTGTTACGTCTCACGCACTATCGAGCGTTGAAGCCCAAAGTATACCTAGTTTTTTATGCCTACGCCAATGTATGTGTACAGTCGAACACTAGCCTTTTAAAGTATACTCCATTTGACCGTGTGCGTACCACGCTATGGCTGCTATGCGGTACTGGACTATTTCTCTTCTGGAGTTTAAAACCATATAGATGTCTTTATAGTCTTTCAGACTACAAATGAAAATTCTCTCATCATTTACTCACCCTCATGCCATCCCAGATGAGTATGACTTTCTTCTGCAGAATACAAACAAAGAGTTTTAGAAGAAAATCTCAGCTCTGTAGGTCCAAACAATGCAAGTGAATGGTGATCAAAATGTTGAAGCTCCAAAAAGCACATAAAGTCAGCATAAAAGCAATCCATAAGTCTCCAGTGGTTTATTACATGTCTTAAGTGATCTAATCGATTTTGGGTGAGAACAGACCAAAATATAACTTTTTTCTGTACATCTTGCCATTGCAATCTTCAGTCAGGGGAATTATTTCAAGCTCGATTGCACTTCCTAGTGCTTGATGCATGTTCAGAGTGCTAGATGTCGCTAGGAAGTGTAATCGAGCTTGAAATCATGATCGGCGAAGAGACTGCAGAATTAAAGGTTTATAGTGAAAAAGGAGATATACTTTGGTGGGTTCTGACTCAAAACCGATTGGATCGCTTCAGAAGACATGGATTAAACCACTGGATTCTTATGGATTACTTTTATGCTGCCTTTATGTGGTTTTTGGAGCTTCAAAGTTTTGGTCACCATTCACTTGCATTGTGTGGACCTATAGGAGAACTATTTCTTTAACAGCGTTTACATCATTGTCTTGCACTACTTTCAGAAAGCAACGACCAATCTGTGAGTGTTGCCACAATTCCAGGCACATGTATACTCTTTTGTACGCAAGCTCATATGAATACGTTTAACGCATGCGCAGTATGACTGCTATGTGATACTCTTTTAGCACAGTTAACGACAGGCACATGCACCAAAGACGTGGACTATCCACGTGGCTAGAAAAACTAGGCTGTACTAATGACAAAATTGGCATCACGCACTGTGCACAAGACGTACCAGCACTTGGAAAACCAATTTTTTTTGTGTGTGTGTGTCTTTGTTATTAACTTTGACAATGCTTTCCAATTTCGCTTATCTGTCTGAACAAGGAAGTCCAGATATGGTCAGCAACATTACTAATTCTCTTTTCCCATGTTACAAATCTTGACTGCTGTGTAATTAAAGGATGTTACTCAGCAGTTAAAACAGCTCAATATGTTTGATCTATGCAGACTGCAGGGTACCAGGATGGATACATTATGCTAATTGGTCATTGGAGCTCATTACAGTGATGGATAAAAATAACTAAAGAGCAATTGGTGTATTTGAAAGAGTGAAATTTTAATTTGGGCAGTTCAAATATGAATATTCGAAGCACTTAAACTTGTCCTTTGTCCTGATGCAAGTAAATAGCTGTATGTTGGACAATATCCCATCTATTTGTTTAAAAAAGTTAACACACACCTATTTATTCAGTTACCGTTGGCGAATCTTTGATACACTGTCTTGTATCTCTCTACATTGCAACATTGTGCAGTACGTAGTGTTCTCCACTCTAATGCCTAGATCATTTGTGTGTGCATTTCCGCTGTCACTGGCTTTCATAGAAATCATCATTGTTATAAATGAACTGACCTGCATTGATACCCTGTAAAGAAGCTTTTTTTTTTATTACCATTTTTAATAAGCAAGATGAACAGCACCCATCTGCCAAACACTCTGCAAAAAGATATATTGCTTTTTAGACCTTTTAAATGCAGTAATTTGCCCAGGGAACTGCATTATTCTAAGACAAATTACTTTGGTCTTTTTTTTTTATGTTATGCATGTAGACTTTTTTTTATCGATTGATTTCTTGCTTTTTAAGGGAAATATCCATTTAAAAAACAATTTATTACCATGCTTTTAAACAGATTACTGTAATATTGAAATGCATAATAGAGCAATTATAACTTATTGACCAATTGGATCAACTTTTTTCCATGGATCATGGTTAGTTGTTTTCTAATTTTACAACAAAGTAGCTTTAAATTGATTTTATTCCTTCTGACCAATACATGTCAAGTATTACTAGTGCTATTTTTTTTATTTTTTTTCATTGTTTCAATTTGTGGTTTTGTTTTGTCTTTACTCCATTGTACATTTTGCACTGTTTCTCTGTTTCTGCACACCTCTATACCTCACTTTTGTTGGTAGTCTGAAAGCATTACATGGAAAACAGATTGTTCATTACCTCATGACTCGTTCAAATGGTTTTATCATATTTACTTTTTGAATAAAAAACGTAAGTGCTCTGTCAAATTTGTAAAACTGCATTTGGGTTTAGTTTTGGTAATATTTTACTGTTGAGAAAAAGTTAGTAGCCAATATCATAGTCAGTTTGGGCATGCAAACTGTATGATGCTTGTAGATGTATCATATAGAGATGTGAAACTGGACAAATTTTAAAATCAGGATGACAATTGGAGTTATTTGGTAATTTACTGAAAATCCATGGCATGATCCAGCTAATTATGAACCACACTTTTAGAGAAAATGAGTACACTGTAAAAAAAAAAAAACTGGCAGCTGTGGTTGCCAGAAAAATTATGTAAAGAAATAGTTAAATTGTAAACAACGATACAGAACAACCTGTAAATTCTACAGTCTAAAACTGTATATTTTAAGGTGCAGTACCGTCATTTATATTATTAAATGATAAACTTAATATATTAACCTTCTGAAACTGTAAAAATCTGCTTTTCACTTTATAATGTATTGTTAATTACCATAGTAATTACAGAAGGGCACATGATGACATGAAGTTCATCAGTAGTAGCCTTTCCAAGAGCAATGACCAATAAACATGTAGAGACAGTGCTCAGTGTCACTCACACAAACACTTAACACTATCAGGGTAACACATGTGAAATTTAAATAATGCAATAAACATTAACTATACTACATCAGATATAACACGGAACATCCCAAAGTACATAACTGATATTAAAAATAAGAAACATAACTATTCCCATAAAATATAATGAAATGTAATGGGTCACACAGGGAATTCTGGGAACGCCCGATTACTGTTTTTTACTGTAACAACAATTTACCGTAAAAAGTACATGTACTCTCTTGTTAAACATGAAATAGATTTTAATCGTTAATTATACAGGAAAATCATACTTTTTACATCGAAAAAAAATTATTTTTACAGCATTTTACCGTAAAACGTACATGTCTTTTTAAATATATAAAAAATATATAAATGGATATTTTACGGTAACTCCTCGTTAACCAATTGACATTTTTTTTACTGTAGCATTTTTACAGTCTTTTACCATTAAAATTTATGGCTATTTTTTACAGTGTACTAAATCCTTTCCTTCCGATGTTGCACGAACTATTTGGTCAGCAATTGGAGATTGTTTTTAGGGAAATTGTGTTATGTATAATTGTGTTTATGATTGGATGATTTTCATTAGAGTTTAAAAAAATATATAGTATTTTCACCTCTACTTTGTTTCCAAGGTATTGTTTATCTAACACTGAAATGTCTTTTAATGTGACTGGAAGTAGTTGTAAAGTTGAAATATGGCAATACATTAAAAGGTGAAATCGTATCAGTTACATCCTTTGTCATTTTTTATTCCAAGTCCCAGACTGATTATCTGTAGTTTACAGCATTTTTACAGAATAATCTATACAATGAAAGTGAATGGTGTTCGAGGCTGTCAGTCTGTAACATTCTCCCTAACTTCCTTTGTGTTCCTGAAGGAAAGTCACACAGGTTTGGAACAACATGAGGATGAGTAAATGATAGAATTATCATTTTTTGGGTGACCCCTTTAATTGTATTGAGCGCAGCTGTGATGTTGGGAGTTTGCTTCTCACGTTTTCTGTTTCTGTAATACACGATGGACAACAGCTGGAATCACTAGAAATGTAGTTGCACAGATGGGCAAAAGGTAACCAGTCAAATTAACACGAGCTCTTTGCCTTTCTAATAAATTCTACATTAAACACCTCAAGCTAGTGTCAACTTGCCTTCAGTAAGTATTCTGTTTTGATGGTATCGTGATGTTTTATTCTAAAAAGTAACAGCATCAGTTGTGTAAATGGCTCTACAGTGCAACTTCAAAAAGAAACGTATGTTTCTGAGAAAACATATAGAGAGAGAGAGAGAGGAATTTCTAATATTTTTTTAAAGAAATTTTCCAGGTTCAAAACGGCATTTGTGGCATAATGTTGATTACCACAAAAATTATTTGGACTTGTTCCTCCTTTTTTAATAAAAAAAGAAGCAAGAATCGCAGTTACAGTATGGCATAAGTGAATGGGGTTTTCAAAAGTATACCAACAAGATGTATACATTATACATGTTCAAATGGTGGTAAAATCGTTTATAACCTTATCTGTGTAAAATGATCTAATAGTATAACGAAACCTTGTAATTAGGGAGGCACCGATATTAAATGTTTTGTCCGATACTGATTTTTACAAAAAAACTATGGGCCGATACGATTCCCTTATTTTTTCATCAGATCACTGTTTTACTAGGAATGCTTAAAAAATTTACAAAAAGGTACAAAAGCTTTTACACTCTTCTAACAATGAACAATTTCCACTGAATATTTGATCTGTTGAACACACGACAGGCCAAAATAAAATGAATCTTATACAAGATAAAAAATGTAAAAAAAAAGATACAAAAAAATAAATAGATAATAACATGATGATTGATATGAAAAAAGGTTATTTTGTACTTCTAAACATTTTTGCACTTTGGTTTTTGCTGTTTAAAACGCAGCCTTTTAAGGTTTAGTAATCGCACAAGGCCATATTGCAATTTAAATCTTAATTCAGTCAATCAGGCAGCATTAATGGATATCATATTGATGTCTCAGAAGTCAAAGTCTGCTGGTTTCAAAGTGTTTTGGATGATTTCCCTCAACATGTAGCCTATGAGTGCTGCTTTCTGTCACGTCCAGTTATGGTGTTTTTTTCCGCATTAATGTGAGAACGAGAAAGAATAAAAATGAAATATTACACGTTCTTAGGAGTGCCAACCCATCTACATATTATTTTATAATTGTGTATTTGAATTCACGTAGTTTTTACAATGTGTGTTACTAATAATTATAAATAAACCATTGCTTTTTCATTTCAGTGTTTTAAGGCTTATATGCCAATGGTTTTCATTTGGTCAATAACTGGCTGATAAATATCGGCTGCCGATACATTGGTGCATCCCTGCCTGTAATCCCAGTATTGGATATTACTTTACATACACTCACTGAGCACTTTATTAGGAACTGCCTGTACACCTAGTTATTCATGTGATTATCTAATCAGCCAATCGTGTGGCAGCAGTACGATGCATAAAATCATGCAGATATGGGTCATGTGCTTCTGGTAATGTTCACATCAACCATCAGAATGTGAAAAAATGTGATCTCAGTGATTTCGACTGTGGCATGATTGTTGGTGCCAGATGGGCTGGTTTGAGTATTTCTGTAACTGCTGATCTCCTGGGATTTTCACACACAACAGTCTCTAGAATTTACTCAGAATGGTGCCAAAAACAAAAAACATCCAGTGAGCGGCTGTTCAAGCTGACAGAAAGGCTATGGTAACTCAGATAACCACTCTGTACAATTGTAGTGAGCAGAATAGCATCTCAAAATGCATTACACGTTGAACCTTGAGGCAGATGGGTTACAACAGCAGAAGACCAAGTCGGGCACTTTATTAGGACCATAGTGTTCCTAATAAAGTGCTCAGTGAGTGTAGATATGTTTATAAGCGATTTTATCACATCATGTTAACATTTACAATATTTACATCTTGTGGTTATACTTTTGAAATGTAGCATTTATGTTCTGGCCCCATTCACTTCCAATGTTCATTTGGACCCGCACCAGCCGACTTCATGACGGCTTCTTCCCCTAAGCAATCAGACTTTTGAACTCTTGATCTCTCACGATCAAAATACATCAGCACTGCACTTTATTACCCTTACTCTTATATCTCACACCGGACTGTCATAAATTATATTATTATTATATTATATTCTCTCTTAACAACACACTGGCAACTTACTATCAACCGACAGCCTGAATGTCAATACAGTACAATACAACCTACTGTACATTTTATATATTCTATATATACTTTTTTTATTGTATAATGTGTATTCTATATTGTGTGTATTGTATACTGTACAGTGTATGTTATTATTTATATATTGTGTTGTGTGTAATTATGTGTATAACAGATGTTTAAATTGTGTTGTGTTAATTTGATGTTTATTGTAAATTGGTTTATGTCTCATCACTGTCACGACTGCTATGTTGATCGGAACTGCACCCAAGAATTTCACACACTATTGCACTTGTGTATATGGTTGTGTGACAATAAAAGTGATTTAATTTGATTTGATTTGATGTAAGTCCTCACTGTAACCATTATTTGCTGTAACTGTTATTTTCCATGGTAATCAACATTATTCCACAAATGCGCTTGATTGATCTTAACTTTAATTGAACTCAGAACATTAAAAATACAGAACATCAACTGTCTAATATAAATCTCTTCCCTTTTATTGACAGTAGATCATATCTCTCCTTAGAAACCATGAATTCTGAAACTGTTGCCACTAATTGCTGGTTTGCATCCTTTGCTGGGAATGTTGAATACAAGAGAGAGCACCATCATGTATTTGTAATATATAATACAGTACAATAATATAATATTACAAATGAATAGATATTAATAATTTATCTAATTAACTGTGGTGAGTATGCTTAAAGGAATATTCAGGGTTTAATACAAGTTAAGCTCAGTCGACAGCATTTGTGGCATAATGTTGATTACCACAAAAATTCCATACTTTTCTAAAAAAAAAAAGAAAAAAAAGAAAAAAAAAATCTGTTACAGTGAGGCAATTGCAATGTAAGTGAATGGGGTCAAACCATAAGTATTAAAAAAAAAATAATAATAATAATAATAATAATATATATATATATATATATATATATATATATATATATATATATATAAAATATTTATATATATTTAATATTTATGGATATATTCATATATTAATATTAATATTCACTTTCATTAATTCCATTGCATAAATAAAAAAGAAATGAGGGCTATTAGTATATGTTGAAGTTAACATTAACCAAGATTAAAGGGATAGTACACCCAAAATTTAAAATTCTCTCATCATTTACTCACCCTCATGACATCCCAGATGTGTATGATTTTTTTTTTAGAAAAATAGCTCATTTCTTTTGGTCCATACAATGCAAGTGAATGTTGGCCAGAACTTTGAAGCTCCAAAAAGCACATAAAGGCACCCAAAAAGTAATCCATCCAACTCCAGTGGTTAAATCTATGTCTTCTGAAGCATTATGAAAGGTGTGCGTGCCAAACACATCAATATTGAAGTCCTTTTTTTTACTATATCTCCACTCTCACATTAACTTCCACATTCTTCTTCTTTTGTTTTTGGCGATTCTCGTTCTTTGTGCATATCGCCACCTACTGGGCAGGGAGGAGAATTTATAGTAAAAAAAGGGACTTGAATATTGATCTGTTTCTCACTCACACCTATCATATCGCTTCAGAAGATATAGATTAAACCACTGGAGTCGTGTGGATTGCTTTTATGCTACCTTTATGTGCTTTTTGGAGCTTCAAAATTCTGATCACCATTCACTTGCATTACAGAGGTGATGTGTTTGTGTTCTGCAGAAGAAAAAAGTCATACACACCTGGGATGGCATGAGGGTGAGTAAATAATGAGAGAATTTTCATATTTGGGTGAACTATCCCTTTAAAACGTGCTGTTAAAGTATTGTTCATAGTTAGTTAATGTAAACTAATGTACAACCTTATTGTAAAGTGTTACTGTTTTGTCTTTGTAAATGTTGCACAAAATGTACCATTAGCTTGCATTTATTTAATTTTGTTTTCTCTTATCATTTGTTATATTTTCCATTTGTTCAGCATTTTTTAATGCATAAAAGGTAAAATGTAGTGTATACTGTAATTTTTCATGGGTTATATTTCACATTTATGGTGCTTATTTTAATTTGTGATTAACATCTCAATTGTCAATTGCAATGGAATGCAAGTTTTAATCATGCAGCATCCATACACTAACTCTGGAGTGACTGAAGCATGTTATATTAGTACTCAGCTGTTGTGATGATGTGTAACTGCTGATGTGACTGTTCTCTCACCAGATGATGTGTAACCATAACATGGGCCAAAGAAGAAAATGAAGCACATCTGGTAGCATACAACATCATCTATCCTCTTAAGTTTGTGCAGATGTTTATTTTGAAAACAGACATTTGTCGGAAGTAGAAGCTGCTCGATAAACGTACGACGGTGGTACCGATGCGCGCGCAGTTAACATTTTTTACGACGGAAGTGCAACGGCTGAAACCCGGAGGAGAGCGACAACGGGAGTGAAAACGTAGCGGAATTAGTCAATGAGAGGGAGGAGAGGAGTAGAAAGAGAGAGAGAGGAAAGGAGTGTATGTGCGACAGGGAGGCTGCTGGACGCTGGGCCGAGGTGGACGTGGCGGGTCCGGCAGGGGTTTGAAGTGGGATCCGCGTACTGCGCGTTGACGGGCGATAGAAAAAAAAAAAAAAAAAAAAAAAGCAATGACCCAGGGAAACGTCAGGTAAAAATCGCCGAGCCGTATGAGTTTTTTTTCTGCTCTGTTATTATTTTATTTATTTTTTTTAAATCTTTTTCCCCTCCTCCTGCCTCTCGTGATAGGTGGTGATGATAATGTGCACGAATAGCACAAGTCATGCAACTTAACACATATACGCTTCTATCGCGACGAGCGTCGATGCATTGTTACGCAAAAGTCGATTTTGCGCGCAAAAGTTGCAGCTGGAAAAGCGGTGCTCAACTTTCCCTCCGCGGCTCGTTCAGTTCGCTGATGCAGCGACGTTCAGCTACAAACAAGATGGCCACTGGCTTGCACACGCTGAAGCTGTGGCATTTCACCCTCCTGCCTTTGTATGTTCTTCATCACCACCACTGGAAACAACGAAACGCGCCCTGCATGCCGATATATACCCTCTGTTCACCACCCGTTATGTGCTTGTTGCACACGTTCGAGATTTGTAGGCGTTGTGCATTGAACGGTTATCTCTTGCAGAGAGGGGAAAAAAGGTTTTGTGTGTGCAAAAACGCCGCCAGTTTTAAGAAGGCAGTATAAAAAGTGCATGGTGCGTGGCGAATTGACATCCTACCAGTGCAAAATCGACGTGCTCTGGTTTTACACAATTTATCTAGTTCAAATTCTTTCACCTTTTTTTTTTTTTGTCTCCATTTTTTTTTTTTTTTTTTTTTTTTTTAAATGGTTGTATCCTATTTTGAGGCAGTCTGAACACACGTAGCCAAAACGACATGACGATATAATTATACACTATCGACTTAAGTTGCACGTTTTCATGCTTTCCCCTCTTGAATTCGCTTGGTGTTTGTATTCTGTGCAACACTTTCATAATAAATTAAGGTGTGAACATCTGGCAGCAATAACTGTTTAATATGTCAGACAGGCTTTGGCATGCTGATATGTAGATTTCAACTCCTGTTGTGTCATTTTATAATCTGTAATGACATTTTTGTTCATTTTCCCATATAGGATCTGGTAAAGCTTTGAGAATGTAGTAATGTTCTGTAGAGCAAAAATGCACCAGCTGTGTCAAATAATTTTGTGTTTTGCATGACCAGTTTTGTCACATGCCTTTGAGAAACAGCCATTTTGAAATGACTTTTGGACTGCATGCATAATATCAAATGACTATAAAGCCAATCGGGGTTGGTAATGGTATTTTGCCGAGTGGTAACTTGGAGGACATAACTTTTACCCATAACTATAGTAGCCTGAATTTTGACAGCTAACTGTACAAGACTTGTGGAGGATATAAATATTAGGCTTAGTATGGCCACAATTGTTGCTTAGCCACTGAATGAAATCTTTTGCAAAATTATTATTTTATGAAGAAACTGTTTCAGTGTTAAGTGTGTGATTAATGCATCTCTAGTGTTACCAAACAGAATTTCAAAAATTTCCGAGCACTCCCCACATTTTCCGTTTAGTTGGTTGAGACGACTACGCCCAGTTGGGCTGGTCAGGATGCTCAAATACAGTAATTTTTGGGGTAATCAACCTATGAATTGTTGCTAAACTAATGGTGCATTTACGTTATGTCAGAATTACCCTAATTACGAGATTATGACTTGCAAAAAGTGTTCAGGTCTTCATAGAACTTGTAAGTACGATTTATAAACTTTGTATTCTATGAAAGCTCCGACTTGACCGTTGTGAGGTCATGTAGAAAGAACCAATGTAGTAGTGGCCTCAACAGTTCCAGTTAATGATAACATATTTCTGTTTGATTTACCATTTTATGATGTCATTGTTACCTGGAGCGCTTACCCTAAAGGCCAGGGTATACTTTTTTCTGTGTTCCGGATCAGATCACGCCCGGCCTACCACATTGCCTTTCAAAGTATACTTTTCTGAACGCGAACGAATACGAACGCATTCGACACATGCCCACTACAACAGCTTTGTGATTGCTCACAGACTGTGCTGATGACAAAATTTGCCTCACGCAAATATACTTTGGCCTTAACCCTTAGGGTTTAGTAATCTCTGAGTTGCCCTCTCATAATTACAGTAATTCCGACACAATGTGAACTTAGTATCATATACTTAGAGTTGTCATAAAAATTAGACACTTAACCTTTATATAAGAGCTTTAAGTCCAGTTTAAAGGCTATAGTTTAAATGTTTTATTTTTTTGTCTTTGGTTTATTTCACATATAGGAGCCAGGGGAATCATTGTTCCTAACCCAGACCAGAGGTTGGCGCGGCATCAGTGACGCACCCCCTGCTCAGGAACCCGTCATTTGTCTTGTGAAAGTAACACATAATACTCATAACGGAAGCTTTGGTCAGTTGGTGGACTAGCTTCCACCAGGATGGCAGAGTTGGAGGCAGAATGCATCACTTTAGGACTAAATAATTTAGTGTCCGAATGCAGTACTCCACCACTTGACCCCTTGCAACCGGATTGCACCACACCGACCCTGACCATGCTCTCATCAGAATGTAGCACGCCCACACTCAGCTCGCTCACTTCTGAGGTCGTAGAGCCTATGGCAATGTTGCCATGCATAAAGAGTGAACCTGACCTCGACCCCATCTGCACGGTGGACTTGTCCGTAATCCAGCCCCTGAGCACGGCCGAGCTGGGCTCCGAACAGATCAAGATGGAAATCAGCGGCCTTGACTATATCAAGTCTGAGCACCATAATGACCTACATTCCTTCCATAGCACGGAGCTGGACTCCTACAAGTCGCACTATGAACCCAGCCTGGTTTTTGACTACATCACCCATGTCTCAGATAGCCTCGAGTATATCAGATCGGAGCAGCATTCTGATTTGCAAAGTTACTACACCACTGAGCTTGGTGCAATCAAGACCGAGTATGAACCTAACCTCATGTCCAGCCACCTCAAGACGGAGTTGAACGGTTTGGAGTCGATCCACATGGCGGAGTTGCGCTCGGAGCTCAATAAACTCCGACCCGATGCCATCATTGATGGTATGGGGAAAATGGACTCTGATTTCCCCTCGGGAAACCTTTACGAGTTGACGTCTGTTCAGTTGAGTAAAGTGCCGGTCACGCACAACCATACCAGCACAAAAGGCCACGGCCCACGCAAACCTCGCAACCTCACAGGTGAGAAACCGTTCTCTTGCACTCAGTGTGGGAAGAACTTCAGCACCTTGGGTAACCTGAAGACTCACCAACGTATCCACACCGGTGAAAGGCCTTACACCTGTTCCCAGTGTGGCAAGAGCTTCGGACAGGCTGGTAACTTGAAAAGGCACCAGCTGATCCACACAGGGCAAAAACCGTACACCTGCGCACACTGCCCGAAAGGTTTCACCAAAGCGGATGATCTCCGCTCGCACCAGAGGCTGCACACGGGTGAGAAACCTTTCAGTTGTGCAGAGTGTGGCAAAAGCTTCAGTCAAACAAAGGAACTCAAAGCTCACCAGTTGAGCCACACTGGTGAAAGGCCCTTCTGTTGTTCGCTCTGCGGCAAGAGCTTCACTAAAGAGATGAGTTACCGCAATCACCAGCAAATTCACACAGGTGAAAAACCATACAGCTGCTCCCAGTGTGGCAAAACTTTCAGCAATTCAGGGGTCCTCAAAACTCACGAGAAGATTCATTCTGGCGAAAAGCCGTTTGGCTGCACCCAGTGCGGCAAAAGTTTCGGTCGCTTGGGACATCTTAAAGCACACCAGCAAATTCACACAGGGGAACGACCGTATATCTGTCAACATTGCGGGAAGAATTTCAGCCAATCGGGTCACCTCAAAGCACACGAGCAAATTCACAAAAGAGAAAAAACTGATCTTAGCAGTGGCAGCAGTTGCAGTAACGATAGTAGCTAAACACCTCATTATGTCTCAAAGTATTACTCTCTTTTTTCTTTCTTTTTCTTTTTCTTTGTTTTTTTTTCTTTTTTATTCATAAAAGCTACATATATATATATATATATATATATATATATATATATATATATATATATATATATATATATATAAATATAAATAAATAAATATATTATAAAATATATGTTTCATTATGTTTTCATACCTGTATGGCTCTTTTCTTAATATCTTTTTTGGGTACAATTGTGACTGATTTTCACTTACGAAAGTGTCCATGTTTGGGATCAGTGAGGTTACAGAAAGCTTTGTATCTTGTCTGATCTGTGTTGTAGTGAGTGCCATTCTAGTTTCTTTCCTCCAGTAAAATACTCAGTGTACACGTTTATTGATAATATGTAATTATTAAACCATGTACTGGAATTAATTATTAAAGAAACTAATGGAAAAAATCTGCTGTTATTATTGTTTTGTCCTAACTTCAGAATATGTACATGAATTATTATTGACATGAACATGTTCCTCAACTATCCCTTTATTTAAAGAAGTGGATGAATAACGCACAGGCGAAAATGGTTGGTAATTACAATCGTTCTTTTTTTTTGTTTTGTTTTTTTAACTCATGCATAATGCTTAAGACTGTTTTAAACATTGTACCCCAAATGTAATGCTGACATGTATGTACCAGCGCATGTTACCTTATTTTAGACAGATAAATAACATGAGGATTTCCCCCCCAGTCTATCATCTGCATGACTCCATGAAGCCATGAGTTTAATTTCAGTTTTAGGATG
The DNA here is from genome assembly GCF_019703515.2 of Myxocyprinus asiaticus. Lineage (NCBI taxonomy): Eukaryota > Metazoa > Chordata > Actinopteri > Cypriniformes > Catostomidae > Myxocyprinus > Myxocyprinus asiaticus. The sequence continues at coordinate 38,078,399 of NC_059377.1, read as the reverse complement.
AACTTCTGATCCAGTGGAAGTTATCTAAGAAACAAAATCTGCTGATTTTGAATTTACACATTACTCTTATGTGTAAAAATTTGTCTATAAGTGTTGATGATGTGTTGATTTACCCTCTGTATTTCAATCATCACTGTGGAATTGCTTGTACAGTGCAACAGGGAGTACACACATGTTTGCAATCAAAATTGGAGTTTAGTAAGATACAAAACAAAAATAAATTTTCAACTGTGGATTTATTTGTCTTGGAAATGGTTTACATTAAATGCGTTGGACCAATACATTTGGATGATCGAGACAGTGTAAATGCTGGGTTTGATACATTGATATATACATAGCAAACATTTTCAAAGTACAGTATTTTAAAAGAAATAATTGCAAAGACTTTGCATGCCTAAAATTAGTTTGTAATCATTTCTGTCTTCATGCATACTGATGTGCTTGTTTGAGATGTGTGTTCAATTACTGACAATATTAGCAGGTCCTTATAGAATTGCTGGATATTTATTGTTTGTTAAATTTCATGAGGATACCAACTAAGATTACTTAAATATGTGGAAAAGTTTTTTTTATTTTTTTATTTATTTAAAATCTGCCAAAAAACATTAAATATATATTTTAATTGATGTTTGATTTCCAAAATAGGTGAAAACAATTCAGTTAATGTCTTTTGTCTTGTCACAGTCTTGATGTCATTCTTAGGTCAGCCATCAGAGGTCTCTGTCACCTCATTATTGACGGATAGTTACCATGGTTTATTATAGTATATACAGTATATATATATATATATATATATATATATATATATATATATATATATATATATATATATATATATATATATGTATACATAACAGTATGCCAATGGAGTAGGGTGTCCTAATCCTCAGTATTCATAAAAGAGCAAGCGAAAAATACCTAGATGACCTTCTACATCTGGCAAGTTTCTGAAGTTCTAAGTACTTATTTGGCTCAAGTAAATTTAACTTAATGTTTTTAAGTGAAGTTAACTAGTTAAAAGTAAACAACTCATCTGTGATCAAAGATTCATTGTTTTCATTTAATTATTTAAATTGAGTTATCGCACATCCTTTACAGTATAAGGGAAATTATGACTGGAATCTCAGTTAAATGGCATATTTGATTCTCCTCAGTACTTCTTATTGCACATAAATCTGCAATTTTCTAGAAAAAGCTGTTTCTATTTTTCCATTTTTGACCTAATATTAACCTTAAGACATGCCACTCTATTGCATACTGTGGCAATCGGTGGCTGTTCTAGCTTGTATGGCGCCCTGTGCGAAACCCACTTCAACGACCCCAAGCACAAAGACAATGTTAAGCTTCATTTAATGAACCAAATAGCTGTCAACTGTGTTTGATATAATGGAAAGTGATTTTCTAGAACCAAATTAGCATGATCACTCAAGGATAAGGTGTCGGATAATCTGCACTTTTGTAAAGTACAACTGAGTAAAGAAGAATGGCTTAAATTGATCAGGCTCTAACTTTACCAGAGGTAACACTAATAATCACCCTAATGGTGACGTCACACAAATCACAACTATTAACCAGCTATAACAAAACAACAACAACAGAGATAATAAATTAAAACTATATACATTATTATATAACAATTATTATTTTTCTACATAAGTTCTCTTGTTTTGACCAAACATACATCATTTATTAAAGCGCAAGGGCTTATGGGTATTCCACACAACCACAATTTTGTACTTGATAATTTTGAGTTAGAAGTACTCGAAGACAAAGTTTAAAGAACGTATATATTTGAGCTATGATTCCAAAATGTGACATTTCAAGTACTGTTTTATTAGGACCACATACATTTTTTTTTTTAATTTATTAATGACAACTTTACAGTTTAAACAGCAACAGTAACTAAATTAAAACTTGTAAGAATAGTAAAAACTTAAGCTTAAGTTGAGTAAACTACGTATTTTACAGTTTGAGATAACTATTAGTATTTACAGTGTACTATCCCATAATGCCACAGTAGCTGAGAAGATGTCATGTTTAATTTAAAAACAATGCTGGGGAGTTCTTTTCAACTGTAAGTGCTATACCAAAAAAGTTAAATTGTGCTTTTTTCACCAAACCTGAGTAGATTTTTTTTAGTAGTTGTTATTACTACATCATATATTTGGGTTAATTTCCACAATCCTGTATGAAGTACACTGGCGGCCAAAAGTTTGGAATAATGTACAGATTTTGCTCTTATGGAAAGAAATCGGTACTTTTATTCACCAAAGTGGCATTCAACTGATCACAATATATAGTCAGGACATTAATAAAGTGATTGTTGTCCAATGTCTGTGTTTCTTTGCCTTTTCTTTTTGTTTTTTTGTTTCAAAAGTGGCTTTTTCTTTGCAATTCTTCCCATAAGGCCTGCACCCCTGAGTCTTCTCTTTACTGTTGTACATGAAACTGGTGTTGAGCGGGTAGAATTCAATGAAGCTGTCAGCTGAGGACATGTGAGATGTCTATTTCTCAAACTAGAGACTCTGATGTACTTATCCTCTTGTTTAGTTGTACATCTGGCCTTCCACATCTCTTTCTGTCCTTGTTAGAGCCAGTTGTCCTTTGTCTTTGAAGACTGTAGTGTACACCTTTGTATGAAATCTTCAGTTTTTTGGCAATTTCAAGCATTGTATAGTCTTCATTCCTCAAAACAATGATTGACTGACGAGTTTCTAGAGAAAGCTGTTTCTTTTTTGCCATTTCTGACCTAATATTAACCTTAAGACATGCCAGTCTATTGCATTCCGTGGCAACCAGTGGCTGTTCTAGCTTGTATGGCGCCCTGTGCGAAACCCGCTTCAACACCCCCAAACACAAAGACAATGTTAAGTGTTATATATTGTGTTTGATATAATGGCAAGTGATTTTCTAGAACCAAATTAGCAATTTAGCATGATTACTCAAGGATAAGGTGTTGGAGTGATGGCTGCTGGAAATGGGGCCTGTATAGATTTGATAAAAAATTACTTTCAAATAGTGATGGTGCTGTTTTTTACATCAGTAATGTCCCGATTATACCTTGTGATCATTTGAATGCCACTTTGGTGGATTAAAGTACCAATTTCCTTCCGAAACAGCAAAATCTGTACATTATTCCAAACTTTTGGCCACAAGTGTATGTCTCAGAATGTATTCACAGTACTCACCTGCATACCCTTTTTTTTTTTTTTTTACCAGCCAAGAAGTGCATTGTTCATGTATGTGATTTTGGATGCATCCATAAACTGTGATGACACCTTTCTGCTTTATTTTAGCAGGAAAAAAACAAAAATATAACTTTTGTATTTAATATAATTTATTTCACTACAATTTGTGTTATATTACCCTGGCACTAACTTAAGAAAAATGACACTTGTCGCCACTGCTACGATGGGGTTTCAAATAGTTGATGAGAGTATGTAAATGTCAAATTTCCCTTTTCTGTCGTAATCCATCTGTTGCATATTTTTGTCCTCTTTTAGAAAGTCGTGGACATGTAATAGTGGATTTTTTCTTTAGCTGTTGAAGCAAATGGGAATGCAAAAACAATATTTGCTGTGGTCTCTCATACACCGTTATAGAAGTTTACCCTACTATAGTTTACTTTGTGTTCCAAACCCGTAAATGTCAAAAGGGTCCATAAGCAACGTTATACCTAAATAATGACTTTTCTGTTTTTAGTTCATTGTGAAGTCTTGTTTTATTTTTGCTTCCATTTTTTTTTTTTTATTATCTTTAATTAATCCCTTTTGGCTATCCCTTATCTCTTTAAATATTTATGTCTTTACATGAATTTTAATCAAATGAATGAACAGACACATTTTGTATATGTCTGAGACTCGGTTTCATGATCCAACACAAAAAAAACCAAATGTAACACCAGTTTTTAAAAGTGTAGAATTCTGTTAGCTCCTCTTAAACAGATACTGCAAAAAAATAAAAGGCCATTTCTTGCAGAATAAATTTTAGAATGCTGTTTTATTGGTTATTTGGTTTTCAGCTGTGTGTACACAGCAAACACAAACAGACATAACAGCAAATTAGGAAATCACTCTGCGAGCATCAGAAATGGATGAGGAACTGGAGGTGGAGACCACTTTTCCATCCACTACCTCTTCCACAACAGTGATGACCTTGGTTCTTGAGGTGGAACTGGATGTTGTTTTGACGCTAGAAGAAAACAAGAGCAAAATAATTTAAATATGCAACAGTTATGGGGCTTTCTTTTTGAATTGTCAATAAAATAGAATGTTCAGTTGGGACATCTTTAAGATGTTTTAATGATTTGGTCATAGCCTTCGGCCAAAGCAAACTCCTTTCAATGACAATTCAACAGTAGTTAAGCAAATTGATGGTGGTTATGGCCAAATTTGATAGATTAGACAACTTTCTTTTGCATTTTAATGTTTGTGAGTTTGTGCATCATAAGATAATTCTGCACTAAAAGTGAAGTGTGTAATTATTTGATATTCTTCAAACCCAGCCTATTCCCTCGAAAAATATAAACACTGTGGCTCTGAGGCACTGTCAAAGCACTGCTCTGTTTGTTTGAGCATACTGACACAGCAACATTCAACCCAGTCTCATAACAAGTCCTAATAATTAGTACGAGATGGCGAAATCGTAAGAAATCGTAAGTAAAAAACACAACTTTTACTCTCATAGAGAAAAATAAACAAACCAACAATCTTATTATGATTTTACCTAACTTTAACTGCTAACCCAAACCCTAAACCTAAACCATGATTTTAATAGGAAAATAACTTTTGTGTACCGCTGAGTTTGGAATGAGATGAGGGAAGCGTGTTACATGTCATTTGTATTACATCAATAGATACGGGATTAGTAATCAAATTTGTTCACAGACGTTTCCTTTCTTAAAATGAAGTTTGGATGGGAGGCTGGCTGAAATTTGATGCCTGTATGTGTCGATTTGAAATTGTGTTTGTTCATTGGTTGGTCTCTATCGGCATAAAAGTCGTTCCTTTTCATAGGAGCTAAGTCGTACGACATCTTACGATTTTGCCATCTCGTACAAATTATTACATGTTGTCATGAGATTATGTTGGCATCATTGGCTCAATGGCATGAGTTTAGGGCTTTAGGTTTGTTTTTCGTCCAATGGCCGATGCGGGGAGAGTTATGGAATCCTGTTTGAAAACAATGATTATTTTTGCATTCTGTTTCCGTTTGGTAGCATTAGCAGTGCTGTTATTATTACTGTTGTGGTCACAATGGTTCGTATTGCAATCTGTCCAGTCTTTGAAAATAAACCCACCTACATGCTCTACCTAAAAGACAGTGACAGAACATAACGGTAAAAATGGAGATGGCTGTAATCAATAGTTTGTAAACCTACGTGGCTTCTCCATCCAGCAGTCTCCTGTACTCTGCAATCTCCATCTCCAGTCTGGTCTTGATGTCCAGAAGCATCTGATACTCATAACGCTGACGTTCCAGATTAGCACGAAGCTGCACAAGCTGCTCTTCCAGGATGGTTACCTAGGAGCACCAAAGGTTTCTTCAGGTGTGAGCTACTGTGTGGTCCAAATATTTTTCTCAAAATCCTTGTTCCTCAGATCCTTTGTATTCTTAAGCTGGGATACACTTCATGTCTATTACAATTGCAAACTATTTTCTGAAATAATGCATGAAGTTTAAATTCAGTAGTGCAAAAGTAATCATGTTTTTGTTCTACTCACCTGATTCTGGTAACCACTCAACTTCATGGAATAACGAGCTTTCGTTTCAGACAATGTGGCCTCCAAGGATGATTTCTACATTGATAGAACACACAAGCTTAGAATAAAATAATGTAAAATGCACATTGTAGAAGGAGGTTTATGGGGAATATGTATTGTTTTATTTTATATATGCAGTAGGGCTATGTTAATTTTGTGCAATTAATTATATGGAAAATAAAAATTAGCTCAATGTATCATGCCCCCAGCCTGTACGTAAATTCTGAAATAAGGAATGTTCCTATTGGAGCAATTCAAGCTTGATGTACCACCTTGATGCAATAGGAGACAGTCAGCGCTCCAGCTGTACATGCAATGCACCTAGTCAAACCAACGTGCATGCAGCTTAGCCTTCAGCCCAAAGTGTACCGTGATGGGAGAAAGGTGCCTCTGGTTGTTCCTTGCAGGGTACTCAGCCTTACAGGCTCCATATGGTTAGGATTAGGGTGGGAGTGGGGTTAGGGCATCTGCTGCCTGCCTCCCAGGAACAAACTGAGGCCCCTTTGTACAACAGGCAAAGTATACTTTGGTTTTGACACGAACGCTCAGCGTCTGTGTACAGTCGAACTCTATAGCCTTTCAAAGTATACTTCATTTGACTGTGCACACATACACAGGTGGTTGGTGCATGCGTGCTACAATTGCTATGAGAGACTGAACATAACATTAGACCCATAAATATGTCTTTATATCTATTGTATAACCCTTTGAAGGAATACAAAGACATCTTATGGGTCTAAACTCCTGAAGAGAAATAGTATATCTTAAAGCAGTCGGTGTGAGCATGCGGCAACCGCCTGTGTATGTTCGCACAGTCAAATGAAGTGTGCTTTGAAAGGCTAACATTCAGCTGTCTGCAGACGTTAAGTGTTCACGTCAAAACCGAAGTATACTTTGGGCGTTAGGACTAGAGGTGCTGAAAACTAGTTAGATGCAACGCAACCAAAGTGAGACGCTCTATAAGCATCTGTCTGACGCACGAGTAGCCTACATAGACCAACAAGTAAAGGGATAGTTCACCCAAAAATGAACTCACCCTCATGCCATCCCAGATGTTTATGACTTTCTTTCTTCTGCAGAACTGAAATTAGATTTTTTTTGGAAGAATGTCACAGTTCGGTAGGTCCAAACAATGCAAGTGAATGGTGAACAGAAATTTTAAGCTCCAAAAAGCACATTAAGGCAGCATAAATGTAATCCATTAACTCCAGTGGTTTAATCCATGTCTTCTGAAGTGATTTTTACCCAAAACCAATTGGATCGCTTCAGAAGACGTGGATTAAACCACTGGAGTCATATGGATTACTTTTATGCTGTCTTCGTGTGTTTTTCGGAGCTTCAAAGTTCTGTCCATTATTTTCATGCATTGTATGGACCTATAGAGCTGAGATATTTTTCTAAAAATCTTTGTTTGCGTTCTGCAGAAGAAAGCAAGTCATACGCATTTGGGATGGCACTAGAGTGAGTAAATGATGAGAGAATTTTCATTTTGGGGTGACTATTCCTTTAAAAATAGAGCCAAGGGATGTAGGCCAATAATTGGGTTGTGTTCAATGATATGGAAATAAAACAAGCAATATTTTGACTTTTAAAGACAATTTTTGTCTAAATGCTTAGCAATTTGTCTGTTGCCACAATATGTATGTATATGATATAATGTATTTAAACTGTCAAAATTATTATATTTATTTTATATTTATAAATATTTAAATTATTATATTCTTAATTACCTTTATTTGGGGGACTTTCACAGGAAATATTGATATGTGATAAATTGCGATTAATTTGATTAATTTATTAGCACATCATGTAATTAATTTGATTAAAATTTTTAATCGATTGACAGTCCTAGTATGCATATCTATTATATTACATTATATTTTTATGTTTACATTTATTCACTTGCATGTATCGAGGCACTACAACAACAATGATTTTAATTCACTTTCACACAAATCACGAGTAAATTGACAAATTATCAGTTCATAAGCACGTACTTTTCGCCCTGTTCCTCACACAGTTCTATCTTATAACATATATTGCATGACCTTTAAGGCGTTACATTTTAATGTTTGCATAAGATAACAAACTACATTCATAAGCTTGAATTAGCCTGTCTGAATTGCACAGTAGCTCAACTGATAGAGCGTTGCACTTGTGATGCAAAGGACTGGTGTTTGAGTCCTGAGGACCAGGTGAGTTAACACTGAGTTGAAAGTGTCATTGAAGCACCACAAAATGATGTGATTGCTTCAGCAATTGTTGTTTATAACCTCACATTTTGTGTTTATTACACTATTGGTTAGGTTTAAGATTTAGGGTAGAGAGGTCAGTTTTGTTGATTTAAAACTCGATAGAGCATTAACCTTCAAAACCTCTCCTCACATTTAATCGCCACACAGTGGATACTTCACCTTGGAACTGCTGCGATATGAGTAAGGAGCCACGTGATATCAGTTAGCAAAAATGTCGCCACAGTCATGTAATTTTCATGAGATCAGGGTCCAATTACTTTTTACTGACCATGGTTAAGAGGGACTGGAGTTCGATTTCCAATGCCTGCAGTCTGGATTTGACCACATTGACTTCAGAGCGAGATGTTTTCAGATCTACAGTGCTGGAGACAACTTCCTGTTTGAGAGACTCTGTCTAAAATAAAAAGTAGAGGAAGATTACATCAGTTGAAACAAGAACTGTCGCACACCAGTTTGTCATGAAACCTTATGTAAATATACTCAAATAAAAGCAGTATTCTGTCTTGGTATGCTTGTGATATTTTGAATCTCACCTTTGTCTTGAACCAGTGCTCAAGATCTCTGTGGTTCTTTGCTGTTACTGATTCATAGTGCTCACGAATTTCAGCCAGGACTTTATTGAGATCTTCCTGTGGAGCTGCATCAACCTCAACGTGAACCTGTCCACTCATCTGAGTGCGTGCAGCCAAGAGATCCTAGACAGACATGTGCAACCATATTAATAAGTAAAAAGTAGCCTCACTGATGAACATTTACATTTACAATGATAACAAGCCATAAACAACAAATTGAGGTGTTTAAATCACAAGTCCCTACATTTTATATGCAGAGTAAACTGTAATTAAAAATTGCGTTCTTTTTACTTAACTGATGAATAACACATCCATGGAAACTAACATTACGATTTTCGGTTAAAATGTATATGTATGTAAAAGGAATACTGTATATCTTCAGTGTAACTGTTTTTGTTAAGCATTTTTAATCACCTTTTTGCCTTCCCTAGTTCATTTTTAATTTAAAAATTTCAATGTCAATTTTAGTTCTGTGTGTGACAAATGAATTTTCCAATGCACAATATTCATAAGTCTCTTTAATCAATATAAGCTAATAAAAGCTGCATGCATAATAGTTCTAAAATAATTTATAATTCTACATTTAAGAGTATAGCACATCACACTGCAGGACAAGTCAACTTCCTAAAAGTATTTCATATCAATACCCTTAATTAAATCGTGTAAACACTAGATTTGAAAGAATCTCGGAAACATTATACCTCCTCATGGTTCTTCTTCAAGAAGACGAGCTCCTCCTTCAGCCCTTCGATCTGCATGCTATAGTCTTTTCTGGTGAGGTTTAGTTCATCAAGCACCCGTTTCAGCCCAGCAATGTCGGTTTCCACAGACTGCCGCATGATATGCTCAGTTTCGAATCTGTGTGATATAGCAACATATTCTTTAAAAACACTCACCCTGGACATAAGCAAATTACTGCAAGAAGACAGCCGATTCACCTTCAGATTGAAGTTCAAGAGTTCACAAATTCATACAGTCATTGAGTGATGTATAAATGTAAACATAGTTGAATTGATGGCAATAATTAAAGGCTTATAAAAAGCACTAAAAGCACTTAAAGCACTTAACAACCTGCCCTGACTACTTGACTGATGGGTAAAGTGAACAGAAATAGAAGCTGAGTTTGGGTGATGGAGGGGTGCTATAAAAATATCCATTAAGTTGTGATTGACAAGATTAAATTAACAAATTTCTCCCGAACTTTCATTTAGAACTCAAATACAACTGTTTTAATGTAACACCCATTCATTTTGGATGTAAAAACATATATGTGTCTAAAGTGGTGCAATACTGGTACCTTTACAAGCAAAGTTGGTCCATTCCTAATATCTCATTATAATAATGTAAATAAATTAACTGGAAAACAATTAACAATTCAAACAATAATTTGTAATGTGGCTATATGACTCACTAAAATAATGTTGCTTGCTATAGCATCATAATATATGATACATTACATATCCATCTTTTATTAATTTTTTTTATGTGTGTGTGCTGTATTAATTAATGGGATTTTCTGCTATGACTTGTTTGTAACAAGAAAAATGCATTGAATCTGTTGCAAAGACTCACTTCATTTTGAAATCATTCATGGCCAGGCGTGTGTTGTCAATGCTGAGATGTATTCCACCCTTCAAATGAATTGCTGCCAAGATCTGGACATTTAAATCAGAAATAATAAATGAAATAACATTTTTTTTTTTTGTCAATGTTAATTACGTTGGTGCAGCTATCATTATGAGGACTCTCCATAGACATAATGATTTTTATACTGTATGAACTATAGATTCTATCCCCTAACCCTAAACCTAAACCTAACCCTCACAAAAAACTTTCTGCATTTTTTCATTTTCAATAAAACATAATTTAGTATGTTTTTAAGCGATTTGAATTATGGGGAAACTAGAAATGTCCTCATAAACCACATTTATAGCACAATTCCCTTGTAATTACCAGTTTGTAACCTAAAAAAGTCCTCGTAAACCACTTAAACCTGCCCACACACACACACACACACACACACACACACATAATATTTATTTTTAATTTTTCATTATATACCTTAAAAAATATTGTATATTATATATAGAATTTATTTTTCAAAAAATTATTTTTCTGCTAAAAAAAAATCATAATATTACAATTAATACAAATATAAAATAACAAATAATATTTGTGTAAAAAACATAACTATACCGTATATATATTAAATATATGTATTATATTTAATAAAATAATCATACTAATAATAAACAAGTTGCAGCCGATAATTTATTAGGTTTTTAATTTGTAACTGCATGGCAGCTATAAATTCATAAACAATTTTGCTGGAAAACTATGGCCTATATAATTTATTAAATGTATAATGTTCAACCCATTCTAAATGATGTTTCCCATATTATTCCCATCCTAGTTGTTGAGTCCTGATAACATACCTTAGTTTGAAGGTCATGTATGGTGGCATAGAATGCACTGTAGTCACGAGCAATAGGGGAGGTCTTGCTGTCCACAAACTGACGGATCTTTAGCTCCAGGTCAGCATTGGCCTTCTCGAGGGAGCGCACCTTGACAAGGTAGGAAGCCAGACGGTCATTGAGGCTCTGCATGGTGAGCTTCTCATTACCAATGAAGCTGTTTTCCGCAGATGCTGACATGCTAAAACCTCCTGCAGAGGCTTTGGAGATGCGGACCCCTGAGCCTCCTGCACCCGCATACACACTGCCAGACCTCACGGTGCTGATGCGGCTACTTCCCCCACTTGATATGATGGATCCACGGGTGGAGCTAGTTGATGCACCCACCAGAGAGCCACTGGAGGACATGTAGCTGCTGCGGGAGTAGCTGGAAGCCATGGTTACTGAGATGTTTTTGTCTATGTCTGCTCTGACAGGACAGTTTGTGGAGAAGGAGGAACATCTGGTTCTTTTAAAGGGTGAATTTGGCAAGACACAATGCCTGGAATGCCATCCTACCACATATTTGATGGAACTTCTCTTTAGCTATCATAAAGTAAAGGTCACACCTGAAAGTATATGATACAATACAGGACACATTTTACAAATCATTTGAGAAAGACATGCAGTGGGCACAAAAAGTATTTGGATTCTTAAGCCATGCATAAAAATGTATGGATGTCATTGCATTAGATGGAATATCAAACCAAGTGATATTTATTTTAAAGGAAGATTGCACAAGTGCTTTTCAAGCAAACATTTCACAAAAAAAAGTTTGTTAGGTTCAAATAATAAAACTACAATGTTCATAATTGAGATAAAAGTATTTGGACACTTTCTGCTTGTCAAATGCTAATGCAGTTAATGTAATGAACTACATCTGTGGTTACTTGTGACACTTGTGTGAACTTAATACATCCACTAAAATTACCTCGAGATCAGTTGGTTTAGAACAAAAATGTCTCAGAAAAGTGAAGTTAGTTCTGAGAACATCTCTAGCAGCTTTTGTTTACAGATGCCATTTGGTCTGATATTTTGTAATCTAATGCAGTGCCATTCATACATCGTTGACTGTGGGTTTTGGGGCTATTGTATGTGTGCATTGTAGTATGTTCACATTGTTTTTCTGCATAAACCTTTTAAAATATGGATATATTGTCCAGACAAAATCATGCATCAATTATGCAATCCAATTCTGCTACCCTAATTTCTTGTACTCCAATGAGTAGTGTTACTATTTTTGTTATTTTATGTGCAGAAATTAAACTAAACCGTTTATAAAAGAAAACAATCCAGTAGGACAAGAAATATAATGAAAAGAGATTCCACAACAGTGTTATTTTAAAGACTGGTTCCATCAGTAACAGTTTAATAATTATACTCAACAGAACGTGTCATTGCCAACACCTCAGGCATATTAAAAAGAAAGTAAATTCTCCTTACTGACCAAACAACATTTCTTTTTTGGGCTGGTCTTTTAATACTTTTGCAGTTGATGTGTTTGACAGAGGCAGTTTCTGTATGCACTGATGCATTATGATATAAGGGTGAGATTTATGCAAAGTAGGTTCATCAGAACTGTAAACCGGATTGTGGCAGTCAGTGAAACATCTTTGTTTCCAGTTTGACCTTGCAATGCACTTACATAGTAGGTTTACTTTTGTCAGTTTTGTGAAATGCTCACTGCTGTATACGATGGTTGGCTTTAAACTTATCTTAAATTAAGAAATTATTTCCCATCCTAAAAGACCTACTTAACCTACTTAGATTTAGGCAAGTGAGTGCTGGTTTGGTTTTGGTCCAGCTAGTAGGCCAGGTCAGGGATTGATTGGTTAGCTTTGGCAGTTATGTGGCAGCTAACAACATAAATATAATAATAATAATAATAATAATAATAATAATAATAATAATAATAATAATAATAATAATAATAAAACAATTATGCTGGCAAAAAGCATCTTACTATTGAAGCCCTGAACCGCAAGGTGAAAAAACAATTTCACTAGGTGAATTTTTATTTTATTTTTAGGTGCCTTAGTGTCTTCCTATGACAACGTTTTAGTGCCATGTTTAAAAAAAAAATAATAATCGAAGATTTCGAGATTAAAGTAACAATATTTTGAGAATAAGTTGTAAGGAAAGTAACATCAAAGTCTGGGTCTTTGGATACAGTAAACACCACTAATCAGGGAGATAACATTCAGGGTTTGAAATTAACTTTTTGGCTCACCGTCCACTGTGGTTAGTAGTTTTCCAATGTCACTAGCCACTCAGAATTTTCACTAGCCAAAATCCCTCGCCTTGCAAAAAGTGATAAAGGTAAATGGAGACTGCAACTGCATGCATTTGTTTGGGCATTTTATTTGAACAAGAAAGATATTAGTTTAGAAGCACACAAGCCTAATGATTGAAGTCACCTTTAGAATATTAGATCAGGAGTAGGATAGAACAGGTGGAAAATTTGTAATGCATTTGTAATGATAAGGCCATAACAGGCAAGACCATGGATGGCTCCACATTACTGTGGTCAGGTTAATGTTGATAGTCTTTTCTAAAAAAAAAAAAAATACTATAGTATTTTTGTGAAATATTATGAAATAGCCTAAACACATTTAGAAACATTTACCTACAACTTTCACAGTTGTAATATGAATAAAGTCTAATAGATTTGTCCTAATAGATTTAATATTAATCTTTTAGTAAGGAGGATGATGTGCATTTTAAAAACTGATGATGTGTATTTGTCGTCTCTTTACCTCGTGAGTGTTGTTTAATATGTAGGGGGCTGTCTAGTAGTTTGAGAGGTTTGACTTCCTCCAAATAGAGCTTTATAATAGAATGTTCTCAGTAGAATTCAAATGGGTCACATAAGCTTTGTGGTCTCCATCCGCCGCTGCAATATCGAGTGAAGCTCGACGGAATCAGGCAAGTTTCACTCTGTGTTGTCCCAGAGCTCTGGCTCCACCTCTGGAGCATGCTGATGCGTGCTGCAGCGGTTCACGTAAAGCACGGTTCATTCATCCCACACAGATGCTTATAAAGCACTGGACGTGAGGAAAAACCCTGAAAACTTCACCTGCCGAAGTGTTAAGTAAGAGTGATGAAGTTACCCACCACTGCTGTTTTTGCAAGCTCTGTGTTCACGAATGAGGTGTGCATTAGTACAGGAGTTTTCAACCTGATATAGACTTACTCTCAAGTGAAGCGACACATAACTGGAACTGCTGTGAGAAACATTGTATGCGGTAAGATCCCCTCAGTTATAGTATTGTTTTGAGAGCAAAAACCAACATAAAAGCAAACCAAGCACAAACCGAATTACTGTCTGGTTCTTTCTCTGTCTGGGTCTAGCTCAGCGAGTAAAGATGCTGACTACCACCCCTGGAGTCGCGAGTTCAAATCTAGGGTGTGCTGAGTGACTCCAGCCAGGTCTCCTAAGCAACCAAATTACTAGGGAGGGTAGAGTCACATGGGGTAACCTCCTCATCGTCACAATTAGTGGTTCTCGCTCTCAGTGGGGCACATGGTAAGTTGTGCATGGATCGCAGAGAATAGCATAAGCCTCCACATGCTGTGAGTCTCCGCAGTGTCATGCACAATGAGCCATGTGATAAGATGCACAGATTGACTATCTCAGTAGCGGAGGCAACTGAGACTTGTCCTCCGCCACCCAGATTTAGGTGAGTAACCGCGCCACCATGAGGACCTACTAAGTAGTGGGAATTGGGCATTCCAAATTGGGAGAAAAGGGGATAACATTTTTGAAAGTGTTAAATGGACTTGTAGCCTGTCTGCTGCCTTTGACGCCACAGCTCATGCACCCAAAAGTCACTATATTGAAGGGTTTGGGGTTGTACGCTTTCTTGTGATGCCATCAGACAATCAACTTAGTCAGGGCGTCATTTTCTTGTTGTTCAGAAGTAATTAGTTGTATGAAATTAACATTTACATTAATTCATTTAGCAGACCCTTTTATCCAAAGCAGCTTACAAAATGAAGAAGGATACAACATAAGCGATTCATCTTAAGGTGACCGTAACACAAAAGTGGTGCATTATAAAGTTTCAGTTGGATCAAAAAAGTTCTAGCCAAGATAGAGATTAGAGTGCAACAATAATTTTTTTTATTTTTTTGTATTTTGAGTGTATAATCAAGTGATCACGAAGAAGTTGTGTCTTTAGCCTTTTTTTGAAGACAGAGAGGTAGTCCGCTTCACGGATGAGGCTGGGAAGGTCGTTCCACCTTCGAGGTACAGTGAAATGAAATTTATGACAAAATATTTTTTGCAACTGAGTAAAGATTGCAGCATGCCAGTCGCTTAATTCTAAGACTGCATGTGCTAGCCAAGCAACTCCCATTGCAATTGAATGTAAATGTTAATGTATAGTTCTATCCAGGTATTACAGACCTCCTTGGGTGAAGCGGTATAGGCAAGCTAGCTAGCAAAAGTTAGCTCGACCAGCATGGTCTTTCTAGTTAAGCTGGTTGACCAAGGACATCTTGCTGGCTAAAGTGCTGAGGACCAGCATCCAAAACACAAGGTCCTGGTGACCATTTATGTGGGTCTGTTTCAGCAACTTTCAGATTTTTTACCCTTACTTGTACCACTAGATGGCCACATATTGATAGTATTGTTAGGACATCTGAAAAGAGTGCAGCAAAACACAACAGTATGTACATGAGAATTTTTATTCACACACAAAATTAAGGTTTACTACCACTATCATTTATTTTCCATTTATTCAAATTTTTTCTATTTCGAAAATGCTTTTGTCTGAAGTCAGAAAACTGGTCCTCCACGAAGGACATAATCTTTAGTAAGTGACTTACATAACTTACTTACTGGGCCTATGTACATTTCTGAGCCTATGTTTTCTGATCTCATAGTTTTGTTTGTCTACTATGTGTGGTTGAAAACTATTTGACGGTGGAGCCAGCATAGGAATGATTACTTTAATCTCATAATGCTATGACTTTATTCTTGTACTTTTGACTTTATTCTCAAAATATTATGACTTTATTCTTGATTTTTTTTTTTTTTTTTAAACGTGGCACTAAAACGTCATCGTAGGAAGGCACTAATACACCTCGTCAAATTCCTTGAGAAGTCAAATTGTGTGCAATTTCTCAGCAAACTGACATTTACATACATTTTGGCAGACACCCTTATTCAAATCTATTTACACTTGGTAAGGTATACATTTGATCTGTTAATGTGTTCTCTGGGCATTGCTAACACCATGCTCTACCAATTGAGTCACAGGAATACCAGTCAAGTCCAGGTCTGGACAGGACAAAGGCCCATACCAGTCACCTTTTTTTAACATTGCGCTTCATGCTGCCTTCATGTGCTATCGGAATTATCCTACTTCCCACTTCTAAAGTGGTAATTACGAGTATGTCCCATTCAAAAATGTAGTTGTCGGAAAGAACATGGACAACTCCAGGTTCATTCATACATATTTTTATTTTGACACCATAATACATATTATTCAGTTAGCATGGTGACGATAAAGGAATTTTGGTCAAATACAAGCTATTTTTACGGTGTACAACATGCATCAAATGGTTTCTGAAATACATAAATGAATATGACCGAAACGGCAAGCGCTTACAATTAGATGCATTTATTCATTCACTACAGAAACCGTACTCTCCTCTGCCATGTTGAAAGTTTATGACATAAATGGAGCCTAATAATTCAGCTAACGCAGCAGTCTACCGTCAACTATGGGCACTACGCTGGATAGGAGATTAAGGTCTTTCTTCGGATATGTCATTGAAGAGTATATAAAAAGATCTCCGGCATCACCTGCAGGGACCGCATGGGTCCTTCGGCTGATTGTGACGTCACACCGTTCTTTTGGCAGCAGCAAATTCTTTATCTACAGCTGTATGATTCCTTCTGCAGCAGCATACCACCATCCTTCGTAGGAAATTTTAGCAGGTAACGAGATCAATTTTATATTCGTATTTTTCTAGAAGAGAATTCAAGCTTTTAAAGGTATCTTTACATAGCTATGTTTACATTGCAACATAATTGATGTATAAATGCATGCATGCCCACTGAATACCATTAATCTGTTTGAAAATGTACCAGAATGTATTTTGATCAGTGGTTCTCCACCCTTTGACTTCAAGAACCCCCCTAAAGTACAAAATATTATATAGTAGAATATTCCCTCTGTGGCTTACACTTCTTAATTCATAATCAGTGGTGTCCAATCATAATGCATTATGCTTGTCATCTACTCAGTCTGCTGAGCACAATGTGCTGTTCAGGTGCCACAACTGCAGCGTCTTTAGGCCGAGTAACTAAACCTCTCACGACACTGCAATGCAGCACAAATGTGCTGTATAGATGCTGCAGCTGCAGCATCTACGTGTTGACACTGCAGCAGCGCAAATATGCTGTCAAAAAAAAAAAAAAAAAAAAAACAAAAATTCTTCACTTATTTACTTCTCCTGTACTTTAATAAGGATCACCTATTGCCTAACCCAAACTAACACAGCTCTGCCCTCTCTCAACATGTCTCCGGACCTGAGACCCAGAACTCTGCCTCCTTTTATGACCCTCTCGTCCTTACAGGTGAACCTATGACAAGTCATGGTTCACCTACAGTGAAGCAAATATGTTTACTCAAGGGACTCTGTATCCAGAAGGGACTCCGTATGAAGAAGCATACACCATCACTCTCCAAAGCCGGAGCATGATCACTTCAGCACCCAGAGTTACCTCGTCGGCTATCTAAAAGAATGGAATGTTGTTTTTCAGCACGTATCTTAGACCAGTCAAATTTATTCTGAATACTCAAGCAATGTATTTTGGATTCAGTTGATCATACAATTGCTCAGGTGGTTGCTGGGGTATGCTGTCAGCTGTGCCGTGCTAGTCGGCGCCAAAACTGGCTAGGGTGTGCTGTTAGCTTGCGCCATGCTAATCATTGTCTAACTTGGCTCAAGAATTTGGATTACTTAACAATCACACTTAGTTATTCAGGTCACTAGATAAACCCCAGTGGAAGTACATTTTTAACACACGCTAGGGATACACTGCTATCTTCAAGCGACTGAAATCCACCTCACAGCAGCCCACATGTCTGGGGGTCAGATCTGCTCATTAGGGGGAGGGATCACCTTATTTGCTTGTTTATTTTCTTTTAACGCAGTTTTGGGGGATTTTATGTTTGTTCAGTAGAAGCAGCACGCTTCTCCGTCAGCAGCAGCAGTGCATGGGTTCTGTGCAACAGCAGCAGCATATTTACTCATGTCAAGTAGTGGCAGCAGCAGCACCAGCAGCATGCGTAGAGCAGATCTAGTCTGCCAAGACCAAGCCCATGCCATGTCATATATATATATATAGAGAGAGAGAGAGAGAGAGAGAGAGAGTGAGAGAGAGAGAGAGAGAATAAATAAATGTATGGTATACTACTCCAAGAGTTGTCCTAAATGAACTTATAGTTGACTCTGAATTTTATGTGTTGAAATACAATTTTAACGCAAAAAGTACACACATCAGATCTTTCAGACCTTTAAGTTAAACATCTCATAATTGTATCCATTCTCAATAGATGACACATTTTTCTTTAAAAAAATTTTATTGTTGCAACTGCTCACAGACAGCCACCACATTTTGAAATCATGAGAGCAGCTACAGGTACATTCCCCAAACATTATCAGTCTGGTGTGCTTCACTTAACAAGGGATGTTGAAGAGGAGGAAATCACCTTCCCATCAATCACCTCCTCCACGACGGTGATGACTGCTGTTTTGCTGGTGGACACAGAGCTGGAGATAGAGCTAGATCCGGAACCGGCTGAGATTGTGAGGCTGGTAAGAGACAATATGACCAAACCAGTTAGAAGTGTAATGTCTAATTGTTTACTACAGAAGTAACTCTACGTTAAAACTCTATACTTTCACAAAGCCCCAAACAAGTGTCAAGTATGACATGCACAAGAATGTAAACCAGAGACTATTTAGCAGAGACGGACAACTTCTATTAAAATGAATAGGAGAAACTGGAATTCCCAACGGTTGTAGAAAAGAAAGTCCCGCCTTACAGGTAAAAGAGGCAATCAGCTTTTAGATACAGAGATCGCCTGTCAATCAACTCGAAAATGGGAATGCACAATAGCTGAAACAGCCTGAAAAATTGCGTTTTTAAGCATGGCCTGAGCTAAAGAAGCACAATTTATGATACCATTGTTGTCAGATTTTACTGCTAAATTGAAATATGTTCTATGATCGTAATCTTGTACAAATGTTTTGGAGATTCAGTCTTTCCCCATTCAAGTAGATAGATCTGTTCTTTTATGCCACTTGTTTACATAGAAAATAGATGCCCAGGCTGCCTGGGAGTGTTCCAAAGATGGTCGCCAAGTGGAATGACTTGTCTTGAAAGGGACTTCGTGTAAACTCAATAAATTAATTGT
Organism: Myxocyprinus asiaticus; assembly: GCF_019703515.2. NCBI lineage: Eukaryota > Metazoa > Chordata > Actinopteri > Cypriniformes > Catostomidae > Myxocyprinus > Myxocyprinus asiaticus. The sequence goes on along the minus strand of NC_059377.1, from coordinate 38,058,922 downwards.
CATAACCCGATTAAGCCAATATTCTGTTTTCTGGAAATCTGAGAAAGACAGCTAGCATATGCCTGTAGTTATCAGAATTCTTTGTCATGTAAACACCTTACTCAGATTAAGGTGTAATGGAATATCCATTTATATCTGTGCATGTGCAAATTAAAGTAATTCTGGGTGCTATTTGAAACAGACAGTTGTAAAAAGTCAAGTAATTGAGGAAACACATTTTTGGAGCATTAAAGCCATATAGAAATATCACTATGAAATTACATTGAAAAAAAAAAGGTCTATTTCTACTTGATCTAACCAATGAAAATGACTTTTGTTGGTGTAAACTAATTTTACAGGTTGATTTAGTCAGATGAAATAACATTTTTTACTTGAATAAATCCAATGTTACTACATAAAGCACATTTTTCAGGTTACCAGACAAAACACTAACTACAGTGTTCTTCCAGTAAAGAAAAGCAAGAAAAGAATGTGCATGTCTTAGTTTATTCAGAATATGCTCTAATAACTATGGAGGAAGCAAATATACTTTATGTAATAAAGGCTTAAAGGTATAGTTCTCCCAAAAATTTAAATTCTCTTTAATACTCACCCTCATGCCATCCAAGATGTGCATGACTTTTTTTCTTCTTCGAACTCAAACAAAGATTTTTAGAATAATTTTTTAGCAATGCAGGTGAATGGGTACCAACATTTTGAAGCTACAAAAGCACATAAAGGCAGCATAAAAGTTATCCATACGTCTCCAGTGGTTGAATCAATGTCTTCAGAAGAAATATGATAAGTGTGGGTAAGAAACAGATCAATGTTTAAGTCCTTTTTCTACTATAAATTTCCACTTTCACATTCTTCTTTTGTTTTTGGTGATTCGCATTATGTGTGCATATCGCCACCTACTGGTCAGAGAGAAGAATTTATAGTAAAAAAGGAATTAACTATTGATCTGTTCCTAAACCGCACCTATGATACAGCTTCTGTAAATATGGATTTAACCACTGGAGTTGCATGGATTACTTTTATGCTGCCTTTATGTGCTTTTTGGAGCTTCAACATTTTGGTACTCATTCACTTGCGTTGTCACAGAGACCGGTGAGATATCTCAGGACACTTATTTCAGCGATATCTTTCAGTGTGAAGGAACATGGACCTACAGAGCTGAAATATTCTTCTAATAACCTTCGCTTGTGCTCAGCAGAGGAAAGAAAGTCATACCCATCTGGGATGGCATGAGGGTGAGTAAATTATTAGAAAATAAAAATTTTTGGGTGAACTATCCAAGTGAACTTAACCATTGCAGACCTTAAAGGTGCTGTAAGTGATTTTTTTATGTAAGAAAATCTTCCTTCACCCTGAAAGATATCACTGAAATAAGTATCCTGAGATATCTCACTGGTCTCTGTGACAGCACAAGACTGTGTAAACAGCAAACCAAAATTTGACGGCGGGCCAAGGACACATTCATTGATCAGCCAATCAGAAAACTTTGATGTGCTTTCTGCCTGTCAATCATTTTGCACCTTCTGATGTGTAGTAATTGAATTGTTCAACTGCGAATTATTCAGGTTTAATGTTATATTCAGATTCATAAGAGTTGTAAGCTGAGGGCGCTATTGTGCTACTGCTGTGTTTGACAACTCTGAGAATGTGACAGACTCAGTGCTATCTTTAAAGGCAGGGTTTTAGAAAGAGGGGGCGTGTCTAATTCAACGGCTCAGTCTTAGTTCCAGAACGGCTAAAATCGCTTACAGCACTTTTAATAGGAAAATGATGTAAATGTAAACTTGGTCTATAATTTACCTGCTGCTGGCTTCTGCATCAAGGAGTCTTCTGTACTCTGCAATCTCCAGTTCCAGTTTGGTCTTGATATCAAGAAGTGTCTGGTACTCCTGGCTTTGGCGCGCCAAATCAGAGCGGAGCTGCACCAGTTGTCCTTCCATTCCACTGACCTACAAGCCCGAGGGGATTGGACAGAACTTTTAGGCCTAACACAACCCTGCTGAAAAGACCAGCATTGCTGGTCACCAGCTTTTTGATGTAAAAAAAAAAAAGTGTATGTCAGATGTTTAAATTGTGCTGTGTTAATGTGATGTCATTGTAAATTGGTACATGTCTCATCACTGTCACGACTGCTATGTTGATCGGAACTGCACCCAAGAATTTCACACACCATTGCACTTGTGTATATGGCTGTGTGACAATAAAGTGATTTGAGATTTGAGATGTTGTGTTTTGGGTGCTGATCCCCCAGCATGGAATGCTGGTGTGCTGGTGTCCCCACCAGGCTTTTAAACTAGCTTAACTAGCTTCATCAGAAAGACCATGCTGGTCAACCAGCTTCACCAGCAAGGTTTTGATGGTGAAAAGCATGACTATGCTGGTCCACCAGCTAAACCAGCACCAAACCAGCACTAACCAGCATTAACCAACTTAGACCAGTATGGGAATTGCATGCTGGTTAAGCTGGTCTTTTCTGCAGGGAAGTCCTATTAGTTAACTGCCTACAGTGCGGTTTCCTGTCTGTATGTTTTAATGAGTTCCTAAGCTTTATGCTTCGGAGTTCTTACCTGCATCTGATAGCCAGACAGATGCATGGAATAGCGATTCTGAGTCTCAGCAAGGGTGCTTTCCATGGATGATTTCTGTGATTGGGAGGTAGAGCCATTGAGAGAACCATCTGTTAGCAATCATCAAAATCTCTTTAAAAGTACAGTAATTCAAATTTAGCTTTTTGTTTTAATTTCGATCAGTATATCTATTTTTTATTTATCATTTAAAACCTTTAAAAAAAAGTGTTTTGCTTGAAGTGTGCTTGCCCCATCTTTCTTGAAAGGTAATGCTTTGATATTTTATTGTATTTGTATTCATACATTAAGTTAGCTCAAGTGTGCAAATACTTTTTGCAGCCTCTGTACATTTTTGTACATACACTCACCATGGCTTGGAGAGATTGAAGCTCAACCTCCAGGGACTGTACTGTGCTCTTTACTGTGTTGACCTCAGTTTTGGACATCTGCAAAGTCTCTGTGCTTTCTACGACCTCTTGTTTAATGGTCTCAGACTGCAAAATAAGCACTGAACCATTGAGTTATAATGTGGATGCTTGGTGTCTTTAATATATATAAAAGATTTACTTTTATTAACTATAATTCGGACCTCAAGATATTTGAGCTGGTCTCCACTTTATATGATTTTTTAAACTTATTAAGAGTAAAGTTGTGGACTGAACCAACCTTCTGCTGGAACCAGCCTTCAAGATCTCTCTGGCTCTTGGCTACAACAGACTCGTAGTGCTCCCGAATTTCAGCTAGAATTTTGGTGAGGTCTTCCTGTGGTGCAGCATCAACCTCCACATTGACCTGTCCACCCATCTGATCACTCACAGTCAAGAGTTCCTGAAAAGACATCATGTATGGTTTTTGGATGAACCATTCAAGTCAAATATATCAATTTCAAAATATCTACTTGCATCATCACCAGTTTTTGGAGTGGTTTAGCTTGGTTTACAACATTATGGAGCCTAATTTATTTTGAAATTATTTACTACCTCCTTGTGATTCTTCTTCATGAAAGCTAGCTCCTCAGTGAGCCCTTCGATCTGCAGGTTGAGGTCTTTATGGCCCATGTTGAGCTCGCTAAGCACACTCTTCAGCCCTGCGATATCAGCCTCCACAGATTGACGCATTGCCAGTTCATTCTCATATCTGTGAAATAGAATAGCTAATTTATTCCTACAGAAAAGTAAAAGCAGAAATGGTCTTTTTTCACTAAAAGTTATGTATCAGAATTATATTTTACTGTAATCTTTTAAAGTCAAATCTGAAAAGGAAACAAATAAAGATAACTACTTCATCCTGAAGTCATCTGCAGCCAAGCTGGTATTGTCAATGCTGAGATGGACTGTGTTCTTTACTTGCATGGCATTCAAGATCTGAGAGCAAAACCCAAGAAAAAATGAGATCTAAAATTTTCTATTTTATCACAAACTCTTCTTCAGAATTATACTCTAAATAGGGTGTAGTTTTATAAACAAGACAAGTTTGCTTGAAGGTTATTCAAGCTATTTAATTCAAGCTATTTAATTGTATTATATTATAGCCACAAAGGGTCTAGTTAGACTTACTTTAGCTTGGAGGTCACAGATAGTAGCCTGGAAGGAAGAATAATTGCGGCTTTCGCCAGTGGGGGTGATCTTACTCTCAAGGAATTGGCGGATTTTCAACTCCAGTTCAGCATTGGCCTTTTCAAGTATGCGCACCTTTTCCAGATAGGAAGCCAGACGATCATTAAGATTTTGCATGGTGAACTTCTCATTGCCAATGATGCTGTCATTTGCTCCTCCAACAACACCGAATCCACCTCCTGCAGCAGAACCAAATCCCCCACCAAAGCCTCCTGCAGAAGCTCCAAATCCTCCACCAAAACCTCCTGCAGAGGCACTGAATCCTCCACCAAAGCCTCCTGCAGAACCAAAGCCACTTCCTGACCCTCCAATGGCTATGGAACGAGAAGCACTGGAAATACGGACTCCTGAACCCCCTGCGCCCCCGTACACACTGCCAGCCCTCATGGCGCTGATGCGGCCCCCTCCTCCACTTGAAGAAGAGAGACGAGAGGAGCCCATTGAGGACCTGCTGGAGATGAAGCTGCCGCTGGAGAAGGTGGTAGCCATGCTGATGGTGGTTGGTTGTCTTTCTCTGCTCAAGCTGGAGAGTGAGTAGCAAGGAGAATCTCCAGGTCCTTTTTATATGCTGGTATGGGGACTGAACATTATTTTTGGGTGAATTTGACAAGGAAGTACATGTTGACCGTATTTTCATCAAACAAATGCTGACAGCAAGGAATTCTGTCAGGTTATATCACTGTTACTGAAAGGTGACGCTAAGCAGTGAAATTTGGTGATTGATAGACCCCTAAGTAAACTTAGAAAGACGCTTGTATTTTCCCCTCAAACTTTTCTTGGATAAGAGCAGCTCTGTACATGTTCAGATATTTGTGGACTTCAGCTTTTTTCTCAGTGAGAGTTTTTCTGTAGTAAACCCAACATATCATACTCTTGAATACCTTTAGGTCAATAGCTGACTCAATAGTATGCTGCACTTAAATACAGTAAAATTGTTCTGCTTATATCCAAAAAGAGCAAATCTAAGACAAAATAGGGCAAAAAACATTTGCATCAAACAGTGTTGGAAGAAGAAAATGTGACTACAGTAAATCTATTAATGTAATAAAACATGTAATTGTGCAAGATCTGAGATTGGCCTAGAAAAATTTTGATCTCATTAACAAATCAAATAGTCTACATAGCACATAATTACAGGTGCATCTCAATAAATTAGAATGTCGTGGAAAAGTTCATTTATTTCAGTAATTCAACTCAAATTGTGAAACTCGTGTATTAAATAAATTCAATGCACACAGACTGAAGTAGTTTAAGTCTTCGGTTCTTTTAATTGTGATGATTTTGGCTCACATTTAACAAAAACCCACCAATTCACTATCTCAAAAAATTAGAATACATCACAAGACCAATAAAAAAAAACATTTTTAGTGAATTGTTGGCCTTCTGGAAAGTATGTTCATTTACTGTATATGTACTCAATACTTGGGCTCCTTTTTGCTTTAATTACTGCCTCAATTCGGCGTGGCATGGAGGTGATCAGTTTGTGGCACTGCTGAGGTGGTATGGAAGCCCAGGTTTCTTTGACAGTGGCCTTCAGCTCATCTGCATTTTTTGGTCTCTTGTTTCTCATTTTCCTCTTGACAATACCCCATAGATTCTCTATGGGGTTCAGGTCTGGTGAGTTTGCTGGCCAGTCAAGCACACCAACACCATGGTCATTTAACCAACTTTTGGTGCTTTTGGCAGTGTGGGCAGGTGCCAAATCCTGCTGGAAAATGAAATCAGCATCTTTAAAAAGCTGGTCAGCAGAAGGAAGCATGAAGTGCTCCAAAATTTCTTGGTAAACGGGTGCAGTGACTTTTGTTTTCAAAAAACACAATGGACCAACACCAGCAGACGACATTGCACCCCAAATCATCACAGACTGTGGAAACTTAACACTGGACTTCAAGCAACTTGGGCTATGAGCTTCTCCACTCTTCCTCCAGACTCTAGGACCTTGGTTTTTAAATGAAATACAAAACTTGCTCTCATCTGAAAAGAGGACTTTGGACCACTGGGCAACAGTCCAGTTCTTCTTCTCCTTAGCCCAGGTAAGACGCCTCTGACGTTGTCTGTGGTTCAGGAGTGGCTTAACAAGAGGAATACAACAACTGTAGCCAAATTCCTTGACACGTCTGTGTGTGGTGGCTCTTGATGCCTTGACCCCAGCCTCAGTCCATTCCTTGTGAAGTTCACCCAAATTCTTGAATCGATTTTGCTTGACAATCCTCATAAGGCTGCGGTTCTCTCGGTTGGTTGTGCATCTTTTTCTTCCACACTTTTTCCTTCCACTCAACTTTCTGTTAACATGCTTGGATACAGCACTCTGTGAACAGCCAGCTTCTTTGGCAATGAATGTTTGTGGCTTACCCTCCTTGTGAAGGGTGTCAATGATTGTCTTCTGGACAACTGTCAGATCAGCAGTCTTCCCCATGATTGTGTAGCCTAGTGAACCAAACTGAGAGACCATTCTGAAGGCTCAGGAAACCTTTGCAGGTGTTTTGAGTTGATTAGCTGATTGGCATGTCACCATATTCTAATTTTTTGAGATAGTGAATTGGTGGGTTTTTGTTAAATGTGAGCCAAAATCATCACAATTAAAAGAACCAAAGACTTAAACTACTTCAGTCTGTGTGCATTGAATTTATTTAATACACGAGTTTCACAATTTGAGTTGAATTACTGAAATAAATGAACTTTTCCACGACATTCTAATTTATTGAGATGCACTTGTATGTAACCAACTACAAAGGTACACTACGAGGTAAGATTGGATGATTGATAGAAATTTCAAGTTGGCGCATGTAGCTCTATGCACTAGACAGAAAGCAGCATTTTGCCAACCATGTTTAGCTTAACATATTTAATTCCTCCTTCAGGCATTTGAGTTAAAGAACGAATCCCTGCATGAAAAGAGGCTCACTATTAGGCCTATGTATGTATGTATTTATGCCATAAATTTTCATGCTGTTAGATTAAGAAATTGATATCAGCTTAAATTTATACAGATCCATATACTAATATATATATATATATATATATATATATATATATATATATATATATATATATATATATATATATATATATATATATAAATAAACTCTCAACATTTGTCAACAAGTTTCCCAGAATCCCAGTTTCAGCCTTCTATTTCAGATTATTTAGTTCAGATTATTATATTAATTATAGCCTAATTATTATATAATCAGATATATTAACACACTCCAATCTCAAGATTTATTTCTATTCTCCTGATCATTAATTTGCATAATAAGAAAGTGTGTGCCTCTGTGTGCTGTTTAAATTTAAGGCGCTTGACGAGCAGGAATTTACAGTGGTATCCCAGCTAACAATTTTGGGTTCCCAGAACGGAAATTCTAACGTTCTCTCTTGGTTCGCCAGAAAAGTTTTTTTATTATTATTATTATTTTTTAACCTTACAGGGCTGCATTTCCCAAAAGCATCCTAAGCCTAAGCAGATCGTTGAAACCATTGGCACCAGTGGTCTCCACCATCAGTTTAAGCTTGCGATGCTTTTGGGAAACGCAGCTCAGGTTTGTAGAAGGTCCCCCTAACGTCCCCCTTTACGTTCTACTAACGTTGCCTTAATGTTCTCCTAACCTCATACACTACCGTTTCTGCAAACCCGCTGTGCGTCAGTAAATCAACAATCCATGTCATGTGCTGATCCATTGTTTAATTAAATAATTAAATAATTAGTTAATTATTAAAATAAGTTAAACACATCATCGCACATAATATGAAGTGATAGATAAATGAATATCCATTCATCCACCTTTTTTTTTTTTTTTTTTACCCACTTATCTTTTGTAAGGGGGAAAAGTGGGACAAAGCTAAAAAAAAAAAAACAATTTCTAGCAAAGCCAACAAAGTTCAGATCTCTTATGCAAACTAAGCGTTGTGAATCCCAAATATGCAAGTTTTGTGGGTGAGTTCATGAAAATATAAACCTTCTTAGCGACAATCGCTCGTTTGACCACAAGAGAGCGCGCGTCTGACAGAAATGGCGCGAAATTCTCTGAGGGACTACAGAGAACCAGATGAGGCACTTTAAATTCATAACCAATGAAATCATTGTTTTTTTTTTTTTTTAATCAGGTAACAAAATAGTAATAACTTAATTACGTTAAGCTCGAGGTTACAAAGAAGAATACTTACAGTCGCTTCCAGGATTAACGTGGCTAAATTGAAATTGAGGTAACAGCAGTTCCTAAATACCAGTGAAATAAAACGTTTAAAATGAAAATGATCAAAATATAACTGTAAAAAAAAAAAAAAAAAAAAAAAAAAAAAAAAAATATATATATATATATATATATATATATATATATATATATATATATATATATATATATATATATATATATATAAAAAAAAAAAAAACAGTGGGGAAAACTGTGGTCTGAACTAGTGAGTATTTTAGGGATACCCTAAATTTGTTTGACTTTGCGAAAATAAGTATTATATTCCAGGTAGGCTAAGATGATAGCCCCATCCACACGGACATACTGCAGTAATCATGGTAATACTTCCATGAATCATACTTTCATAAGTTACAGTTATTCTAATTATATTTCAAAAATAGTTCAACATTTAGTTGAACAAATGTGCAACTTTTCACAAGGAAATGCAGACTTTGATACTTTGTGATGTTCATTAAAGAGTACTGACATAAGCTAACAGCAGCAAGGAGATGAGCTAAAATTGCATTTTTATATGCGGATGTGTACCCCTTACCACTTAAAACCATCAGGCAAAATAACTGAAGCCCAACCCAATGAAATAGAGACAAGGAAGTGTCAGGAAGACAGGTCAAGAATGAATTCCTTAAGTGACTGGTATTATGAAAGAGCAGAGGTTATCAGCAGGGCTGTAGCTAGAGGGATGAAAGGTAGTAATGATTCTTGGGGCCCACAGGTCCAGGGGGGGCCCACAACAAATTTTAAACTGTATTTTTTAAATAGGAAAGGGGCCCTAAAGCAATATACAGTCAGGGGCCCCAGAATACCCAGCTACGGCTCTGATTATCAGGTCATATAAGTGAACAGACAAGTAGTATAACTTCTAGTATTTAACTAAAGGAGAAAGTTAACTTGTGATTTTGCAAGAAAAGTCAGATGTAGCCAAAGGTCTCATCTAATCAATGCATCATCATGCCATGAAAATCATCAAATTTCCCCGTGTTCTGTGTTCACTAGGGCATTTTTTACTTTTATTTTGACATTCGGTTTTGTAGTTCTTGTTCTTCCTCCCTTCTCAGTTCCCTCCTGCTCCAGCTGTGTCATGATCCCCAATTAGTCTAGTCCGTGTTTGTAAGCCCTAGACCTAGTGTTTGCCCGTTCCCTTTGTCTAGCTTTGTTTATTGAGTTTGTGTAGTTAGCTTAAGTCTTGATTTGTTTGCGTTTAACCTTTTTGCTCTGCTTTATCTTGTTTATAATAAAGATTTCTGCACTTGAGTTCGAAAACCATTGCTCGCCAGACCATCTGAATTACAACAATCTATACATTTAATTATCTCTCACTTTAACTTACGTTAAAATTGCCAACACATCCAGTTCCCACCCTGCACATAACTATCTCAAGTTTAACGATGTAAATCTTTAAATCTACTTTCCTGTGCTTTCCTATGATTAACTACTTCCAATTAAAAGCGACTCTTAAGAATTTAATTTAGTCTTAATTGTCAATCTAGCTCATTTTGATAACATCAGAAAGAATGCTAAGTAATGATTCCATAATAATTAATTTCTAACAGTATGCAAACATCACAGTTTCCTCTGAAAAAAATCTGAGAAATAGTTTAATAATAGTGGAAATAAATATGGGGTTAGAAGGGGGTGTTCATGGGGCTTCTTTAAAGGACTTAATCTTTACTTACTCTTTAAAGTAATAAAATAAAACTTCTTAATGACCAGTAAGTCAGTAAGAATCAAACCCGCTTATTATTTTGAATAATTGAACACTGCCAAGAAGTGCTTCCAGTGTAACTGTTTCTTTGAGTGAGCTGTCACACAATTTATATCGATTAAATTTTTTATCCTATGACTAGCTAATACTGGCGGCTTTTATTATGGTTGCTAATTACTGATATAAATTTAAAAGACAAATAACTTTTCATGTTAACTAAGCTAAAATGTTTGGTTGATTGTGCAAGAATAAACAACAAGTAGAATCACAAGAAGCACATTTAGACCAGTTTATTGTTTTTTGTCACTCTGAGTTAAATTATTTTTATCTCAAGAGGTCTTGGTCTCTGATACAGCCTGGGATGATGAGCTGACCACTTTGCCATCCACCACCTCCTCCACAATGGTTACCACTTTGCGTGTAGATGAGGTTTTGCTTGTGGTTGTGACACTGCAGGGATAGAGAAAAATAACATAAACATTACAGAAATGCCAGGCATATATCTCCACCACACTTTCATTTTGTTTATAAAACTAAACCGTCCATGCTCAGTGAAAGTCTGGGACAGTAATAGTTAATCTAAATGCTGTTCTGGAAAGATTGTGTTGTGGTTGTAAAGGTAAGTCTCACCTAACAGCCTCTCCATCCAGCAGTCTTCTGTACTCTGCAATCTCCATCTCCAGTCTGGTCTTGATGTCCAGTAGCATCTGGTACTCATAGCCCTGACGCTCAAGATCCGCACGAAGCTGCACCAGCTGCTCTTCCAGGCTGGTCACCTGCATCTGGTAGCCCGACAACATGGAAGAGTAGCGGGCCTGTGTGTCTGCCAAGGTGCTTTCCAGTGATGCTTTCTGTTAGGAGAAGGTAATTCTTTTTTACACTATATGATGACTATACAACAGCACTTCATCTGAAGATTTGTCCGTCTATGTGCTTACCATACTGAGTTGTGATTGTAGCTCAATTTCAAGACTCTGGAGTGTGCGTTTAACCTCTGTGATTTCCGATCTAGATGTTTGGAGGGTTTCTGTGCTCACGGCAACTTCTTTGTTAAGCATTTCGGTCTATGAGAGACAATCCATTGCAAGTTAGACAAGTAAGACAACTTTGTTGGTTTTGACTACAATACTGATAAGAAAAACTAGCAATGAATGGGATTATACCTTGGACTGGAACCAAGCCTCAAGTTCTTTGCGGTTCTTAGCAGCAACTGCCTCATAATGCTCGCGGATTTCAGCCATGACTTTTGTGAGGTCTTCCTGTGGTGCTGCGTCCACCTCTACATTGACCTGTCCACTCATCTGGGCGCGAACTGCCAAGAGTTCCTAAGGATGCAGTAACAAAGAACTGAGCATTTGCTTAACCCACATCTCAAGTGTAGCTATTTGGTTTTGTACCACGTCAGTGTACCTCTTCATGGTTCTTCTTGAGGAAGATCAGCTCTTCTCTTAGCCCTTCAATCTGCATCTCCAAATCAGATCTGGCCATTGTCAGCTCATCCAGGACTTTCCTCAGGCCAGCAATGTCTGCCTCTACAGACTGTCTCATGCTCAGCTCATTCTCATATCTGCACAAAAATGAAACCAATATAAATGCTTTGGACCTTTTAGAGAGGTTGGAATTGGATGTGCCTTTTCTTTGTAATACTCTTCTTCAAGTAGTTTATGTGTGGACGTACTTGACCCGGAAGTCATCTGCAGCCAGCTTGGCATTGTCAATGTTCAGGTAGATCCCTCCGTTTACTCCAGTGGCATGCTGAATCTTCAGGGGCAAAAAACAAATAAACAGAAAAAGACTAATTTAGATCTCTCTTGGAATTACTTTAGTTTAATGATAAAAACAAAAAAAGGTGCAATTGCTTTTGATCTCACTAGGGAAAAAACTTTTTTGATGATATACAAAATAAGTGATTTGTTTCTCAAAGAACATGAATTGAAAGTAGTCTCAGTATTTGTATCTACAAACACCAACACCGTTATTTATTGTTACCAAACTTCTAAACTTGTATAAGCATGTTCAAAGCATGTACAAATGCGGTATTTGAATATGTGAGCAATAAGAATTATTAGGTCAAATGAATTGGCCAATTGTTCATCTAAATGTTGTTTAATGTACTAGTTTCTCAATACTCTTATGATAATATCACATACCTTGGCCTGGAGGTCACTAATAGTAGCATAAAAGCCACTGTAGTCACGAGCAGATGGAGCAGTCTTGCTATCTAGGAACTGTCGGATCTTCAGCTCGAGGTCAGCATTTTTCTTTTCAAGGGAGCGCACCTTCTCCAGGTAGGAGGCCAGGCGGTCATTGAGGTTTTGCATGGTGGCTTTCTCATTTGCAGAGACATCAACTGCATCAGCCAGGTTGAAGCCAGCACCACCTCCAAATCCAGCACCACCTCCAGCAGCAAAGGATCGAGAAGCAGAGGCACTGGAGATACGGACCCCGGTTCCTCCAGCACCTGCATACACGCTACCGGCACGCATGGATGTGAAACGACCAGCTCCCCCACCAGATGCAGAGAGGCGAGAGGATCCTGCTGAGGACATGTAGGTGCGGGTGGAGGATGAAGACATCATTTTGAAGGAGACTTGCTGTCGCTCTCAACTGGAGAATGAGTGAGTGGATAAGTGAAGAGAAGACGACCCTTGTCCTTTTTATGTGGACAAATGGGGGAGGGGCAAACAGTATAGATTGCCCAGGAGGTGGAGTAAGAAACCATTGCCCTATTCCCCAAGGCAGAAGGTGTGGCTGAAGACAGATTTGAATGATATGTTGTATTTAGAGTTTCTTTTAAAGAATTCCTCAGAAGAAAAAGTCATGGTCATGTGATTTTGAACTGTCAGTCTTTGTCAATCTTCACACGTCTTTGCTTGCTTTGGGAGTTAATGAACAGCAAGCTGTTTTAGTCTCTGCAAAATATATTTTAATTTTTCATTTGGTTGGCACTGATATTAGTGCTACAATACTTTCTATGTATAGATAAAGGTATTTCAATTTTTTTTAAAGTGACAAACGTAAGTTTGTTCTAAGAAATCAAAATGAAAGCATGAGTTGGTTAAAAATATATTTTACTTGGACTTTTTTAACTAACAATTTCATTCAAATTAGAACTTCAGCAAATCAGAAAAATTACAAATGGACTTTCAGGAATTTGTTTATTTGAGAAGTAAAAGTATACAACAATATTAGGAATTTGTTTATTTTGTTCATTTACTTTTGACATGAAACAAGGGTAGACATGAAACATGGTAATCCTCACCATGTTTATCTCTAAAAAACATCAATTCAAAGCTGCTCAAAAGACAGCAAATGTATAATTTGGGGCAGATTTAACCCTACTTTTGACCTATAGTAGACAATGTCGTTAAAACTTCCTAGGGTCCTTCCTAGCATGAATGTAGTCATATCACCGTCAGGACGTTCTGCAGAGACAATCCTCTATAAAGCTACCTTATGTCCCTTGCTCAAGGTGATTGTTCTTAAATCACGCTCAACAGGTTTTGAATTTACAACCTTTCAGTTACCAGCCCAGTTTTTTTTTTTATCACCATGCCACACCCACAACTTTGCTGAAATAATTCTGTTACAGGTTAACAGTTTTGAATACCATATATGGCTAAAGTTTGCTAAAAAGCAACTGCTTTTGATGAATTAAAGATAGACAATATTGCTAGTAACACAACTAGTTATATTCATCTATTAAATGAAAGTATGACACAAAGCCATCGTAAATGCAGAACTATTCTTAGTTATACTATAATGATAATGATATGAGTTGATAACATACCTGTAAAAAATATTCACTGCAAAGCCGTTAGTTGGAAATCATAATAGTTTTTTGCCATTGCGATTATGACATATGACAGCACGACATTTCATTTAGCTTAACCAGACGATTTAAAGGTAACAGCTAACTTTTTAAGGATGGTTGGGCCAGCTTCCTGCAGGTTTGGTTTACTATTTGCGCAGGTCTTTATTCCACCACTTCTGTCTTTGATGTAGGCGGTGACGTTACCAAATTACTGGTCTATCCACCTTATTTTTCAACATAACTAGCACCGCCATTACAACCTAGAATGGGTACCACTTCCTGTATAAGCCACTTCCAGATATTTTAACTATATAAAACACTACATTATGCTGCTATATATTTCAGGCTGGGAATATATGTCATCATATTATTATCATTAATAACTATTTTTATAAACACATTGGTTCGGAGTGTGTATAGTTTTACCGTTTATCGCATTTTGCCATTGTTTCATCACACACTGTTGCTCAAGCAGAATGAATGAAATCAGGCAATGACACGGACAGTCCTCAGTGCCATCTGACAAGCCCTCACAAACTTTACACAACCAGCAGAGAGCAGAAAGCCGCTGGGCTTTCTTAGCGGTGTATAGTAAATAGACACGCTGATCTCGCATTCAGCATGGCTTCTGAAACATCACCTTTGGAAATAAATAAATAAATAAATAAAGGCATCATTGGAGGTTATGCAGGTGCATATTAATGGAGGTTTACATGGAGACAAGAAACACTATCTTCACGATCTCAGTAAAGAAGCAGATTTTATTATCGTCTCTTCAATACAACACACAGCAACAAGTAAATTAACTATCACACAACCACAGAATGTACAGCAGAATAATATACTAATGTCAGATAATTTTCTAACGTCAGCATTTATAGTAAAAGAGTAAGTAACTCTTACTTACTCTACTTACTCTTTTACAATAAATGCTGACGTTAGAAAATTATCTGACATTAGGATATTATTCTGCTGTACATTCTGTGGTTGTGTAATAGTTTATAAGCCCATATCACTAAATTCTGGTATAATTATCCTTTTAGTTATTTACATAGCGGCTAATGACAGCGGAACTTTGTCACACTCACTGTAAATGCAGCCGCCTGCTTACTTCTGTGGTGCAAAATAAGGTGGATAGATCGAAAGTTCTTCAGATGTGATCGGTCTGTGCTTACAGAAATTCGAAACCATACTGCCCCCAGTGGACAAAAGTGGAAGTGTTTTTGAATGTATGGGCATCCAGTTTCCTGGTGAAAGGTGCCCAGAGTGGCACCACAAGTTAGTTGTAAAGCGAGTTGTTTTTACTTGTAAATGATGAAATGCAGTGAGCTGAAAAATGTATAGTATTTTATTAACCATTCACACTAATCCAAACTCTAAACCTAACCATCAGTGGAGTAAAACTGTAATCTAAGTGGGAAAAAGCAACCTCTTGATAACTCTTGTTACTGATTATGTGAACGTGATTATTCATGGTTTCCATGGGACCAGAATGAAAAGGAAAGGGAGACTGGGGTAAGATGAGACAATTTTTACATATGTTATACCCTATACAAGGACAAACTGGGCAGAGGTCAAATGAATAGAGCTACGTTTATTTGAAGGTGTCTGTTATCATATGATATTACAAAAATGAGTCTGTGACTGAAAGCCAGAGACATGTGGCTTTTTAAGAAAAGTGATCCATTGACTCAAATGGTCCCAGGTTAGGGGCAAGTTGCTCCTGGGCTGCGTTTTCCAAAAGCATCGTAAGCCTAAGTAGATCGTAGAAGCCACTGGCGCCAATGGTCTCTTTGATCAACTTAAGCTAGCGATGCATTTGGGAAACGCAGCCCTGGTCAGTGGGTAAGATGAGTCGTCTGGGGTAAGTAAGATAAATAAAAATGTGTTATTGCATGTATATGATGGAACGATTGGTATAGATCATATAGCATACTGTAAATACCTAAAGTCTTTGCCATAAATAAATAAATAAAAAAAATCTCACTCCTTTAGGTCCTCTTTTAATTACAAACATTATAAACATAACAGACATACATAAGACCACTTTTTTTTTTTTACTTGGGGTGATCCCCTGGTGTTTCATCAATAATAGAAACATAAAACTAGATTTGCTTTTCGTCTGAAAATTCTGGTTAAATTCTCATCTGGTTAATTTCAAAACCAAAGACCATAAAAATAAAACCATAAAAAAAATAAAAAATAAAAAAAACATGAGAGAGAAGCTTATTGGAATGGACACAGGGTCTGAATAGGGTTTGGAAGGACATGTTAATGTGGTTGCTTAAAAGTATTTTAATACTTTTCTTTTAAGTAGTTAATCAAACTTTTTAATGACCAATACCCCAATAAGGAAGTTAAGAATCATTGAAAGAATGATAATAAGAATCAAATAGCTATGAAGTGCTTGCAATGTAATTGGATAATTGAGTTAGCTATTACCCTTTTTTTTTTCTTATTCAAATTTTTATATCATGAACAATATTAGCAATTTTTATTACGGTAGCTAATTATATATTTTGTTTATTTATTTAAAAGACATAACTTTTCACACTTGGCATAATATGTTTGGTTGATTATGCAAGATGCAGTTCATAAAATAAATAAAAACACTCAGAAGAAATTAAAATGATAAACACAAAAATGCATATTTATTGGCTTTTTGTCTCTTTGAGTTAAATGTTTTATCTCAAGAGAGTTTCTGCTTAGACATACATCCATCACCTCCTCAACAATGGTTACCACTTTGCGTGTAGTTGAGGTTTTGCTTGTGGCTGAGGAACGGAAGAGGTAGAGAACAAAAACATTAAGTTACAGAAATGCCATACAGAAATCGCTATCTCACCGTTATTTTGTTTATTATAGTGAACTGTACCTGCTCACTAAAAAACTAGGACATTAATGCTGTTAATGGTTGTAAAGGTAAGTCTCACCAAACAGCCTCTCCATCCAGCAGTCTTCTGTACTCTGCAATCTCCATCTCCAGTCTGGTCTTGATGTCCAGATAGCATCTGGTACTCATAGCCCTGACGCTCAAGATCAGCACAAAGCTGCACCAGCTTCTCTTCCAGGCTGGCCACTTGCATCTCGTAGTTGCCCAAAACGGTAGAATAGCGGGCCTGTGTGTCTGCTAAGGTACATTCCAGCGATGCTTTCTGTTGTGAGAAAGTCGTTATTCTATACAATGTGTGATGACATTACAACAACACTTCATCTGAAGATTCATCTGTCCATGTGCTTACCATACTGAGTTGTAATTGTAGCTCGATTTCAAGACTCTGGAGTGTGTGTTTAACCTCTGTGATTTCCTGTGATCTAGATGTTTGGAGGGTTTCTGTGCTCACTGTGACTTTTTTGTTTAGTGTTTCGGACTATGAGAGACAGTCCATAGCAAGTTAGACAAGTTCTTTGTTGGTTTTGACTATGATACTGAAAAGAAGAGTTCCTGTAGCTCAACTGGTAGAGCATGGCAGTTGCAATGGCAAGTTCATGGGTTTGATTCCCAGGGAACAAACAATACAATGTATACCTTGAACGCACTTTAATTTGCTTTTGTTAAAAGTGTCTGGCAAATGCAGAAATGTAAATATAAGAAAAACTAGCAAAGAACGGGATTATACCTTGGACTGGAACCAAGCCTCAAATTCTTTGTGGTCCTTAGTAGCAGCTGCCTCGTAATGCTCATGGATTTCAGCCCTAATTTTTGTGAGGTCTTCCTGTGGTGCTGCGTCCACCTCTATATTGACCTGTTCGCTCATCTGGGCGCGAACTGCCAAGAGTTCCTAAGGATGCAGTAACAAAGAACTGAGCATTTGCTTAATCCACATCTCAAGTGTGACTGTTTGGTTTTGTACCACGTCAGTGTACCTCTTCATGGTTCTTCTTGAGGAAGATCAGCTCTTCTCTTAGCCCTTCAATCTGCATCTCCAAATCAGATCTGGCCATTGTCAGCTCATCCAGGACTTTCCTCAGGCCAGCAATGTCTGCCTCTACAGACTGTCTCATGCTCAGCTCATTCTCATATCTGCACAAAAATGAAACCAATATAAATGCTTTAGACCTTTTAGAGAGGTTGGAATTGGATGTGCCTTTTCTTTGTAATACTCTTCTTCATGTAGTTTATGTGTGGACGTACTTGACCCGGAAGTCATCTGCAGCCAGCTTGGCATTGTCAAAGCTCAGGTAGATCCCTCCGTTTACTCCAGTGGCATGCTGAATCTTCAGGGGCAAAAAACAAATAAACAGAAAAAGACTAATTTAAATCTCTCTCAGAATTATTTGTGTTTAATGGATGAAATAAAAAAGTGCAATTGCTTTTTGTTTCTCACTTGAGGGAAAAAACGTTTTTGAGGATATACAAAATAAGTGAATGAATTGAAAGTGTCTCGGTATTTTAATCTAAATATTTATTGTTATCAAACTTCTAAACTTGTATAATAAGCATGTTTAAAACAGGTGAAAATGCAGTATTTGAATTTGAATACACGAGCAAGAAAAATGATGAGGCAAAAATTATGTAATTTAATTCTTCATCGAAAGGTTGTTAATGATTGACCCTTTTATCAAAACATGCTCAATGGTTAGTACTTAGTACTAGTTTCTCAATACTCTTATGATAATATCACATACCTTGGCCTGGAGATCACTAATAGTAGCATAAAAGCCACTGTAGTCACGAGCAGATGGAGCAGTCTTGCTATCTAGGAGCAATCAACATTTTCTTTTCAAGGAAGCGCACCTTCTCCAGGTAGGAGGCCAGACGGTCATTGAGGTTTTGCATGGTGGCTTTCTCATTTTCAGAGATATCAAAGGCATCAGCAAGGTTGAAGCCAGCACCACCTCCAGCAGCCAAGGAGTGAGAAGCAGAGGCACTGAAAACAGATGTGAATGGTATGTTGTATTTAGAGTTTCTTTTAAAGAATTCCTCAGAAAAAAAGTAGTGGTCATGTGATTTGTGATGTGTCAGTTTTTGTCAGTCTTTACACTTCTATGCTTGCTTAGCGAGCTTATAAATAGCAAGCTGGTTTAGTCTCTTTATTTAATAAAATATATTAAAAACAATTTATTTGGTTGGCACTGATATTACTGCTAAAATACTTTGTATGTATAGATATAGATATTTTTAAACTTTTAAAATCACAAACCTAAGTTTGTCCTAAGACATCAACATGAAAGCATGATTTTTTTTAGACTGACAATTTCATTGAAATTAGAAACTTAGCAAATCAGTAATTAGTTGAATTGAGAATTATAAATATTCAAAATATTTGGAATTTGTTTATTTTATTTATTTACTTTGGCATGAAACAAGGGTAGATGTAAATCCTCACCATGTTTATTTCTAAAATAATATTCAATCAAAGTGGCTAAAAAGATAACAAAAGTATCATTTTAGGTCAAAGGTTTTGGGCAGATTTAACCCTACTTTATATCTTCTGACCTATAGTAGACACTGTCCCAAAAACTTCACAAGATCCCTCCTGACATAAAAGAAGTCATATAACCGATGGGACTTACTGCAGTACACTTTCTGCAGAGACAATCCCCTAGAGCTACCTTATGTCCCTTGCTCAAGGCTACAAAGTAGATGGTTCATAGATCACGCTCAACAGGTTTTGAAACTACAACTTTTTGTTGCCAGTCCAGTTTTTTTTTATTAATTTTATATCACTGCATCACACCCACAACTTTACTGAGATACTTCTGTTACAGGCTACCAGTTTTGAAAAAAAAAAAAAAAATGGCTAAAGATTGCTAAAAAGCAATCTTGCTTTTGATAAAGCAGTGACTCAGAAAAATGGTAATCATTGTATTCTGCATGCCCCAGGTGATATTATGACACAGATGGTCAAGGCATGGTTGCAAAGGTTTATTTCCATACTCCAAAGCATGGCTAAGGTACAGTCTCACTTCCTGCTTGTTATCTTTACAGTCAAATTAATTAGGGCTTTGTTTGGAAAGTTGTCAACAATCAAGCATTAAAAATCAACAATCCGTTCAGTCAGGTTAGGTCTACATATAATCAGACCCAATTTCAGTGAAGGTCGGACAGAAGTTGTAGGAGGATTATTATTAAAATCATCCTTGCACATACATCTATTCTGTACATTGAGACCCATTTTTTGCTACAAAGGACATTAAAATACTATGTAAAACTAGACGGATCTCACTGTGGATTCTGTAAAAATAGGTCGAAAGTTCTTCAGTTGAAATCAGTCTGTGTTTACAGAAATTTGAACCACACAGCCTACAGTAGCCTAAGCTGGAAGTGTTGTTGAATATATAGGCACGTGTGGGCTCCAGTTTCCTGGTAAAATGTCCACAGAGTGGTGCCAAAAGTGAGTTTGTGACGAGGAGGAGGGCCGGGCCGTGAGGACACACGGCCGGCCCTGAATTGGTCTAATCAGCCGGGAGGGGGATAAAGATGAGCCAGAGGCACCCGTTTGAGAGAGAGAGAGAGAGAGAGATGCGTATACTGTCTGTGTGTATTTGTGTTTAAGTTGATTTAAGTTAATTTATGTCATTAAATCAACTTAAACACAAACACACAACCCTAACCCCAACCCTAAACCTAATTATCAGTGGAGTAAAAATGTAATCTTAAAGGAAAAAATGCAACCTCCTGATTGCGGTCATCATTGATTATGTGAGTGTGATTACTTCCTGGGTACCACGGGACCAGAAGCAAAAGGCAGGGGAGAGTGGGGTAAGATTGGGCAATTTTTATATATGTTATCCCCTATACAAAGAAAAAGTAGGCAAAGGTAAGTTCAGGTGGAGCTCCTATCACCCCTATGCAGACGATACACAGCTCCACCTGTCGTTCCATTCTGATGACCCCACCGTCTCAGCTCGTATTTCTGCCTGCCTTTCAGATATCTCAGCATGGATGAAGGATCACCACCTTTAGCTCAACCTTGCCAAGACAGAACTTCTGGTAATCCCTGTCAACCCATCTGTTGACCACTACCTCACAATTAATCTTGGTTCATCAATACTAACACCAACCAAGACAGCCAGAAGCCTCTAAGTGTGTTTGCTGAACAAATAAACTTCACTGGGCACATCTCGTCAACCACACGGTCTTGCAGGTATGTGCTTTACAAAATGAGGAAAATCAGACCTTTCCTGTCTGAATATGCTGCGCAGCTCCTGGTCCAAGTTCTTGTCATATTAAGACTGGACTACTGTAATTATCTGTTGGCCAGCCTCCCCACTAGAACAATTAAGCCACTGCAGTTGGTTCAGAACGTGGTGGTGAATCTGGTCTTCAAACAACCAAAGAGGGGCCATGCCACACCCTTCTTGATCTTACTCCACTGGCCGCCAGTAGCTGCCCGCATCAAATTTAAGACTTTGACTTTGTCCTTTAGGACAGACGATGGAACAGCACCCTCTTACTTAAACTCTATTTCCCTTCTCACTCCCTGTGATCTAAGAATGAGTGATGCCAGATGGTTCCATTGCAACAAGGCACAAAGTCGCTCTCCAGATCATTCACATTCTCTGTTTATCAGTGGTGGAATGCTCTTTCAACCCCCATCCAATCTTTTCAGACCTTCTTAACATTCAAAAAATAACTGAAGACACATCTCTTATATGAGCACTTAATCAGTTCTCAAACAAAAAGTTCTTAAAAAATACATTATTTTAACTTAGCAGTGTGATACTGCTGATATTGTAGACTTTTGTATAATGAATTTCTTATGTTCCTTGGAACATTTTGGATAAGTTGCTTTGGATAAAAGAGTCTGCTAAATGACTAAATCTAAATGTAAAATTAATAGAGCTACCTTTATTTCAAGGTCTCTGTTATCACTTAATATTATAAAAATTAGTCTGTGACAGAAAGCCAAAAACATAATGGCCTTTTAAAAAATAATCCATTGGCTCAGTTTGCCCCAGGTTAGGGGTAAGTTGCTCCTGGTCAGTTGGTAAGTTGACCAATTGAATTTTTCCATTGAAACAGTGAGTAAAATAAAAATACAAATAAAAAAAAGTTTAATCTATAATTTCTTATCTGTAATCTATGTATTTATTTATTATAGTCTCCCACTTTCCTCTTGTTTCATTTAAATCTGAGGATTATTATTGCATGTAAATGATGGAATGAATTGGATCAATCACATAGCATACAGTAAATACCTAAAGTCTTTGCCAAAAATAAATAAATAAATAAATAACTCTCACTCCTTTAGGTTTAATTCCAAACATTATAAACAGGACAGTTATTAGAACAAATTTGCTTTGCTATAAACATAGCTGGATTTAAATCTTTGGTGAAAAAAATAAATAAATAAAATAAAATAGCTTCTTAAGACCTCTTTTAATCGGAAACATTATAAACAGAACAATTAGTTATTAGTACAAATTAGTTTCTGTAAAAAAAACAAAACAGTGGCTCAACATTCCCCAGACTCTTTGGTTTATTTTGTCCCATATCGACCTTTTTGGAAAAAAGCACCAAGCTTAGTACTTCAGGGCTTATATTGTGTGTATCAAATCATGTGTATTTATACACTGTATACACAACAACATGCATGATATGTTAGTTTGTTCCTGAATAAATTTGCTTTGGCACAACAGTCGTTAAACCTTAAATGTACACAATTTACTATGGCTAGTAAAAAACACTTTTTTTGTGTGTGTGTTAACACATACATACCTCTTTTCCCATGTGCTTCACTTCCCAGCCAGATAGAATTGTAGGTCACATGACCACAGTTGCCTAGATACAGGGGGTGGGTCAACTTACCCAGAGGTTCATCTTACCCCACTAATCGCTAAACATTCTGCAAAGAAGTCTGATGGGAGATGCCGCTTGTCGGTAACTCAGTCAAATGGTTCATTGGTTTCAAATTATTTTTTTTCTTCCAAAAAGCATCAGTGTAATATGGCAGTCACTGACTGACATAGCAGCATCCAATCTAATTGATCTTTACAATTTGAGTAGCACCAAAACCATAAAGCTAAAACCATAAACCAAAAAAGACATTAGAGAGAAGTTTATTGGAATGGACACTGGGTCTGAATGGGTTGGAAGGACATGTTGATGTGGTTGCTTAAAAGGATTTAATATTTTTCTTTTAAGTACTTAATAAAACCTTTTCATGACCAATACCCCAATAAGGAAATCAAGAATCATTAATAGAATGATAATAAGAATCAAAATAGCCATGAAGTGCTTGCAATGTAATTGGATAGTTGAGTTAGCAATTACCCTGTTTTCTTCTAATTTTTTATACCACGACTAGTGTTTATTACAGTAGCTAATTATTCTTTTTTTATTTAAAAGACATAACTTTTCACACTAGGCAAAACATGTTTGGTCTATTATGCAAGGTGCAATTCATTATAAAAAAATATATATATATATATATATATATATATATATATATATATATATATATATATATAAATAAAATAACAAGACTTAAACACAAGAATGCATATTTAGACCACTTTTATTGGCTTTTTGTCACTCTTAATTACATGTTTTATCTCAAGAGAGTTTCTGTGTAGACACAGTCGTCTGGCTCGTAGCATGGGAGGATGAGCTGACCACTTTGCCATCCATCACCTCCTCAACAATGGTTACCACTTTGCGTGTAGTTGAGGTTTTGCTTGTGGCTGAGGAACTGAAGAGGTAGAGAACAAAAACATTAAGTTACAGAAATGCCATACAGAAATCGCTATCTCACCGTTATTTTGTTTATTATAGTGAACTGTACCTGCCCACTGAAAAACTAGGACATTAATGCTGTTAATGGTTATGAAGGTAAGTCTCACCTAACAGCCTCTCCATCCAGCAGTCTTCTGTACTCTGCAATCTCCATCTCCAGTCTGGTCTTGATGTCCAGAAGCATCTGGTACTCATAACCCTGACGCTCAAGATCGGCACGAAGCTGCACCAGCTGCTCTTCCAGACTGGTCACCTGCATCTGGTAGTTGCCCAACACAGTAGAATAGCGGGCCTTTGTTTCTGCCAAGGTGCTTTCCAGGGACGCTTTCTGATGGGGCAAAGTCATTATTCTATGCACTGTGTGTGGTGCGAACATAATATCACATTCAATGATTCATCTATCCATGTATTTACCATACTGAGTAGTGATTGTAGCTCGATCTGAAGACTCTGGAGTGTGCGTTTAACCTCTGTGATTTCTGATCTGGACGTTTGGAGGGTTTCTGTGTTCACAGTGACTTCTTTGTTAAGAGTTTCAGTCTATGAGAGACAATCCATGGCAAAGCAGTTAGACATGTAATTTGTTAGTGCTGACTACAAAACTTATAAAGAAAAACTGGCAAAGAACAGGATTTTACCTTGGACTGGAACCAAGCCTCGAGTTCATTGCGATTCTTAGCAGCAACGGCCTCGTAATGTGCACGGATTTCAGCCATGATTTTTGATAGGTCTTCCTGTGGTGCGGCATCTACCTCTACGTTGACCTGTCCACTCATCTGGCTGTGAACTGCCAAGAGTTCCTAAAGACGCAGTAACAAACCACTGAGCATTTGCCTGACCCACATATCAACAGTGAAAATTTGTTTGGTGAGAGTTTGGTTTTGTACCATCAAAACATACCTCCTCATGGTTCTTCTTGAGGAAGATCAGCTCTTCTCTTAGTCCCTCAATCTGCATCTCCAGATCAGATCTGACCAGTGTCAGCTCATCCAGCACTTTCCTCAGGCCAAAAATGTCTGCCTCTACAGACTGTCTCGTGCTCAGCTCATTCTCATACCTGCACAGAAATGAAACCAATATAAATGCTCCTGACATTTTGAAGATGTTGGAAGTGTATCTGCTTGTTCTTTATACTTTCAAACATAAAGTAGTTTATGTGTGGACTTACTTGAACCTGAAGTCATCTGTGGCCAGCTTGGAGTTGTCAATGCTAAGGTAGATCCCTCCGTTTACACCAGTGGCATGCTGAATCTTCAAGGGCACAGAATGAATAAACAAAAGAAGAGAAATTTAGACCTCTTTTGCTTTAGTTTATTAGTTTAGTTTATTTAGTTATTACTTTAGTTTAACGACAAAAATAAAAAAAGGTGCAATTGCTTTTGATCTCACTAGGGGAAAACCTTTTTGATGATATACAAAATAAGTGATTTGATTCTCAAAGTGCATGAACTGAAAGTGTCTCAGTATTTTAATCTACAAATGCTATGAATACATTCATCCATCCATTCATTTTCTATAGCCGCTTGTCCCATGTAGAGTGAGTGCTGCAGCCTATCCAAGCTTTGTCAGGCCGAAAGCAGGGACACACCCTGGTAGGTGGCCTGTCCATCTCAGGGCTAACACACAGACAAACTAATCCACACTCTCACTTACACCTATGTCTTTAGATTATGGTGGAAACTGGAGCACCTGGAGGAAACACAGGGAGAACATGCAAACTCCACAATGGGACTCGAACCGGGGACCTACTTGCTGTGAGGCAAAAGTGCTACCCACTGAGCCACAACATACCACATACCTTGGCTTGGAGGTCACTAATAGTAGCATAGAAGCCACTGTAGTCACGATCAGATGGAGTTGTCTTGCTCTCCATAAACTGGTGGATCTTCAGCTCAAGTTCAGTATTAGCATTTTCAAGGGAGCGCACTTTCTCCAGGTAGGAGGCCAGACGGTCATTGAGGTTTTGCATGGTGGCTTTCTCATTTGCAGAGACATCAACTGCATCAGACAGGTTGAAGCCAGCACCACCTCCGAAGCCAGCGCTACATCCAAATCCAGCTCCACCTTCAGTTGCAAAGGATCGAGAAGCAGAGGCACTGGAGATACGAACCCCAGATCCTCCAGCACCTGCATACACGCTACCGGTACGCATGGTAGAGAGGCGAGAAGACCCTGCTGAGGACATGTAGGTGCGGGTGGAAGAAGACATCTTTTTGAAGGAGGCTTGCTGTCGTTCTCAACTCTGGCTGGAGAATGAGTGAGCAGATGATTGAAAACAAGATGACCCATGGTCCTTTTATGTGGATAAATGGGGGAGGGAACACAAAGATTGCCTTAGGAAGTGAAGTGAGAAACCATTGCCCTATTCCCCAAGGCAGATTTGAATTGTATGTTATCATTTGGAGTTTAAAGAATTCATCAGAAGAACAAGTAAATCACTAGTAGGTTGTGTGGTTTTGAGCTGTCCTTCTTTGTTAATCTTCACACTTCTATGCTTGCTCTGCGAGTTAAATGCAAATGTTTTAAGTCTCTATAAAATCTATTTTAATTTGTCATTTTGTAGGCACAAATATTAATGCTCAAATGCTTTGTATCTACCTAGATAATAATAATACCCAAAAATACTGTCCCAATATATCAAGATAAATTCATGGGATGTATGTATTTTGTATTTTAATATAGTTTATTGGGACATTTTTAAACTAAGAGTTTAATTAAAATTAGAATATAATATTGCAGAGGAAATCCTAAAATCCACAATTCACAAGTTTGTTAGTTGATAACTTAATAAAATGTAAAGTATTCTTCAATATTATATTTATTATTTATTTATTGCATAAAACAAGGGTGGATGTAAATCCTAATAGTATTTATATCTAAAATATCACATCCATTTCAAGCTTTTGGCTTATAGTACAACACAAATATTTTAAAGTTGAAACTTCACATGACAAGTAATTTGTTACTCACAAAATTAAAACTTTCATTGTGCCTCAACCATTCCATGCCTTCACAACAAACCCGATTGTTAGCCAATCATCCAGACCCCCTCTCAGGCAAGCCAAACTTGCTTTATTCACTGATTATATCATTAGAGTTCTGTTATTGTATGAAACTACTACTCTCAACACAAATACAACAGCTTTTTAAATATACTGAGAGTGCAATTGTAGTCTCCCCTCTATGATATTCAACTGAGAATGAAATCACCAGCTGTCAGGTTTGTATTGTCCATGACAGAGCAGGTAATTTACACAAGTATCACATGTACATGTGGTAGGAAGGAATGCCAATAAGACAAACCCTTTTAGTTCTATTGATTTAAAGCTATTGATTAAGAGGTGTGGGCATAGAAACAAAATAATGCACAGAAACTAATGAGAAGTAATTTTAGGATATCTCTTTTTCCAGTGATATGGTTTTAAAAAAACTGCTCAGCCCACACATTACCCATCAGACAAATAACTCCAAATGACAAGAAAGATACAAATTCAGAGAGCTGGTCATCAGGTTTCAAGTGAACAGGCAGGTAATGTAACTTCTGGAATTTAAATTAAGCCGAAAGCATACTTGTGATTGTGTAAGGAACATATAATTAGTGTTACCTCCTGGGGTAACATTTTTTTAAATGTTTATCTTAGAATAGTAATTTTAATGCAAACATGTACAGTATTATTAGACATGGACCAAAGACTTCTGTCCCTCTCAAACACCTCACCAAGCAACTGGAATCATTAATGTGAGGAGCGTTTTGAGCTTGAAATCGACAAAACTCACAAGTATAAAATAGTTCACTGTATTGTTTATTTCCCTAATAAAATAAATTATGTAAGGTCTAGCCTCCCCCACGTACAAAGGCCAAATATCCTACACCTTAACTTAACCAAAAAACATGTCATGCAATATGTTGCAGAAATTGCTTAAGATATGATGTGCCTTGAGTCTATATGTTTGTCAAAACCTATGAAGAGCTATATTCTTCACACATATTTGGGACATATTTAATACCAGTGCATGTCATATTTGGTTTGGCGAGTTAGTATGGTCCAGTTAGGCCCTGCTTGTAGGTGCCGTAACTGCACAATATGGTTCCAAAAAACATCTTTTTCCATTGACGACCATTCAGAAGTAACCATGTATTCTGCTGGAATATAAATGTTTTGCAAGCAGTGTATATATAAATAAATATATATATATATATATATATATATATATATATATATATATATATATATATATATATATATATACTGTAGCTAATATTTCATTGTAGAATTATAAATCTTTTACCAGAAATAGCTTTATTAAGAAATAGCTAAATCTGTGCATTGAAAAATAGAACACATTTTTTGTTTTTGCTAAATGTCAATGTCAAAAAGACAGATTAAATATGGAATGTGATGTTCCTTTTATTTTGTTTTACATAACTTTAGTATGCTTTATTATTATGCATACATTTTTGAATGTGAAGCTACTTTTATTCCACATTTTTGCATTAAAGGAGAATCTAATATTTGACTGTGGGAAGAAAATGCAATTATAAGGTCTTGTGTTGTCACAGTTGTTTTTTTAGGTTTTGTTAACTGGACCCACTTTATATTAGCTGTCTTTAACTACTATGTACTTAAGCATTTGATGCAATGTCCTTATAATGTACATATGTGTTGTTGCATTATACTTACATTTAAAGTACCTGCATTTAATTACATCTGTAGTTACACTGTTAACCTTAACCTCTAAACCTAACCCTACTCCAACCCCAATCCTTACCCTAAACCCTAATCTAAACACTAACCCTACCCCTAAACCTGCCCATACTTCAGTAGTAGCAAATATTCATCTTTTTGCAGACCAATATGTAGTTACACAATAAGTACATTGTATTGTATGTATTTAAAAATTAGTACATAGTAGTTAAAGACACCTAATATAAAGTGTGCCAATTAGTAGGCCTACTATAGCTGTTATCATGGAATAGTAATTTATACACCTCTAGTGTTAACCTTTGTTCTGGCAATAATCATTTTACCTGGCATAACATACAGTTGAAGTCAGAAGTTAACATACACCATAGACAAATACACTTAAACTCAGTTTTTCACAATTCCTGACATTTAATCGTAGAAAACTTTCCCTGTCATAGGTCAGTTAGGATCACTACTTTATTTTAAGAATGTGAAATGTCAGAATAATAGTAGAGAGAATTATTTATTTGAGCTTTTATTTCTTTCATCACATTCCCAGTGGGTCAGAAGTTTGCATACAATTTGTTAGAATTTAGTAGCATTGCCTTTAAATTGTTTAACTTGGGTCAAACATTTTGGGTAACCTTCCACAAGCTTCTCATAATAAGTTGCTGGAATTTTGGCCCATTCCTCCAGACAGAACTGGTGTAACTGAGTCAGGTTTATAGGCCTCCTTGCTCGGACACGCTTTTTCAGTTCTGTCCACACATTTTCTATCAGATTGAGGTCAGGGCTTTGTGATGGCCACTCCAATACCTTGACCTTGTTGTCCTTAAGCCATTTTGCCACAACTTTGGAGGGATGCTTAGGGTCATTGTTCATTTGGAAGACCCATTTGCGACCAAGCTTTAACTTCATGGCTGATGTCTTGAGATGTTGCTTCAATATATCCACATAATTTTCATTCCTCATGATGCCATCTATTTTGTGAATTGCACCAGTCCCTCCTGCAGCAAAGCACCCCCACAACATGATGCTGCCACCCCCATGCTTCATGAGGATGGTGTTCTTTTCTGACAACAAAGTCAAGGTATTGGAGTAGCCATCACAAAGCCCTGACCTCAATCCATTATAAAATTTGTGGGCAGAACTGAAAAATCATGTGCAATCAAGGAGCCCTACAAACCTGACTCAGTTACACCAATTTTGCCTGGAGGAAAGGGCCAAAATTCCAGCAACTTACTGTGAGAAGCTTGTGGAAGGCTATCCAAAACGTTTGACACAAGTTAAACAATTTAAAGGCAATGCTACCAAATACTAACAAAGTGTATGTAAACTTCTGACCCACTGGGAATGTGATGAAAGAAATAAAAACTGAAATAAATAATTCTCTCTGCTAATATTCTAAAATTTCACATTCTTAAAATAAAGTAGTGATCCTAACTGACCTAAGACAGGGAATGTTTTCTACGATTAAATGTCAGTGTCAGGAATTGTGGAAAACTGAGTGTAAATGTATTT
This sequence comes from Myxocyprinus asiaticus, assembly GCF_019703515.2. Lineage (NCBI taxonomy): Eukaryota > Metazoa > Chordata > Actinopteri > Cypriniformes > Catostomidae > Myxocyprinus > Myxocyprinus asiaticus. Next base: position 38,029,127 of record NC_059377.1, on the reverse strand, counting down.
GGCTAAGGTGTATGTACACTTCTGACTTCAACTGTATAAATATATAGTATGATACATGTGTTAACCTCGATACTGCCATCTTTTTCAGAAACATTTTTGAGCCCATCACCTAAGCCATAAATGGCATGTGACTAATTACTTTGCAACTGTGGGAAACACTGATTTGGAACTGTCCTGATAACACTGATTGACTCTTGGCACAATTAGAATGCACAGTCCCAATCAAAGAGGTCTATAATACCTGGAAAAGCCATTGTTACCATTTCCATTCATCTCAAAGGGAGTTGCTGGGCTGTCATTGGAGTTACAGAATTAACCTGCAAGGGTTAACTGAGCCATGCTAACCAGCCAAAGCTTGACCCTTTGACCCCAAGCCCTTTACTAGCGACTGCCATGCCCAAGGGGTCTGGAACAGGACTGTAAGCTGGCTACAAGAAACATTTAAAAGCTGAATTTGTTTGTCAAAATGGGCGACCCATGGGACCTGCAAACTTATGGACGTGCCACTTTTAGTCTTCTGTATTTTATTGTTTGGTCAGTAAAGAGTGACCATATGTATATTAAAATTATGTCAAGTTTAACTTTTTTCTTTGCAGCTTCAACAGAACATGCAATTTTGTCTGTTGTGTCCACACTTGTACTAGCAGTTATTATCATGGTAGTTAATTATTGATGAAGATTATTTTGTGTGGAAGCAAATATCATTTTTAATGACTTGAAATATTTAGTTTGTTTCATGTTTAACACAACTGAGAGCACAATAACAAGACAGAAACACATAAATGCACATTTAGACCAGTTTATTGCTTTTTGTCACTCTGAGTTTGATGTTTTATCTCAAGAGTTCTTGTGCTCTCTGTTCTTGAGAGAGATCTTACTTGGCCCTGGTATCGCTCACAGCCTGGGAAGATGAGCTGACCACTTTGCCATCAACTACCTCCTCCACAATGGTTACCACCTTGCGTGTTGTTGAGGATGAGTTTGACGATTTTGTGGAAGTTTGAACTCTGTTGAAGTAGAGGAAAAATTACATTAAGTTAAGGAAGTCTCAGAATCATCTAATTTTCCTTCTGTTGGTGTATTCTAAAAGCTTTTGTGGGGAGAAGCAGGGAAGTCTCACCCAACAGCCTCTCCATCGAGCAGTCTTCTGTACTCTGCAATCTCCATCTCCAGTCTGGTCTTGATGTCCAGAAGCATCTGGTACTCATAGCCCTGACGCTCAAGATCGGCCCGAAGCTGCACCAGCTGCTCTTCCATGCTGGTCACCTGCATCTGGTAGTTGCCCAACATGGAAGAATAGCGGTTCTTCGTGTCTGCCAATGTGTCTTCCAATGACTTTTTCTGTTTGGAGAAAATCATTGTTCTTTACACTGCTTGATAAATCAAAACAGCACCTTTCAAGATTGATCTATTGACCAACTTACCATACTGAGTTGTGACTGTAGCTCTATTTCAAGACCCTGCAGTGTGCGCTTAATTTCTTGGATTTCTGATTTGGATGTTTGGAGGACTTCTGTGCTGACGGCGACATCTTTGTTAATGGCTTCGGACTATGAGAGACAATCCATAGCAAAGCAATCAGACAAGGCCTTTGTTGGTTTTGACTACAACACTGATGATGAAAAACGTGAATGAACAGTGTTTTACCTGGGCCTGGAACCAGGACTCAAGCTCTCTGCGGTTCTTGGCAGCAACTGCCTCGTAATGCTCCCGGATTTCAGCCATAACCTTTGATAGGTCTTCCTGTGGTGCTGCGTCCACCTCTACATTGACCTGTCCGCTCATCTGGGTGCGCATTGACAAGAGTTCCTACAGAGGTGTGGATAAACAAATGAGCATTTGCCTGACCACATATCAACAGGGACCATGAACTTATTTGATTGTGAATTTGGTTTAATGCCAGCCAACAACTTACCTCCTCGTGGTTCTTCTTGAGGAAGATCAGCTCTTCTCTTAGCCCCTCGATCTGCATCTCCAGATCGGATCTGGCCATTGTCAGCTCATCCAGCACTTTCCTCAGGCCAGCGATGTCTGCCTCCACTGACTGTCTCATGCTCAGCTCATTCTCATATCTGCACAGAAAAGACCATTGACATTTACAAATTATGAGTCCATTAGTGATGCTAAGGGTGGATGGTCTACTATTCTCTTAGTGGACTTACTTGACCCTGAAGTCATCTGCGGCCAGCTTGGCATTGTCAATGCTAAGGTAGATGCCTCCATTTAAACGAGTGGCATTCTGGATCTTCAGGGGTGGCAAACAAATAAACAAGCAAAAGTTTAGCCAAATTTTAGATATCACATAATGACAAAACATCTCCTATATTCAGCATAATTACATTCAACTACATATTTTTATCTTCATATTTAAAATGACAAAACTTCTGAATGATTTAAACACTTTATTTGTGCAAAAATAGCTTTTATTGACATTTGATGATGTTTTTGTCCTGATGCCACATACTTTGTCCTGGAGGTCACTGATCGTAGCTTCATAGGCACTATAGTCACGAGAAGTGGGGGCAGTTTTGCTCTCCAGGAACTGGCGGATCTTTAGCTCAAGGTCAGCATTAGCCTTCTCAAGGGAGCGCACCTTATCCAGGTAGGTGGCCAGGCGGTCATTGAGGTTTTGCATGGTGGCTTTCTCATTTGCAGAGGCATCAATGCCATCAGACTGGCTGAAGCCAGCACCACCTCCGAAGCCAGCACCACCTCCATAGCCAGCACCACCTCCAAAGCCAGCACCACCTCCAAAGCCAGCACCACCTCCAAAGCCAGCACCACCACCAGCAGAATAGGAACGAGAAGCAGAGGCACTGGAGATACGGACCCCAGATCCTCCAGCACCCCCATACATGCTTCCTCCAGCACGACCTCCACCAGACATGGAGAAGCGAGAGGGTCCTCCCATCATGGACCCTCCTGAGGACATGTAGCTGCGGGTGGAGGAAGAAGACATCATTTTGAAGGAGTATTGCTGCTGTTCTCTACTCTGACTGGAGGCTGAGTGAGAAGTGCAGAAAAGAAGCCCCACGGTCCTTTTATTTGTACAGTTGGGGGAGGAAACAATCAGGATGGGCGTTGTAGATTATCCAGAGAGGGGGAGAATCATTGCCTCACTCCTCAAGGCAAACGCACAAGCACAGAATCACATATACACACAAAGCACACAAATGAGATAGGTTTGAATGAAATGTTTAAGATTAAGAAAATTAGGTTTGGTTTGATGAGAAAGCATTTTATCATTGTGAGGTCAATGCCAAACCCTGCAAAGTATGCACAAGATTTGATTTGAACTGGACTATGCTTGGTTAAGTAATGTTGGCATCAAGCAGTTCTCTTTAGTTTAAAGGATCCTTGTGCACAAATGCCACCTTTGTAAGCATTTGGCTGCTTTTAAAGGAAATGAATTGTAGCGTTTTTCCATTGCAGGGTTGCTGCCCAACGCTGAAAAGTATGCATATGTTTTTAATTTGAACTGCACTATTATTTGTGAAATAATACTGCCAACAAGCAGTGGTCTTTAGTTTAAAAGCTCCATTTTAGTCTTTGGCTCTATTGTAGGAAACTAAATTTATCAGGAGAAACATTTTAGAATCGAATTACAAACTCTTGCCTTTTCCGCTTGTCTCAGTTCTTCCATAAGATTCTACGTATATGCAGATATCCGCATCAGCTTTTACACTATATGCATTGTATATATTTTTACGCTGCTATATACACCTCTGGAACTGAATTCTAGTTGTACGTAAACTAGAAAAGTGAGAGTGTCTGCCCTCGGGGCACAAATAACGAGACACACCCAGTGAACAGGCTACAGCAAATTCACCGTTAAACTGTGTCTGTTATACACATACAATAATACAAGAATAAAATGTGGAAATAAAGGATTTCCATATATAACTTTTCATATACTTCTAAATTAGAAATAAATTCTATCAGGCATTCATATAACAAACTTAACTGATATTTGCTAACTTTTCTAAAGGGTGGCACAACCTGTTATTATGCACTTCTCTTTGAACAAAGCTTGGCATTGAAAAACTTAGTTATTCATCTGAAGTAATAATAATAAAAAAAAAAAAAGTGTTTATTTTCTGGATTAAATCATTCTGTTGAGAAACATTGTTTGCTTTTGAGTCAAGCACTTCAAAGTAAAGTCTTGGTTCATCACAAAGCATACAGATAAGTCTTAATGTTGTTGCCATGATAACAAGCACAAAGTACAAAAATACAAAAGAACCCACCAGAACAAAAGTGAAAAACCTTTAATGGCTAAACATTAACTTTGATTACCTGATACGAGAACAAGAAGCCCGTCAGTAATTAGCATTTGCCCATAGCAGGGTGTGTTCTATTGTGAAGAAATAAAGATTTCACATAAAATGCAGTGAAACATAAAAATGGGTAAACAAGAAAAAGATTGATTGAAGTATTGCTTCTTTATACTTTGACCAGTTTCTTTGTCATGACTGTTTATGCATGAAAATCATTTAATTGTCATTTATCCGTAAAAATCACTAGAAAAGGGATCTAATAATGTAATACAATTTCTTATTCAGAAGAGATTTTGAAATGAAGGCAAGAAGTCTTGAAGTGCATTGCCTTAGTTGGACTGCATGTTTTCCCCCTCCCGAACGTCTGCTCCACCCATTCTGGCTCACATTACTCCAACTTATATGCCAAAAACCACAGCTTGATGCTTCTCTGAAAGAGTATTTATATTGTACATAGACCTGGGGACTGTAAACTAGCAAAACGTTTATGACGCTATGAAGGTGACATCGGTCAGATGGTATGAATTCAAAAGTATGACTACTTTTAAAGGGTAAAATGTAATGTGTATTTAGAGACTTGCATGTCAATAAGTACAAAATGGTATGAATTTAGCAGCTAGGTGGACCATACTCATAAATGGGTTCAACCATTAATGAAAATGTTGTTACAAACCCATTACAAACTTTCTTTAAAAAATATATGGTTTCAAACAACATGTGTGTGTAAAATGATGACAGAATTTTCATTTTTGGGAGAACTATTTCTTAAAATGTATTATTTGTTAAAAAGGGTGGTCCTCTTTCTGAAGTTTTATGTAAAGTTTAATGTCTAAGTACACACAAGTAAAAGGAAGTGCCTGAGAAAAAAATAAATAAAAATCAAACATATCACAAATGATAAACTGTTTAACTGAACCACAATTGTCACACTTGTTTAACACACTAACTCCACAGCTACAAAGCTCCAGTATGACAAATAGAGGAGTGTTATATCCAACGCTTCTCTATTCAAAGAGGAAAATAGCAATTAGGTGCAAAACAACAATGCAGATATAAATGTATATTTTCCAGAGGGCATTTACACAACAAAGCTGGATATGTGCAGCTGGCTAATATGCCTTTTTTGTCTATGTAGTTGGTCTCTATTAAAAATTTTATATTTATGTAAGCATAAAAAATAACACAAAGGAGAGACACCTGTTAGATCCTGTTTGTTCATTGTTGCATTTGTGGATAAGAAAAACAGATATTTATGGATTACTTCGGCCTAGTTAATGCAAAAAAAAAAAAAACAAACAAAAAAAAGAAAACAAAAATAGGTTTATAGTTTTGCACCGAAAGTCACTTGCATTAACATCTGTTAATCCAATCGTTTATGAGTTATTCAACAAGTATTTTTTTGGTTTACTTTGCTTATGTTTGAACTTTCTTTACATTGCTTTTTGTACAGTCCAGTGCTCTGAATGTGACCCTTTATGAGCCTGACCCAGGTAAGTATTTGAGGATAGAGGGTGTGTCAGAAAAATTCAAAGCACAGGTTAGGTAACATCCAGAGACTAGCAAGGGGGCAGATTCTTTCATTCTCTTTCCTCAGGGCTTGACAAGTATACACAAGTGCCCTCCACCCTCTATCAATCAATCTCTCTTTTCAATCCTTTTCACATGTTCTCAAGTGATCTTGCGACATTTTATGTTGATTACAATAAAGCAATGAAAGAACTTAGCTAATGTAGGCATGTGGTTTCTCGGCTATATGCCTTTCAAATACATTAAAAATGGTTTTGTAAATGCACAGAAGAGATATATGCAATCAATTAATGCAAAACTCAAAAATAAGTTCTGTATTTTCTGTTGGCATTTAATCTTTCCATTAAAATGTAATTTCAATTCAGTTTACAATACTGTAGGTGTATAGCTCTTTTCACTATATACACGTATATATTGCTCCAAAAAAAAAAAAAAAAAAAACCTTTACAAAAAATAGTGCCTTATAAACCTCCATTAAGTTTCTATAATGTGCTTGTGCAAACAAAGATGTGCACAGGAAATTTAAATAGTAAATTTGCATAAAATGGCATATTATATTACTTAAGTGCAGATTGGAAGATAGAGACATTTTTATTTTGTGCAATTTTATAATTACTATACATGCATTTTTAATGACCTTATTTTCATTGAGAGACTGCATGAAATTAATTTACCACTGCAGAACTGCAAAGAAAGTTAACAGGAGATCAAAAATGGCAAAAACGTTACAGGCGCTAAAACTTTAACCTAAAACCTTGATGTTGAAATGAAAAAAATAATGTCCATGTTATTGGTCAACTATCCATGTCAGTGTGTCTGAACTGTGAGGTCCTAAAGACAGATATTACAGCTTGGTTTGCAAACAAAGGCATGTATGGGACCGCCACAATGTTTGTTTGCCCCCAATCAATGCAGATCTTTCCTGTTCACTTACAGTAATCCATCTGACAACATAATTTTATGTTGTTTTTATGTGGTTTTCAATGGTTAATCTTGAAGAAAAAAAAAAGCTATACAACTGTCAAGTGGTTCATCAAACAAGCATCAACACTTGTTCTCTTATAACAATCATGCATGCAAGATAACATGACATTTCTGCCATTTTAGGGCATGTTACATTGATTTAAAATAGCCCATCCAATATCAATAATCTTAAACCAGTCTTGTACAGACTAGTTAGAATGAGGCAGTGGCAACAATGCTTCGTACTATTGGAAGCTTTCTATTTTCTTATTATATTCTGTCTCTTCCCGTGACATTTGAAAAGATATTGCTTGAGTCATACTCAAAACACTGAAATGCTTTATTTCATTTCTCAGTTTAAAGATCTTTCCAACCCTAACTTATTACGTAAGACTTCTGAGAGCCTTGAGAGTACCAGGAACATTTTTAGAGGAGGTTTCAGTTTGCTTTTGCTTTATTGGACTATACGATCCCCACCCCATTCCACCCACTGAGGCTCACATTACTACAGCTTTAAGACCAAAAAGTACAGTTTGACACTCAGTGCATGTTTCTTTTGCAAGGGTATTTATATTTTACATAGACCATGTTACTAAAAACAAGAAAAATGATTATGAAGTGTCCCTGTAGTGGTTACAACTGCAGTTGTAAACTAAATTTCTCTGTTCAAGAGGGCAATTAGTGGTCAATCAATATGGGATTTTCAATAATTAGTTCTTACATTTTTACATTTGGTAAAAAATGTATCTATTAGTTATCGCTGAAAAACAAAATCCCAAAGACAAATTCTGGGCTTTTACATGTACCTGTAACTAACAGTAAAAAAATAAATAAAATCTTAATCATTGCAAGATCATTTGAAAACATCTGAATAATTTGAAACATCTGTTTTTCTATTGTACCAAAATAGAGTGCAACAGTCTGGTGCCGGAAGTAAAAATCCCATACATGTTTTACATAGACAAATTGATTTTCAAAGGTAACTTATAAACCTTTAAAGACAGACCTACAATGAGCTCCGAGGTTGTTCATCAATGGTATATTCTTCCATTGAAGTAATCAGTCTGCGTTATTTCAACTTCATTGTTTGATACATGTTTGATAGCGGAATTCATGGTAGAAAACTACATTACCAATGGTTCAGTGAGAAAGCTTCACCAATCAGAGAACCACAGCCAACAAAGCCCACGGAACGACTGTCACTTCCATGACACACTGTGAATGACGTAATCGAGTTGGTTTCTCTTCACCCTTGAACTACTTATCTATTTATACTACTACATTTTTTAATCGTGATTAATCATAGATTTTGAAAGTGATCAAATTTTACACTATATACTACATATACTTCTTTTCCTGTCAAAATGCATTTATTTCCATCTTAGGAAAGTAAATAAAATAAATGTAACAATATAATGCCTTATTAACATTTTCCAAACAAAGCCTTCCATAGTATTAAGATAGAAATGCTCTAAAATATCACCAATTCAAGTGACATTAAATGTTACCCAAAGTCTAAGTGGGAGTTTGACTAATTGAAAGAACTAGTCCCCACATAGGTTGCATATTCATTGAAATAGGCATTAAATCGCTTAAACTCTCATCCTCCACAATATTAGCCTGCCGGCAGACTGTAGCTTTCCGCTTTGTTACAGCATTTGTAAAGCTGTGTTCATGATTCGCATCAGGGTGTCAATGCCAGCATCGAGCACATTTTGAACTCCACATGAAAAGCGCTTGCAGACAAAAACGTCTCATTCTGCGTTTTGGTGATAGTTAAGACTTGAAATGCTTCTGCGGTAATTAAAATGTGCCTTACATAGGCTGAAAAATACTTGATTTCCATCTCAAGTCCCATCTGGGCTTGTTTTGTACATGAAATAGCATTAAGAGATCCTTTCTCCATCATTTTATCACTGGCACTGAATCACTGTTGTGTTTGTGTGTTGTGGTGTGTGTGTCAGGGTAGTGACTCCAGGTGGACACATTAGAAAGGTTCTGCCCTTCCAACTAGTGTTTATGATGGTTTATGCTGTATTAACGGTAAATGCGTTAATCGCAATTAAGAAAAATTGACGTGTTAAACTTTTTTAATCACTATTAAAATGCATTAATTCTGAAAGCTCTCATTTATACATATTGGAATATTTTGCAATAAATGTAAAATATATTGTTTCTATACTTATAATCAAATCATTCGTTTTATCTATTCCCATTGCTTCATGGGATTGTAGTCCGTGCCCTCTTGAAAGGCGGTAAGTACACAGTCATATTTTTGTCTTTTTGTCAGATTTTCAAAAAAAAAAAAATTTAAAAATAAAAAATCCCTCAAGTTTGTGATGTTGTGATTTACCCCAGAGATGGTTGGTTTGTTTCATGGCTTACAACTTACAACAACCAAAAATTAATGGGAAAAATACTTCTGGAACCCAGGCAGCTGAATAAGTGGGCTGGCACTGTTGTGCTCTATTGCCTGAAATTAATTTCATAAAGAGTTTATTGAGAGCTTCATCTATGGTGATTACAATAGTAATATCACTAATAATAGGACGCCTGCACCTCATTCAATGAGTACAACACAAATAAGTATAGGTTGTTACAAATGTCAATACATATGAGTAAGCAATATGCCTACACCTTATTCAAAGAGTACAATAAGACAAAAATAACAATTATTGGTTGTAACTGCTCTGAGCTGCGTTAAACAGAATGATCCAGATGTACTTTTGTACAACTTGAAACAGGGCTTATGTCTTTGTGGTGTATATGAAAGGAACCTGTTCATTCATGGGAGTCGTTTATGGGAGTACATTCTTCAATGTTGTGAGTCAAATGAATCATATGTTTACTGAAATCAGATTACAGCGCAACAATGTGTCTCTCTATACAAGAGTAAACCGTCAATCTGTTAACTCTAATCCAGACACATGCATGTTGTTTTTGAGGGCAAGCATAGTCTTTTTTTACATTTCTTTTTATTTGTTTGAGTAAAAAGAGATTTCTCCCATGGTTGCGCTATTTTTTGCTGTGAATGTGGCCCTTTATGAGCCCGAACCAGGTTAGTGTTTGAGGACAGAGGGTGTGTCGTACATTCAAAGCACAGCAATCCAGAGACTACCTTGAGGACTGATACTTTTGCTCATTCTCCCTCGGGGTTTGGCAAGTATATGCAAGTATGAGAGCAGAGAAATCGTGCTATCGGTGCCCTCCACCCTCTATCAATCACTCAATCATTCAAACACAAGTTCTTACGCAACATTTTTCTCATCTTGTGGTTCAGTTAAAGCTTGTGAGAGTTTTATATAACGTTGTTCTTTACACATATCGTGGCAATTCCGATGTGAAATGTCCACCGTGTGGCACTAAAAGTGAGTTACATTTTTTCCCAAACAGATGAGGTTTTTAATGCTCTATCGAGTTTTAAATCAACAAAACCGACCTCCCTAAGCTAAACCTTAAACCTAAACCTAACCGATAGTGTCGAAAAAAAGCAATTTCACTTTCGGCTCACGTGTCAACTTGCATGCTCTTCAGGACTCGTATCCTGGTTCTTTGGATTGCAAATGCCATGCTCTATCAGTTGAGCTACTGTGCAATTTAATCACACTTAAACAAGCTTGTAAATGTAGTTGGTTATGTCATACAAACGTACACAAACGTATCACCTTGTGTGAGGAACAGAGTGAAAAGAACATGTTTATGAATGAATAATCTGCCGTTTATCAAGTCATTGTTGTTGTGGTCCCTCATTTCACCAGGAAATTGCTACAATGCGAACTAGCCACGCAAAAATTAATTTGCAAAAATTAAGGTATAGTAATGTGATTCTATGAGACCAGGTTGGTATTTGGTGCATTAAACTTCATAACTATATGTGCTGCAGACCTAATTGAAACTTCAAATTGTGTTTGCTGAGGACAGTTGTAATATTACTTTTAGAACAAATTTCACCTGGTGGATTATAAAAAGGCCAAAAAATCCCATAGACTTTACTTTTAACTTCCGCAAAAAATGTAAATTAATATAATAAATTAATTCATTAAAAACATAGTCTGTATTCCAGGCATTTTTAATCTGAATTTTATTTCAATGTAGTCCTGAAATAATTGTAAAACTCAAGCACATTCAGTTGAGAGCAGGAGAGAAACATAATGCTCCCCAGATTAGTCTAATTATGATTAAGGTAATTATGTTAAGCTTGTGTCAACTTGTCTGCAGTAGGTTATTTTCCCTTTTAAGGAACATTGTTGGACCCTTTCTGTGAGTGGTGTCCATGGGCAGACTGGCCATCGGGAGAACTGGGACTTTTCCCGGTGGGCCTGCCACGAAACAGGGCCGAATGGGCTGCGATAAGCTGAAATGGGCCGCTGCATTATGCAGAACGGGCCAAAAAATGGTGCCGCGATATGCCGAAGGGGGCGGGGATATGCAGAAAAAGACAGCAACCCCCCACTCCCCACTCTCAACAACTTTTGGGCCAGTTTCTATGTAAAATCCGAGGCCGATTTCTTTTCCCAGTCTGCCCCTGGTGGTGTCCAACAATGAAGCATTTGCCAAATTTTTTACATGTGTCTAGAATTATTCTCCATAAGACAACCAACTAAAAACTGCTTTTAGCTGTTTCATTTAAAGAAAATATTCTGTTAACTATAAAAAATGTGACTTTCATACTGCTGTTGCCCAATTTCGAGTGTAAACTTATTTTTATTGTGTGCCTATGATAGTAAGAATGTTTTGTTACCATAACATATACCAAATTACCATAAATCTATGAATTTCATTGCATTAGATACGAAAATATCAAACCAAGTGACATTTATTTTCAAGAAAATTTGGATAAGCACACTTTTCAAGCTAAACATTTCACTAAAAGAACTTTGTTGGTTCTAAATCATACAACAATACACAGCATAAACAATATAAAACTGATGTCATCCACTAAAGATCGCACTTAGAAAGTAATTCTAAAAATGACTCCTTGAGCATTATTATTTGTTTACAGATGCCACTTGGTTTGATATTTCTTTATTTAATGCAATTACATTTCTAGATGTTCAGCGTGTTACATTGTGAGTTGTACTCCAATCTCTGATGGTGTAAGAAGACACTCATGAATATTTCCCTAAGGTGCTCTAGTAATCTCAGGGTTGTTGAAACATGTCCTGTTCTGCCCTTCTCACAGTGCATTTGCTGTGAAGTACCAAAGGCAAAAATTCCAAAATACCAAAGGAATGTGCACACACTGCCTTAGTAAAATAGGGGTAAAACCAAATGACTAACAAAGAACATTTAAGAAAAGTATAACTTGAATATAAGGCAACAAATGTAAAGCTAGTTCAGACAGAACTATGGGCTGCAGAAAGCTTTGAAGATTATATTGTAACTAAATTACACCTCACAATCTCCAATGCAAATAAAACAAGACTAGCCAAACAGAAAAGTGATACGTCTGTTCTCATGGCCATTCTGAATGTCCTATTGTATTGTTTTCTTGGCCTCAGGTTTTTATAGGGGCTCGTATGAGGAGTCATTTTCTTTAGTGCATATTATAAAATACCTCCCTAATCATTTATATTGCAGTATGATGCAGATGGTATATTGCACAGTATCGCAAAATAAAATGCATGCTGTAGCTGGTTTGAATTTGAGATACTGCAGATGCATAAACCACAGTCAGAATGTCAGCCAGATTACTCTTTTCTTCTAGAAGATTCCAATGACGTGTTCTAGCTGAATCATGCAGATTTAAAAGCATTTCCACATGAACAAACATACATTACTGCCACAAACCGTGAGTGCGTTTACATACATAACCTTACACCAATTATGCTTAATATGCCAACAACGTATAGGGTCATGTAAACAGTTTTTCTATGTCAGGGTAAGGTCATAAATGGCTTAAGCACATATAGATTTTTGCCCATTAACCCATTTTCACATCGCATGTAAACACCTTTACCAGTGTTCTTACCAGTTTATTCAATGTGTGCAAGTGTTGTGCATGATTGTTTTAGTTTTGACATAAAAATCAGAGAATAACCCAATGATTTCAACTTTTCAAGTCTCATGTGAACGCAGTTTTTTTGTGTTGTCAGATTTTTTGAGTAAGCTGATTTTTGGTAGTTATCAGCAGATTGGTCTGCACATAAACGCTCTCATTGAAGTAGACAATGGGCCTCATTCACGAAACATTAGCAGAATTCATTTCTGTGCACATTGTTCATAAAACCATTTTAACGTAAACTGTCGCATTCAATATATTGGTTTGCGCAGGAATGATTTTGTAAGAATGATAAGACAAAATTGTTCTTGTTTTGTATCACAAATGAAGCCTATTGTGTTTGTATGTTTTAACCAGACTGATCTCGCAGTTAAATTGGAAACAGTAGATCGAGTTTTATTTAGCTAAAATTGGTCTGTGCTTACCGAAATGTGAAACACTGCCCCCAGTGGCCAAAGCTGTAAGTGTTGCTGGGCGTGTGGGCACGTGTGAGCTCCATTTCCCAGGTATAATGTCCACGGTGGGGCACCAAAAGCAAGTTGTGAAGCGAGTTGTTCTCAGCTGTACAGGCTGTCATACAGTGAAGAGGAATGCATATTTTATAAGCTGAACCCCCAACCCAAACCCCAAACCTAAACCTAACCATCAGTGGAGTAAACATTTAATGTTAGAGGGAAAAATGCAACCTCCAAATTGCTCTCTTCACTTATTATGCGAATGTGATTATTTCCTGGTTTCAACACGGGATCCGAACCCGGGTCCACACTGGAGCTGATGCAAAAATGTCTGATGGGAGATGGCGCTCAGGGCCGTAGCTAGTTGGGTGAAAGTAATGATTCTAGGGGCCCAAAGGTACAGAGGGACCCAAAACAAATTCAAAACTGAATTTCTTTAATAGGTAAGGGGCTCAGAGCAATATACAGTCAGGGCGCCCATAATTCCTTGCCACGGCCCTGATGCCGCTTGTCAGTGAATCGGTATAATGTAGCCGATCCTGCGGTCCTGGAACTCCTGGAAACAACATGCCAACTTTCTGTGTGATCATGCTATTTTCACAAACCTTATTCTGCAAATAATTCATGAATGTGACCCTGCAATGTGCGGTGCACAAGGTTTTATTTAATTTATTTTTTTCACTCCTCAACTGTACTCAAATCCGAGGTCTTCTTTAAAGCAGAGTTCCCACTGGCTGATTGTGACCTGGGATAAATTTAGAAGTTGCACATTGCAACAACAAAACAACTTGTTCTTCTACAGAATCCTACAATCAATAAGCTTCTCATTAGCAAAACAAATGCTGGTGCAACTGAGAGTGTGGCCAGTGGCTAGTTCACCTGCCCAGAAACATGGGCAACTGGATTTCTTGCAACACAAAACTTGAGTGTAGTATCACAAAGATTTCAATCTGTAGTTAGAGATAAAGTAGAATCCAACAGGGCTAAAGGAAACCTTTTTTAATAAATGAATATACTGATATATAAAAAAATACATTAAATATTGTGAGGTGGGTAACACTTGGGATAAAAGACTCCCCAGCAAACTATAAATTAAATGGCAATATATATATATATATATATATACAGTATATTTTAAAATAAACATGCAAAAGAATGTATTGCAGTACATTCTGTATTCTTCTTCAGTCTTTTTGTGGCCTTTTTAACACCTTTTTTGGCCTTTTTGAGAATCCTTTAGCATGTGCAACAAGGGTGATTTTTTGTTTCCTACTATTTTTTTCAGCCCTGTTGCACCCTATAGTATTTTGGGAAAATACTGTATACCACATAAGCAATAGTGTTTTACTGAATTTTAAAAATTGGTTGGAATTTCAGACTTGATTAACTTTGAATTTCTAGAGTTGACCTCTGTACTGACCTTTATGTTTTCCTTTCTTGAATCTATTATAATTGTAACTCACTTTGGTCCTATTTTAGTAATGTTCAACAGGTTTTCTTTTTTTCGTTGAGAGGCTTACATTCCAAATGCATGACACAGGGCCTTTTCTGTGAGCAATCATAACTAAGCCCTACTGATCACACAGAATACTGAAAATATCCCAAATTATCTGAGTTTTCGCCATCACGTCATGTTGCTTTGAAAAGTAGATGATGACATTTTGTTTTTACTGCTTCTTATTTCACACTGAATTTGGATTCTTAGTTATAATTAATCTGTCAACATCCAGTTGGAATGCATGCCAACACCAGGGTTTTTTGGGTATGTAACTTCACACAAATTCATGCACCAACAAAAGATATCCTTGCACAAACAATTGCAGCCTGCTAAAATGCAGATGTTTACTTGCTGCATATATAATCTTGCTCTCACTGAAACTCGCGAGCAAACACACTTAAATCTGCTCCGACCAGTTCTACTCGTTACCTGTGCTGTCCATTTCGTTGCCATGCTCTCAGTCTGAAGTGGCATTGTATTTAACAATCATACCAAACTTTTGTCACTCAAGCAAAACAGGATGTCAGCACCTAACCATCAAACCACACCTGTTATCATTACATTGTCATGGAGAAGAAAATAAATAAAACATTTTTTTTGGTGTGCTTCATCTCAACCCACCATGATGCTGTGCAATGTTTTCATAAGGTCACATTCTGTATACAACATACTACTACTGTACACTACTAACTATACATTGCTGTGGATATTTAAGTGTCTGCTAAATGCATAAATGTAACTCTGAAGTATAAAATTTATTTGGTTTATTTCCTCTTTAAAAACCACTCTATAAGATATCCCTCCCCCGTCATGTGCATTGCAGTGTAAAACAGTGGTATTTTTTATTTAGATTTTTTACTAAATGTATATTTTGTTCCCTATGATATTTTTAGTGCATGCCATTTGGTTAGAGAGTGTCTCCTAGGAACATAAATTTAAATGTTTATTTTCAGAGCCACAGATTGTCCTTTGTAGGACATTCACCATTTGATCTGGAAATATTTCAATGATAATTTGGCCTTGGATCATTGTCCTCTCAAATCTTTCTCCCAAGACAGCTTTAAGAAGATCTTTTAGGCTCTTATGGTGTGATCTTTTTAGCTTCTTTTGTGAAGCTTACTGCGCACTGTAAAAAACTGCATAAATAGTAAGAGTAATATAGTAGTATGCTCTTCCAAACATAGCCAAACTTTTCAAGGGAGTGTCTGATTTGATGTAGCTTCTGCTTTCTGATAATTGTCTCAGAGGGCGATGTCTCCCTTATCTAACAACAGATTCGCCAACTTTCTATGAATGCTCTTTAATACTCACAGGTAGAGGCCTCTTGCTAAGTGTGTCCTTATGGTAATAGTTTTCCTGTAAATGTAAAGCTTCTAAAACACATAACATGTATTTATAAAGAGCACAATTTATAAACAAAATAAATAACTAATTATAAAGTAAATTAAAAAACAATGTAATCTTGTCCACACAATTCCTTCTGTTTCTTGTGTTCCGTGAAGAGAACAGTTTTTATTCAGCCATTTACTGGCCAACAAAGGGCCACAATGTTGCAGACTAAATAGGTATTTTGAGAAGAGAATAAATAATGTATTTATCTTGTGTATTATTCTTGAGCTTGTGACTTTGTCTCATGAGTAAAGTTCTCCATCTAGTGGTGTATGCCAAATTTGAGCCTCATCAAACACTGACATTTAACAGTCACTTTCAAGGCAAGTCAGTCCAGCTAGGGCAGCTATTTTCTATGTAAACAAGCGGCATAAAAGTACAGCCCCTTTTCTGTTTGAATGGGTATAGACGAATCTCCAAAGCGGTTGGTCAAGATTACAATCAAAGAACATATTTCAGTTTAGCAGTCGGACAACAATGGTATCATTCATTGTGCATCAAATGCGCATGCGTGTTCTCTAGTTGATTAACAGGCGATCTATGTATCTGAAAATGATTGGCTCTTTTACTTACCTGTAAGGTGGGACTTCATTTTCTACAACCGTTGGGCTTCCCAATTTTTCTCATTCATTTTAATAGAAGTAATCCGTCGCTACATTTACTGCATAAAATGATTAACCATGTTCATGAACCTTTTTCAAAGACACTTCCTCAAACACAGCACACCACCATCTTTTCAGCATTCAACATTACCTTCCCTTATTCACACTCTGAATCACAATTACTACAATTTTAATAAACTGTACTGCTCTGAATTTTGTTGTCCCTAACCATCTTCCCATCAATAGAAAAACGGCCCTTTCATCTGATTGGTCAACTTGCCCCGTCGTCAAATTTGTCTCAATTTTCATTAAATATTGTCCCGAACCACCACTAACTGTGAACTATGCCATATGTATTAGAATCCTGCTGCTTGGCACATCATGGTGTTGTTGCGAGGTGCCTCTAACTGACGACAGATTGCAAGCCACATCACTTTGGCATATATGCTGACTTGGAGTTGGTCTATTATATATCATTTTTATTTTTAATAACATTTTATGATTTTGTAGTGACTGTAGTGCCACGTCCCATTGATAAATGTCATTAAAAAAAAGTTGCGTCACGTTCCATAAGTTAATGAGTTAACACAAGTTAATTTATTTTTGACATTTAATCATATATTTACTAAATGTTCATCCAGGCTGAGGCAATTACTTCGGCATCACACTATCAGCAATCTACGGCTTGCAGAAATTAACATTGCACTTACGGAGAGGGTGAATAGACGTCGGGACGCTGTGTGTCCGAATCTTAGCTATTATAATTTTAAGTCCACTCCAATCCATGTTCCTGATGCCTAATTACATTACATTTATCAATGGGACACGAATACACAGGTACTACAAAATCATACAATGTTATTAAAAACAAAAATAATATATAATATACCAACTCCCAGTCAGCATATGCCCAAGTGATGTGGCTTGAGATCTCCCATGCATCGTCCATTAAGAGGCAACTACACCATGATGTGCCAAGCAGCAAGATTCTAATACATATGGCATGCATAGGTTACAGTTAGTGGTGGTTTGGGTCGGACAATATTTACTCAAAATTGAGACAAATTTGCAGAGCAATCCCAACTCTAATTCTGGTTGATAGGATCAAGGCAGTATACAGAAGACGGGGCGGGTTGACCAATCAGATAAAAGGGGCGTTTCAGTGCCGCTTACATGTGCATATCAAATTTTCAAGCCATCAATTATTTTTTTAAACAATGAAAGAAATGATAAATGATATATATATATATATATATATATATATATATATATATTGGTTTTGTAAATGAATAATGAAAAATCAAGTCGTTTATTGTTTTTCCGATTTTAAATTCCTAATTGAATATGAAATAAACGAATGATACATGATTTAACATTTACTACAAGCTGCCATCTACTGTTGAAAGTAGTTAACTTTTTGCTCCCCTTGGTCTGCTTTCACACTGCATTCTGTTCCACTCATGAATTTGGGCTGCATCTGAATCTGACCACAGTGCGACTTCGAAATACAGTAGTTTCGTCTACAACACATTGACCAAAACAAACAAAATGGGAAATGAATGGAGGGCCCCATCTAATGTCTACTTACCTGTAGTCCTGCTGACTGGTCTTTCACTTTTTGTAATTGACTTCCTTCAATAATTCTGATTTTATTGAT
Source organism: Myxocyprinus asiaticus (assembly GCF_019703515.2). NCBI lineage: Eukaryota > Metazoa > Chordata > Actinopteri > Cypriniformes > Catostomidae > Myxocyprinus > Myxocyprinus asiaticus. The sequence continues at coordinate 38,010,758 of NC_059377.1, read as the reverse complement.
ATTTTCGCTACTTCTGAAAGTCTCTCTTCAGTCTTTGGCATTAACTATAGACAGGCTTGATGACACGCTCAAGTGATACTGTAACTAAAACCAATAGACCTTATTTGCAGCAACACCATCTTTGATTTTTGAGTCTTTGAAGACTGTAGTGTACACCTTTGTATGAAATCTTCAGTTTTTTGGCAATTTCAAGCATTGTATAGCCTTCATTCCTCAAAACAATGATTGACTGATGAGTTTCTAGAGAAATGTTTCTTTTATGCCATTTTTGACCTAATATTGACCTTAAGACATGCCAGTCTATTGCATACTGTGGCAACTCAAAAACAAACACAAAGACAATGTTAAGCTTCATTTAATGAACCAAATAGGTTTCAACTGTGCTTCATATAATGGCAAGTGATTTTCTAGTACCAAATTAGCAATTTAGCATGATTACTCAAGGATAAGGTGTTGGAGTGATGGCTGCTTGAAATGGGGCCTGTCTAGATTTGATCAAAAATGACTTTTTTCAAATAGTGATGGTGCTGGTTTTTTTACATCAGTAATGTCCTGATTATACTTTGTGATCAGTTGAATGCCACTTTGGTGAATTAAAGTACTAATTTCCTTCCGAAACAGCAAAATCTGCACATTATTCCAAACTTTTGGCTGTCAGTGTATATATTTTTTCTTATCTGCAAAACGTTGATAAGATGTATCCTCTCTGATGTCAAAAAAACATTCAGCAGATGTTATTGAGATGTTTGTTTTAGAATGTATGTAAATCTGATCCTTTTAAGATTTTTAGCAGATGTTATTTAGAATGTGATGTTTTACAGATTAAACTCTCTTAAACGCTCTTAAGCAGACCTCTAGGAGATATACGTGTGTATTAGCATTTGAAAATTCATTGCATTTATTCCTGTTTTACAACTTACAGTAAAAACATTTATAGAGGGCATTTGAAGTGTGTTGAAGCAAGCTGAAATTTTGTTTGTAATTAGTTCTGATAAGATTAGGAAAAAGTCATGATACTTAAATCTAACTCATTCTTAAATGTCTTTTAACAGCTATTAAAATTTGTTTTTGAGTTCTTTGAGTTAGATTTTTTTTTTTATCTGTAAATAATTAAGTCCATCATTTTAATCATTAAGTTCTCTTTAATTTGTTGACATTTATTATAATAAATGTCCATGTTTGACTTAACAAATAACATTCAGCACCAAGTGAATTAAACAGAAGTGCCAAAATAATTAATATACAGGTGAAAGAACCTGGGAGTACCATGTAAACGAAAGAGGAAAAAGATATGGGGGGGAGTAATTAACTTAATTTAAAACGAAGAACAATTTATCATAACAAGCATAGAGACATATAATAAAGTCATAAATAACATAAAATACCAAGTTATATGAAGACATCGAAATTCGTACACACATTTCAAGTTTTGATGGCTTTTTTGTTGGAAGAGGTGGACAGCGTTTTAATATAAATTCCAACATCTCTTTGAAAATGAGAGAAAAGAGGTTTGATTTTCAACACTTTATAATAATAATAATTCCTTATATTTATGTAGCACATTTCTAGGCACTCAAAGCACTTTACATAGTATAGGGGGAATCTCCTCATCCACCACCAGTGTGCAGTATCCACCTGGATGATGCGACGGCAGCCATAGTGCACCAGAACACTTACCACACATCAGCTATTGATGGAGAGGAGAGTAGAGTGATGTAGCCAATTCAGGGATGGGTAGGGTTGGGAGGGTTACTTTTGAAATGTATTCCACTACAGATCACAGAATGCATGCTGTAAAATGTAATTTGTAATGTATTTCGTTAGATTACTCAAGCTCAGTAACGTATTCTAAATACTTTGGATTACTTCTTCAGCACTGGTAGATTTTTTCACTTGTTTTGACTATAAAAACTCTGCCAGAGCAGTAAGACAAAATGCACATGTTAAAAATACATTCTCTGAAAAACCTAAATATCTTATGCAGTGTTGTTTCTAAAACAAGATAAATCTAATTGATCTTGTTTTAAGGAGTTGTTGATATTTTTACAGGAAAACAATGAAAAAATTATTATCAAGAATATGATTTTTGCCCTAATATCAAAGGTCTTACTAGAAAAAAAGAAATTATGATCCATCAATTATGATTTGTATTCCCGTTACATGTATTCGGTTACTCCCCAACACTGGGGATGGGGATTATTAGGAGGCCATGATAGATAAGGGCCAATGGGCGTAATTTGGCCAGGACACTGGGGTACACCCCTACTCTTTACGAGAAGTGCCCTGGGATTTTTAATGACCACAGAGAGTCAGGACCTCAGTTTAGGATGGTGCCTTTTTACAGTATAGTGTCCCTGTCACTATACAGGGACATTTGAATCCACACAGACCGCAGGGTGAGCGCCCCCTGCTGGCCTCCCTAATACCTCTTCCAGCAGCAATCTTAGTTTTCCCCGGAAAACTAAGACTCCCATCCAGGTACTGACCAGGCTCAACCCTGCTTAGCTTTAGTGGGCAACCAGGCAAGAGCTACAAGGTAGAGGTCTGCAGCCCAACCCGGGCCCGATGGGACCCGAGAACCCGATGGGTTTCGGGCTGGGTTCGGGTCGGTTTTTCAAGTAGGACTTCGGGTTCGGGTCGGGTTTGTAATGAATGAAAAAATAAACAGGCTTACTGAACTTGCTTGCGCACACGCTCTCACTCACAGACGCACGCAAACGGACGAGTTAGGGGCCTTTCACACTGAAAGTGTTTTTGCGCGCATCTGTTCTGTTTTCCCATTGTTTTCATATGTAACCACATGCTGGACAAATGTCTTTGACATTTTCACCGCGTCTCACATTTTCTTCAGCATCTCGCGCAGGACCGGCATATTTTAAACACCATGTCAAATTAAAAAGAACTTCAAATTTTCAAAAATGCATGTTGAGACACCTTCGCTCTGTTTCATTCTTTGCGCTGTGTCTAGATTGTTTTTAGCACAATTGTCACAAAGATTCAACCATCTGAACAAGTTCAGAGGGGATAGAGGGACTGTTGCATTGTTTTATATTATTCCAGACTTTTCTGCAATAGGTGAAGTTTCAGCGCATAAACGATAAGGTGGTACGGCAATGTTTTTCCCCTTCTGCTCTAGTGTACTAAGGTGCTCCCGTGCCTTGTTAAAACTGTGTATGTTTACTGTTTCAGTAGTAATAAATGTTGCCTATATGCTTACATAAAAAATAGCCTATTGCAACAGTACTTGCTAGAAGAAGAAATTAGATAGAAAGCGATTTCAGGTTTGGGTCGGGTCGGGTTCGGGCTTAAAATCTGATGGCATTGTTCGGGCCGGGCCACACGGTCTCGGGTACGGGTTTCACTTTAAGGCCCGTGCAGACCTCTACTGCAGGGTGATATGGCTGCTGACTACCACCGCCATTACTTTACATTTATACTTGGCAAGTAAAATAATTAGGTTACATAAAAAGTATCTTTGTTTCTCAAAATCAATAAACCCAAATAATGCATTCTTAAAATAAAGTTGAAAATCGTTATAGATAAATCTATAATAAATTGGGATATATCCTACCAAAGCTTTTTTTTATGTGTGTTATCACAATATCAAAACAGGTGGAAGGTCTCACACAAAATACAGTTCACATCCATGTTTATTTTAAACCTTGACACTAGAAAAGATTTAACTGGAAAGTACCGATGAATCAGTTTGAAAGAAACCTCCTTTAACTTATTCATTCACAGAAACTTATTAGTAAGTGTCCAAACCCTCTTCCAAAAAATTCCGGTAACAAATAACAATTAGGTAAGTCACAAGTCGAAATGTTTCGTCATGGCGACGTCATGCACTCAGTTGGAGGCGGGGCTATAAAGAGCTGTTTTCAAGACTCTGAGGCTGACACTCTCCATTTTGTAAGCTCGGCAAACGCTATAAAAGCACCGAGTTAAATCCCCTCAAATAAATCAGGCCAGATTCCCAAGAAATCAGACCGCAAGACCACCCGTTGTCGTCCGAAAGGAAAGGGAATCTTATCGTATGTCCGCTATCCAGAACCTCCAAACTTTTGGTGAGATTGTATATTTATAAAACATATTCGTTTTGTGTGTGTATGTGTGTGAGTGTGTGTGTGTGTGGTCGCTTAATCTTTAGCGAATTAATCTTACATCTTATATAAATAGTCATTAAAACGTATTTTTTGTTAGATTATTGTAGTGTTGATTTTTGCCGTCGAAACTCGCAGTTAGGCCTCAGTCTTTATTCTCGTTTTGCTCGCTGTTAATGTCGATTATTTGCTTAATTGATTAAGTAATGCGCGTTAAAACTACCATGTGACGTTATTTCGGTCATCGTCGAGTTTTGTGAGTGCATTTCGATTTTACCCGAATTTCACGTTATTTTTCGCTTCTTGTCGACGATCATCAAAACCATTTTGATCTCCAGCTTGTTTTTCTGGACTTGAAACAAAATGGAAGCCGCGGCTGGATGACGATTTATTTTTAGACTACACGCAATCGTCGAGAAACATCTCGAGTTACCCTATCTTACTCTGAAATCAATCCAAATGCGGACATTCAATAAAGAACACTTTAAATCGAACCTGTTGAGATTGGGCTCTAGTCCGATGGAGAGGATGAGATTCTTTTCGAAATATCTGACGCAGGGGCGTAGAATCCGGGGGATGGGAGGGGGGGACCCCCCATTATTTATTCAGGATCAATGGAAACATGGGTAAATGCTTCACTGCAACCCCCAATGTTCAAGCCAAATCTACACCCTTAATCTAACGGATCTGGTAAACAAACGGTTAATGAACAACAAGGTCTGATGTGATCCTCAAGATTTGCTTTGTCCCAACATGTTCGTCGAAGTGCAGGTAGACGCGCAAATTTTAAACATGGGGTTACAATTAATGTTGATGTTTTGTTCAAAAACACTTACAGCAACGCAGGAAACTAATGTTTCTATTTTCTCATTTCCAAAGACCCCTTTGCTGATGCAACTAAGGGTGATGATCGGCTCCCTGCTGGGACGGAGGACTACATCCACATAAGAATCCAACAAAGGAACGGGCGAAAGACTCTGACCACGGTTCAGGGCATAGCCGATGACTATGATAAAAAGAAGCTAGTCAAGGCCTTCAAGAAGGTTGTCCTCATTTGAGTCACTTGTCTTCTAGTGGTTTCAAGATATAGTCTTGCTAAATGGCTTGGGTGGAGTGTGTTTTTAACACTACTTATTTGCATCTACAGAAATTTGCCTGCAATGGCACTGTGATTGAGCACCCCGAGTATGGTGAAGTAATTCAGCTGCAAGGTGATCAACGCAAGAACATTTGCCAGTTTCTGACTGATGTAAGTTTTGGTTTATGGATTTCTATGTCACTCACCCTTTGGCCTTATCTGATTGAACTAACCCATTTTCTGGTCCATTTCAGATTGAACTGGCCAAAGAGGAGCAGCTCAAAGTCCACGGGTTCTAGAAGCTGGTTGGAAGTGACCCGACCCCTCCCCCTACACTAACCCAACCTACCCTATTACTGTGCTGCCCCCCCCTCCCCCCAAGCAGCCTCCTGTTCAAGGGGGAAAAAAGATGAAAATGATTTCCTCTCAATTGAGACTTTTAGTATGGCACCCTTATCAAAACGACCAGTACTGTTCAAGCATGAACAGACGGCTAAGAAAATTATGCGGGATGAATGATTGTTCCTTGTCCCATCCTTTAGTCCATTTTAGTTAATCTTGTGCTGCTCTTAAGCGCAATTCCATGTAATTTTTTTTTCTTTCTCTCTTTGTTTTGTACAAGGTGTTTCAATAAAACCTTCAGATGCCACATTTTGCACAATCTTTTAAGTTGATGGGCGGGGAGTGGACGAGGCAGTTAAAGGCTTTCTTGGTTCATGTTAAAATACCACCATAAAGAACCTGCATTTTAGTCATGATGTGGGCCAGCCTGTTTCAGGGTTGCATTTGTGTGCAGTATGTGCACAAAGCACAGCAACCCCATCTTATCGCTAACATGCATCTCTAACTGCCTTTTTACCCTTATTTTTAACAATATGCATAATATAAATTTTTCTAATCTTGTAGTATTTTGTTTTTGGTCTGGAATAAACAATATCCCATATTTTGCTGTTCCACTGTTTTATAAAAAAAAAACAAATACTGAGCTTTGTTTGTAAAAGGACCTTGCAATGGGTTTACTGTTTAAGTGCAGCCCTATGTTATACCTTTATGAATGCTGAGTAATGGAAATTTCAGTTCAATTTATATGGCAATACAGAAGTAAGCTTTACTTGGAAAATTAAGGTGCTCAGGTTTTTCATTTGTCAGCATATTATGTACTCCTATTTTGTAGCAATATGGGTGGTTTATTGCCAAAATATGTTAAACCCAAAGTATGAAGGTATTCTAACTAACTAGAGCTCCTATCAGTTTTAAAAATTGACTTTAAGGGGCAGTATTTGTGCCATGGAATTGGTTATCGGGTGCATTTTGTTTAAACTAACAACATTTTAGGGCATGGTTTTTCCAACCATAAAAATCAAAGCCTGTACAATTTTGTCAATTGAATTAAAGTTCCCTTTCAAAAAATAATGGCTGCTGCATAGGCTGTATGCAAATGTAGCTCTAAACAATAAAAAAGCACAATAAAATGGTCTGCCAGAAGACATTTAATATAATCCTTCAGTCCCTATATTAGTCACAATAGATTTTAATATCACTGATTTAAGTTTTAGAGTTGGTGGTACTGTTTTCTAGTTCAGTGTTTTCACAAGTGATATTTATATTAGCTATGGATTCAACAACACTTGCCTCTGAAACAGCCAAAAAAATGTACTACTTCAGGTCACCACTGTATCTAAAAATAGACCTGGAATGGAATGTTAAAAAATATAGCCAACTAACAGATAAAAACAAAAACGAGTACTCTACAGCAGCATGTTTGTATTTTTTGCACTCATATTTTAAATAACTTTCAGTGGCATTTTTGCCTCTGAGCCCTGGTTTATGCTCAAACTGCTGGCTTTTCTCGATTTGCACTGTAGAGGGCACAAGAGTATTAAATGAAGTTTATTGCATCTCAATACCTTAAAATGCATAACAGGATGATAAACAATTATATATTATTTCCACATATAGCAATCCCAATTTAGAAATATATATTACTGCGGCAAATGTAAAACTCAGTTCGTGGCCGAGGAGCCTTATGAACAAGCTTTTCTCTTTTAAAATAAAGAAGATAAAAAAGGAGGTGGGGGTAAGTGGTTGTTTCTTTGTTGGACTTGGGTAGGGTGGCCCCATTGATTGTTAAGCCCTCCAACTAGAACTGGGGGGAGGAGGTTAGGGGCACATGTTTGCAACCCATATCCCAAAATGCATGGTCTTTTAAACATATAAGCTACATACCTGTGCATATTATCATATGTTTGGACATGCCTGTGTGTTCAGCCGTGAAGTATATTTAAAATAATTGCAGGTCCTACAATGAGTAAGCTAACATTTATAGCAATCTGCATAGGAATGACTAATGAACCATTCCTCAGAGAATCTCAGTAACTCAGACTTGACAGTGGTATTTAAATACCACATGTGTTTTTTGGCAGATTCAAGTGTAGTATCCAAACTAATGACTACTGTAAAAGTGTGAAGTCTCTGTTGAAATCTAACCACCAATTATTCTTTGCTTACACTTACAAAAAAAGTAGGCCTACTGTGGTGGTACCATGGCACAGTGATGGATTTAGATGGTAATACCATAGTTCTGAATGCTTACCATATTTACATGGTAGTCCCATGTACTTCAAAGAATACCACTTTACTACCATCGCACATGTCCAAAGAAATAGTATTGTCATGACTTAGTTAGTGTTTAGTTTTTAAGATAAACATTAAAGCTGAAGTATTTATAATGTTTGCGCCACTAGCGCCATCAAACTGAATTGCAAAAATAAGCTTTGTTTTCAAAACAGCTTTCTGAATACACACCCATCTGCCATTGGTCAAACAAAGAGATAGTCCCGGGTCTAAGTGGGTCGCTCAAAATAAACAGAGTAATTTTTATAGCGCCACAGAAACACAGTGCTTACAATTTTCGAGAAAATTAACCTAAATGGCTTACTTATAATTGTCTCTGCGTATTAAGCTGGGATAGGAAAAAAGTATGTTAACAGTTAACCTATTTTTTAAACTGACAACATGTAAACTTTCATTGACTTTACTTCAAGATATAGGCCTAGTAACTAAACATGGGCCAAGGGGTTGTGTAATCAAGGTCAATGATGCAAGTAGGCTGCTGAACTAGTATATTGACCTAGTAGTTAAGTGCATTCAGGTGATCTAGTCCAGTGGTTCTCAACCCTGTACCTGGAGCCTCCCCGCCACTACACGTTTTTGATATCTCCCGAATCAAACACACCTAGTTCAACTCCTCAGCTCTTTAGTGGAGACTCCAAGAACAGGGTTGAGAACTACTAGTCAATTTTGTGGGTTTGGCCTATACTGCCATAAAAAACATGTCGTTAAGCTGATCTTCACTATATAGTTCAGTTCAAGAGCCATATTGCCCAGGCTAAAGAGGATTTCAGAGAACCTCAGAAGCAAGGATGCACCGATATGAAAACTTTTGGTTGACAATAAATTAAAGTTTGAGACCGATATTTCGCCACTTACCTTATTTTGTCATCAGATCACTGTTTTACTTCTAAATTAAGAGGTACAAAAGCTTTTATACTGTTCTAACAATAAAAAATGTATTAATTAATTTAGACTTGGATTGGATCTGTTGAACACATGACATGCTAAAAATTTAAGGAGAGCCACGATGAAATAAAATAAAATAAAAAAGATACAAAAAATCATTAAATATGATAACATGAGGATTTATATATATATATATATATAAAAATTTTGCACTTCTAAAACATTTTTGCACTTATATTTTTGCAGTTCAAAACAACAAAAATCACATTTTACGTATAATGTATGTGAATGTGTGCCATGATGTTGCTGGCTGTTTGAAGGTCCAAAAGGCATATTTAGGCAGCATAAATGTAATCCACTCGACTCCAGTCGATCAATTAATGTCTTCTAAAGCAAATCGATAGGTTTGTGTAAGAAACAAATTGATAATTAAAACTTTTAAAAAACGCTTCCTGTTACCAGTCGACCCATCATGGAGCTGTCGCGTGATATAAACTCAATGGTGCGTTCACGCGAGAAGTTGGAAGTGAACGCTTTGTTTACAACAGAGGAATGAACGTTACCAAGAGTTAGGTCATTTCAAACAGAAATACAGCGGTGGGGGGAAGGAACGATTTAAAGTTAAAAACGTTTTAATAATCGATTTGTTTCTTACACAAACTTATCGATTTGCTTCTTAAGACATTAGTTGATCAACTGGAGTCGTGTGGATTATTTTTATCCTGCCTAAATATGCCTTTTGGACCGTCAAACAGCCAACAGCCTCACGGCACCCATTCGGTTTCATTGCATGGACTGCAGCTCATTTCATAAGCTGAAATGTGCTTATAAAAATCTTCATTTCAGTTCTTCTTATGAAGGAAAGACATACACATCTGGGATGGCTTAAAGGTGAGTAAATTATGAGAGAATTATAATTTTTGGGTGAACTAATCCTTTAATTCAATCAATCATGCAGCACTAATGGATATCTTACCGATGTCTCAGAAGTCAAAGTCTGCTGGTTTCAAAGACTTTTACATGGTTTCCCTCATCATGTAGCCTAAATTGACAAAGTCTTCAGTTAAGTGCTGCATCCGTTTATGGTGGTTTTTCCGCAATAACCTGAAAACGAGAAAGAACAGAAATGTAATGTTACATGTTATTAAGAGTGCTAACCCTTCTACATATCATGGCTATTATTACTTCATGATTGTGCATTTGAATTCATAGAGGTTCTACAAAGTGTTACAAATTAATATTAAATAAACAATCAGTTTTTCATATCTGTGTTTTAATTCTAATAACTGATATGCCGAAGGTTTTCATTTGGTCAATAATTGGCTGATAAATATCGGCAGCCAATACATCGGTGCATCTCTACACAGAAGAACAGTTGTTGAAGTTCCTAATAAGCCTGGAAGTGTCTGAAAAGGATTTCTAGAGACTTTGACTTCCATCGGTCCATTGTCAGGCATAAATTGAGAGAATGTCTTTCGAAGATCATTGCAAAGGCACACAATAGATGTTATCCATGCACAAATCCAAAACTTTACAAACTTAATAACCACAACTATAAATATATATGCTGTCTAAGCATCCTAGTGCCTCACAGGATTGGTTGCTTGTAATTTCACACTTTTCTGTTATTTTTACGAGGGAATGTTAATTAATGCAGGACACTACTGCCAAAAGACAGCCTGTAGAATATCACACCAATGACATTACAGATTTGTAGTAGAGCAATGCTTACCCATCTAGAGATTTCCAGTGCAAGCTGACAGTGATATATAAGGCTAATCTGCCACTCAGTTGCCAATGTGTGAATCTCTAGGTTGATTCACACATTGACTCTTTTCAGGAAGTGTCATTACTATGATAGCTATCAACATGGTGCAATTAAACATATATATATATATATATATATATAGATCAAAGAGTGAAGCTTCTCTTGAAGTCTATCTGATTCCTTTCTGTAATACATGAAGAGATGAGATGGGCCTTTCATGTTGATGTTTCGCCTAGTCTCTTGAAATTAAATGGATATCACTAAAACAAATGCCTTGAGTGTGGGAAACATCTTGAGTTAAATGTCTCTTGCTTTCATGCAAAGCCATCCTTAGAGCTCCTTAGTTTGCAGCAGTCAACATCCAGGCAGCTTCTGTATAATTTTGTCATTGTGCTGCTGGAGCTCCATGCTGGAGAGCTGGTGCTCAGCCCAGATGTCGGATCCATTTGGAATTTCTTAAAATCATCGGGGGAAAGCTTCTTAGTGCCATGGCAACAAAACATTGTTGATCTTGAGTTGGTTTCAAGATACAAGGGGCTTTGTTTACCATGTAGAATCTGTTTTTCTGTTGCATCCTGTGGAGGTGCTGTCTGAAATGTGCAGAGCAGTTTTGACTTGAGTTGACACCAAAAAGTTTGCTCAAATATCTGTGTGACCTTTTAAAAAATGAACAGGGCTGAATGTTACCTGAAAAGTTTTTTTGAATGTGTAGATCTGTATTAAACTGAAAAAGCTTGCAAATTATATATATATATATATATATATATATATATATATATATATATATATATATATATATGATATGCCGATAGCAGCGGAAAAGCAATTTTTTACACTTGGGTGCCTTTATGGGTCAATAACGTGTCACTGATGATGCTTATTCAAGGTGCAAGGAAAGTACTTTTTACTTGATGGTTTACATGGACCACATGACATTTTTAGTCATTCAATCAATAGAAAATGCCATAAATGTCTTTTATAATTAAAAAATTATAAAAACCCACATGGACACAATGATTACGTTTCTACGAAACTGACACAAGTGTTTTAAACGAGATTATTAAAATATTTCTAATGTTCGTCACCTCACACAACCTTATTTATCAGTGACCCTTATGTTTGTACTAATGTAAAACAAAATGTTGAAACTATACATTCTGCCATAGACTATTTTATAATCCATATTTGGCTAGACAAAAACACTGGAGCCATTTCAGTGTTGGCGTAGTATGCAATATACACATAACGTATGTTAACTTCATGAATCAAGAATGATCAATCAAATTATCAAGAATAATATCTTGTTTTATAGCTCTATAAGGTGTGGCATATTTTAGCATATATACTGTATTTAGATGGAGGTCCTTACATAATCTAAATAAATCCCTTGGGTAGCTATTAAAGTGTCTGTCTCACATAACTCCAATGCAAACACAAGCATACACATTCACACAGAAGAGAATTCAACCTTGTCAGCTGGGGCCTCCAAAACACAAGAATGGGCAGACAAGTATTTTGATTTAAGAACAGCATTTCTATTGTAGCACCAACTATTTCATCAAGCTAATTCTTCTTCAGTATGAAAAAATAAAAATAGCTCTTGTTGCTGTATTAGGATGTTTAATGCTTACAGTTTGCATCTTCCAGCCAGGCAATAGTATTGAAAATTTCTAGTTCATACATGTCTAGTTCAGCCCTGTTGAACATTTTATTATGATGTTCAGAGCCCTGTAAGAAGAGGGACTTTATGATATATTGAATGCACCATTAATTAATTAAAGCATATTTTTTCTTGCGTGGAAGTCTGAAAATTCTGGCTGTGGGGTAATGCACTGTCTTCCATATTGTGTACGTGTTTGTTGCTAGAGAGAGAGAGAGAAAGGGAGAGTGTGTGTGAGAGAGAGATATCCACATAAAATGACATTTTATTCTGTCCCAAAGCAACCGAGGCAGAGTACTTACTTTCTGACAATATCATTTGTCATAAACCTTCCCCTGCAGTGTTACGACAACAAATCCAACGTTTAATAAATGGGTTCTTCACATGTGCACTCAATGTAGCCATATGAGAACCTCTGTTCTCTTAAATGCACAACCTCTTTCACTTTGTGTACAGACATATTCAAACAACATATACATGCCTCTATAATATTAACACCACAGCACGGTACAGCACTGTAAGTGTATTTCAAAGTCCCCTAGCACCAAAGCTTTTCTAATTGCCTTCCTTCTATACAAGTGTCAACCAATCAAAAATAGGCACCACTAACAGATCCAATTTTAGCATACAGAGTTTGAGTGTTCACCTCAATCAACAGAGCGGCATGGTTCCACTAAGAGCAAAGACCTTTAACATTTTGCTCATCATCCTTTACTGTTGCTGGTCAGATTATTGCTGAGCAGATATTAAAGTGTTCAAACCAAGGATTTCTAATATACCTGGATCGAGCTATCCGTTGCATGCTGGCATATGCTGGCAAGAAGTACGTGTTCTGATGTCGCTCAGTTCAACGAAATATGTTCACCATGTTTCATGTGACTAAACATTTGTCAAGGAAACATATAAGTCCAAACTTTTATAAGCCATTCAAAAGCAATCAGTCACTGGTAAAATATCTACTATAATACATTAAAATACTTTATTAAATACAAAATACAAAAAAAAAAACCAAAAAAAAAATGTTATTTCTAAATGACCATCAAAGGTGAAACTTTTTGGCACCTTATGGTATAGTTCCAACATCTACTAGCAGGGGCTAATGATGTTAAACCAAAGTCCATTCAAGGGAAGCCAGATCACTCGCCACGTTTGTAACGCTCCCAGCAGCTATTTTCTATTGATTCAAGAACAGGTTCTACTTTTAAATCTCCAAAACGTTTCATCAAATCAGCTTTTATTTCAAAATCTGACAACAATGGTACCATTAATTATGCTTCAATAACTCAAGTAATAATGCACTATTTTTCAGTCTGGTTCAACGAATACGCATGCACAGTCTTGAGTAAACTGACAGGCAGTGTCTCTATCAAAAAGCTGATTGGCTCTTTTACCTATAAAATGGGATTTCCATTCCCTCAGCTTTCATATTTTGCGTAACGATTTCTCAGATTCATATCTATAGGAGTCTCATCCTAGAAAGTATTATAACATAAAACATTTTTTATTTTTTTATTTATTAATACGAGCATAGTAAATTATTAAATTATTTTAATGATAAGCAGGATTAAAAGCTTTAAGAGTTTCTGTTACTTTATACACTACCTGGCCAAAAAAGAAGTTGCATATTCTAATATTTCGTTGGACCGCCTTTAGCTTTGATTACGGTGCGCATTCGTTGTGGCATTGTTTCGACAACCTTATGCAACGTCAAAACATTTATTTCCGTCCAGAGTTGCATTAATTTTTGGCCGAGGTCTTGTATTGATGACGGGAGAGTCGAACCACTCCATAAAGTTTTCTCCAGCACATCCCAGAGACTTTCAATGGGTTTAAGGTCAGGACTCTGTGGTGGCCAATTCATATGTGAAAATGATTCCTCATGCTCTCTGAACCACTCTTTCACAATTTGAGCCCGACGAATCTTGGCATTGTCATCCTTGAATATGCCCGTGCCATCAGTGAAGAAAAAATCCATTGTTGGGATAACCTGGTCATTCAGTACATTCAGGTAGTCAGCTGACTTCATTTTATTGCTGCATAATGTTGCTGAGCCTAGACTGACCAACTGAAGCAACCCCAGATCATAACGCTGCCTCCAGATGCTTGTACAGTGGGCACTATGCATGACGGGTGCATCGCTTCATGCGCTTCCCTTCTTACCCTGACACGCTCATCGCTTTGGAATAGGGAAAATCTGGACTCATCAACCCACATTACCTTTTTCCATCGCTCCACAGTCCAATCTTCATGCTCCCTAGCAAATTGAAGTTGTTTTTTCAGATTAGCCTCACTAACAATGGCTTTCTTGTGGCCACACAGCTGTTTAGTCCCAATCCTGTAAATTCTCGTCACATTGTGCATTTGGAAATGCTCTTACTTTCACTATTAAACATAGTCGTGAGTTGTACTGTCGATGTTTTACAATGTGACTTCACCAAGTGTTTTAGTGATCTCCGTTCACGATCATTCAAGATTTTTTTCTGACCACATTTCTTCCATGCAGCTGACAGTTCACCTCTATCCTTCCAGGTTTTAATAATGCATCGGACAGTTCTTAACCCAATTCCAGTAATTTCAGCAATCTCCTTAGTTGTATTCTTTGCTTGATGCATACCAATAATTTGCCCCTTCTGAAACACAGTAACATCTTTTCCATGACCACGGGATATGACTTCCGACATGATTGTTTATGAAATGAGAAGCTACACACTGCATCAGTTAAGGTTAAAAGAATTGTTGCCAGCTGAAACATATTAATCACTGCAATAATGATCCAATCATAGGCTCTTAAGTATCTGATTATTTAAATCCAAATGGTGAATTTTTATTTGGCCAGGTAGTATATATATATATATATATATATATATATATATATATATATATATATATATATATATATATATATATATACAGGGTTGGGAGGGTTACTTTTGAAATGTATTTCACTACAGATTACAGAATACATGCTGTAAAATGTCATTTGTAAGATATTCCTTTAGATTACTCAAGGTCAGTAACGTATTCTAAATACAAGACAAAATACACGTTAAAAATACATTCTCTGAAAAATCTAAATATCTTATGCAGTGTTGTTTCTAAAACAAGATAAATCAAATTGATCTTGTTTTAAGGATTTTTATATATTTTTACAGGAAAACAATAAAAAAATTATTATCAAGAATATGATTTTTGCCCTAATATCAAAGGTCTTATTAGAAAAAAGAAATTATGATCCAACGTGAATTTTCTTCATAAAAAAAAATATGATCGTGCCTGGTAACATGTGCATGTAAAATGGCTAGAAATAGCATTTTAGCTTAGCATAAAGCTGACAATTTACACAAAGGTTTATTTCTATTACTTCTGCTCCAAACTTACTTCTCTGTTTGCTCGTATGAATGTAATACATCATAAGAAAGTGTTTCACCGCTGTTCAAATGCACTTTGGATCGCATCATTTATATGGATAAATGTTTTCCATCTGAAAGGACTAAATACTAAATGAAACAAATGACAATAAAATGACACCACTTCATATTGTGATGTAGTGGACTAAAGCACTGAACTGGTAAGCAAAAGGTTGCTGGTTCAATCCCCACAGCCACCACCACCATTGTGTCTTTGAGCAAGGCA
This sequence comes from Myxocyprinus asiaticus, assembly GCF_019703515.2. Classification (NCBI taxonomy): domain Eukaryota; kingdom Metazoa; phylum Chordata; class Actinopteri; order Cypriniformes; family Catostomidae; genus Myxocyprinus; species Myxocyprinus asiaticus. The sequence goes on along the minus strand of NC_059377.1, from coordinate 37,995,000 downwards.
CTTAACTCCAGGTTGCTCCAGGGGGATTGTCCCTGTAATAAGTGCACTGTAAGTCACTTTGGATAAAAGCGTCTGCCAAATACATAAATGCAAAGTAATCTCTTCAGTAATCAAAATATTTTTGAATGTAACTGTATTCTAATTACTAATGATTTAAATTGTAACTGTAGTGGAATACTTTGTATTTTAAATACGTAACCCGTTACATATATTTTGTTACTCCCCAACCCTGTATATATATATATATATATATATATATATATATATATATATATATATATATATATATGATAGATAGATATATAGATAGATAGATAGATAGATAGATAGATAGATAGATAGATATAGATATACAGTATACATATATATCCTGTAATTGGTCAACGTACTGGAAACTTTACTTCTACACACACACACACACACCAACACATCTAGGTACTCCTATCATTACGAGGACTCTCCATAGACATAAAGATTTTTAAACTGTACAAACTATATATTCTACCCCCTAATCCTGCCCATATCCCTAAACCTAACCCTCACAGGAAACACACAAAAAACATTGTTTAGTATGTTTTTATGCCGCTTGAACTACAGGGACACTAGGTGTATCCTCATATACATTTATAGCAAAATACTCTAATAATTACTAGTGCGTAACCTAAAAAAGTGTCCTCATAAACCACAAAAACCAACTCAAATATTCATGCACCAGGTTAAACTCTTAGACTGTTATATACTTCCCTGTCAGCACCTCTATATTCACCCAGGAAAGTGCCTGGGGCTCAGTGAGTACTGCACTCCTCATTCCCACATTCTCTGTTTGCACTGGGATGGTAATAGCTGAATAAATAAGAGGAATGGGCAGCTAATGCTCAACTTACAGATTTGATCACAGGTAGAAGTGAGCTGCGAGATGCAATCACACTGTCCATTTTACTCTCTGTTTGTGTGTTTGCTTGCAGAACTCTGTAAATTGCATTAGTTTAGCTGAAAGTTTTCAGTGATCACATATTTAGCAAAATACCTCAAGGATACAAAAGGTAACCAGACAATAAAACAACAGAAACTCCTATAGTTTTTAATCCCTCCACAGTCCATTCACCGCCCATCTGATTAGGGCTGCACAATTATAAAAAAAAAAAAAATTGAGATTGAAGTTACTTCTGCTGATATTACCTAATTGTGAAAACTGTCAATTACAGAATGCCCTTTAGGTACACTCCAGTCATGACTACATTTCTATTTACAGTTTATTTATTTTTTACTTTGCAACATTGAGCATTGTAACTAATCACAGACATGTTCGTTGAACGCGTGAATGCAATGATGAATCAGAGTGTTTAGATTAGTATTGGCCCAGACACAATCTGACTTTTTTGTCATTTTCTGTGCTGATTTTTTGGAAAATCTACAACATTTTTCAGAATGGATTTAAACATGGTCAAATGTGTTAAACTGAGTTGAGACTACTATGGTCTTAATGACTGCTGAAGGAATTCTTACATTTGATAAAACATTTCATAAACAAACATGCAAGGGTCAGAGAATGTGTGGAAATGTGCAGTTTTTTACAATATTCTGTGCGCTCAGATTCCACATGGCTATCAGTAATAGTCCTAAAGAGAGTTTAGCAAGAGATTATTTCACCTGAGATGGAGCACTTGTATTAAAATAAATGGAAGAAATTGGAATGCCCAATATGTTATAGTATATATGTATATATAGTTCTTCTTCATTCAGGGGTAAAATGAAGTTTGAAACAGCCAAGCAACGGTAAACTGTTTGCAAACATTCAGACATCCACCACACCACAGGGCGAGGTGTTTAGAAGTACATTTAAATATGAGAAAGACTACATGTTAAACCTTAACTAATGTGACATTAAAATGTTTTATCAGTGACTTTAGGCCTCATTCTATGAGTAGTATTCACATGAGGTCAGTAAAAGAAGTTGTTTTAACCACTCAATTATGATTTAAAGTAGCATATATGCAGTAGAAATTGTTTTATTTGTCTTGTTTACATTCTGAATTCATGGAGCTATTGAGCTAATACTATACACAGCCATAATGTGCGTTAATTACACTCTGTTATTGTAATTTCTGATGACACTGATACTACTGCAAAGATGAGTGTATAAAACTGTGTTAATGGGCAAAATGCAGACAAAGAATGAAGATAAGAGACGTATACTTTGGGCAGATGTGTGAATGGCTTTCCCTGCAGATGGTACATAAGTGAATGGGCACTTGAGAGTATTTGAGTAGATCTGATTCCTTTGTAGACTAATTAAACAAAAAATATGCATGACATGTTCTTGAAAATTGTCTCTACCCGAACGATCATACAGATGTAGGAAAATTTGCACCACCTCGCTAATAAACCTGCACACCTGTGTGTTCATGTTGATGGATCTTGACTGACTGAACAATGTAAACAGAATTAGCTGTCAGCCTCAAAGAAGGTGGAGCTTCAGGTCACACCTACTGATGACGGGACCAATGGCATCAAGAAGGTGTTTAGTAGCCAGTATTATGAACCACTGAAACAAACTCAAAAACACCTTCCTTTTGGGCAGATTTTGTTCTAAATGACGTCACACCCATTCGTTCTTCGATTTTGTATAAAGTATATCGGGGCCTTTTGCTGAACCAGCATGAAAAATAGCTTTTCTAATGTGATTTGAGCTAAAGAAGCACAATTTATGTTACATTGTTGTCAGATTTTACTGCTGGTTTAAAATACTGTATGTTATTTGATCGTAATCTTGACCAACCATTTTGGAAATTTCTTTCTTTCCCCTTTCCAATCATTTTTGCCCTGTTACATTTATACTTGGTTAATTACCTTCTTTAGATATCAATATTTCATTAGGAGATATTTTTACCCATGGGGCAGTTTTAGGCAGTCACCAATCTGAGAGGCCATTCTGTTCACATTCAATAGAATTCTAAATTCATTCATTAATTGTGTTTGTTGTCTAATATTTATGCTTTGATCAACAGAAATATCTTCCTCTTCTTGCATTGTGTCTGCAGCTCAACTGTGACAGCAAGGCCATGGGTTCGGTTCCCAGTGAACACATACTAATATACACTCACTGAGCACTTTATTAGGAACACCTGTAAACCTACTTGTTCATGCGATTATCTAATCAGCCAATGTTGTGGCAGCAGTGCATAAAATCATTCAGATACAGGTCAGGAGCTTTGCTAATGTTCACATCATCCATCAGAATGGTGAAAAATGTGATCTCAGTGATTTCGACCATGGCATGATTGTTGGTGCCAGACAACTGGCTTGAGTATTTCTGTAACTGCTGATCTCCTGGGATTTTCACTTACAACAATCTCTAGAGTTTACTCAGAATTGGTGCCAAAAACAAAATACATCAAGTGAGCGGCAGTTCTGCGGATGGAAATGCCTTGTTGGTGAGAGAGGTCAATGGAGAATATCCAGACTGGTTCGAGCTGACAGAAAGGCTACGGCAGGGGTGTCAAACTCAGTTCTTGGAGTGCCGCAGCCCTGCAGAGTTTAGTTCCAGCCCTGCTCCAAAATGCCTCCTTGTAATCTTCAAGCACTCCTGAAGACCTTGATTAGCTGCTTCAGGTGTGTTTAATTAGGGTTGGAGCTAAACTCTGCTGGAGTGTGGTCCTCCAGGAACCGAGTTTGACACCCCTGGGCTACGGTAACTCAGATAACCACGCTGTACAATTGTAGTGAGCAGAATAGCATCTCAGAATGCACAACATGTCGAACCTTGAGGCGGATGGGCTACAACAGCAGAAGACCATGTTAGGAAATGTATTAGGACCATAGTGTTCCTAATAATGTGCTCAGTGAGTGTATGTAGGCTTATCGCATTTGCCAAATGATTAAATGTAAAGGAAAGAAATCCTGAAACAGCATACATGAAAGCCTGAGACAAAACGTGTGGTTAAATAAATTTGAGGACCCAGTGATAAAGTGCCATATTTTTAGCTTGTGAAAAATCATTTCCCTTGACATTTATTAATGACTTCAAATCAAGCTATTCATCCCTTAAAAGCTTCACGTTCCAATTTGAAGACAAGGCTTCAGCTAAATCAGTGAAAATTCAGCTGCTGTCTCTGTTTCTGACAGCATGCTAATTTTCAATAATAGATGTGTGAGAACCAGATACAAACTACATTGGAATTAATTATTCAGCTACCCCCATTCACCCCTTGTTTCCTGCTTTTCACAGCCCCTCATACTGCTTCCATTATGTCTCAATTTTTTGTTGTCAATTACGCAATGGTGTTGTAGGCTCCGTTGTGCAAAAACCATACAAATATAAGCTCTCTTATCCAACTCCGCAGGGAACTGTCATTATTTTCCCTTGCTGCCTCCCATTGAGTGTTTTATTCTTTCCCTTACACTTATCTGAGTCCCCACACGTGTCTTGTTGAAGCTTCAGAAAGACTTCACAAACCTTTCTTATTTCTTTTTTCTTTCTTCCTCATATTATTCCTCTCTGTTCTCCCTCCCTCTGTCCTTTGTGGTACATGTTTTTCATTTGTTTTACATCAGTTTTAAAGTGTACGCTACCACGCACACCCAATGACAACAGTCGTTCACCCACACACTTATGTAGTCATTCCCTTTTGACTGTTTGACATATTCTTCTTCTTTGACGGACAACAGTCGAGAACAGTCAAGAAAGCCAGACAAATTTGGTCGAAGAATTACACTGGTGCTCACAGAGTAAAATAGCAGCTGTGTAGATTAAATTTATTTATTTATTTTACAAATGTGCTTAAGCAAAACAAGGAGGTATGTTTGTAGTTACTGGGTAATGCTTAATACACCTATTTAATGTTGCCTGCATTTACAGTGCAGTTTTATCCAAGGAGTCAAGGTTTAGCTGGTTAACATGGTCCAGTTAGCCTCTGCTGGTACATGCCATCATAGGGACAAAATGTAAACATGATTACATATGAAATCAACACGTTGCCTCCGAAAGTTAATGTACCCTGAAATCAGCTCCATACTGCAGAGTTACTGACAAGTGTCATCCCCCATCAGACATTTTTGCGTCAATTTGCGCATGATCTCATTTCCCCCTACCGCTACTGCAACCTCCGAGATGCAGGTTCTGGCCCTTATGTTAACACAATGGTGAGCACAATTCAGGAGCTGCATTTCACTCTAAAATAAAATTTTTGCTCTGCTGACAGTTAGATTTAGGGCAGGGGTTTAGGATTGTGGGTGGAGTTAATAAAATATGCATTCCTGTTGACTCAATTACATCATTTACAACTAAAAATAACTCGATTTTGGTGCCACTCTGTGGACATTACACCCAGAGACCGAAGCACACATGTGCCTGAACATTCAACAACACTTCCAGCTTCAACCACTGGGGGCAGTGATTAGAAAATCTCTTTCGGTAAGCACAGACCAATTTCAGCACTTTCGATCTACTGTTGCTGAATTTACAGCATGATTGCCAGCCATTCAATAGTAGCCCTGTTCTGACTAAATAAATTTTTGCAAGCAACATATAAATGACAAATATTTAAATTCATTAAAGTAGATGTCTTAAAATTTTTTATATATATAAACAGTTGTTGTCAACTGTGAAAGTGTTAAAATGTACCATTTTTCCCTGTCTGCTTCTTTTGGTCAGCTCAGGATAGTCACTTGTGTTATTGTGTCGCTTTCATCAGACAATCAATATTGTCATGTCATTTTCCTGCACCTCCAGAGTAATTACTCACATGTAATGTATGCCTCATTTTATGCCTTATGGCTCAAAAACTTCTGTGCGCAGAATTGTGTGCCCATTAAACAAAGATGATCGCAAGCAGAACACTTCCGGGGCTGCATGTGCCAGCAGAGTAATTGCCATTGAGATGATCGGGAATTCAAATGGATATCTCTCTCCGCCTTGCCTAATGCACATACAAAGCAACCTGGTCTCATAGAATCAAATTACTATACCTACATTTTTGCAAGATTTTTACATGGCTCATTGTGCATATTGAGGCAATTTCTTGAAGAAATGAACACTAGAGGTGCTACAACAACAATTACTTTCATTCACTTTCACACAAATCACATGTAAAGGGGCAGATTACCAGTTTATAAACACTTTCTTTTTGCCCTGTACTTCATATAATGCTATCTTATGACATCTAAACACTTTTGGTATAGCGCATGGCTTGTTCTAACATTTGCATTACAAAACCAACTACATTTACAAGCTTGATGAAATGTAATCAAATTGAGTGGTCAATCAACTGATAAAGCATTGCACTTGTGATGCAAAGGACTGGAATACGAGTCCTGAAGAGCATGTGAGTTGACACATGAGCCAAAAGTGACATAGAAGCTCCACAAAATAGTGTGGTTGCTTCATCAACTGTTTTGCATCTCTTATTTGCTTTTTATTATACTACCTGTTAAGTTTAGGTTTAAGATTTAGATTAGGGAAGTAGGTTTTGTTTATTTAAAACTCAATAGAGCATTAACCTAAAAACCTAATCTGTTCGGGATTTTTTTGCTTTTAGCGCCACACAGTGAACATTTCACCTTGGAACTGCAGCAATACAGGTAAGCAACCACATAATATAATTTGCAAAATTGTGCCACAGTCACGTAATTTTCATGAGATCATGCTTTACACCAAGACCAATCCCTCTGAAATAATACAGGCAGATTATGATCCCTGAGAGAGACCTTATCTTTGGGTAAATTATAACTTTAGGTTATAGCAGACCTTGTCCTAAGAGCATGTTCTTTACCTGTTCAGTGTTTCATTGTTCATCAGCGGAAGTATAGCTTACTAAAAGAGCAATCAGTATTTGCAGTGCCAGTTTTTCCAAGCTCCTCTAGCAGGGCAGCATGACATACAGAGTGACATGTGAAAGACAGCCTCAGCATGCACAATATCAGCTTAGCCTGCCCATGTCGGCCAAATCCAGAGTCACTTTATGTGCATGGGTTTTCCACCGAGAGTGAGAGTCTGGATGAGTGTGGGTTTCAGCCGTTTGGAAGATCAAAGCAATCTCTAAATATAAGCCTACTTAAATCACTTTACTTCTTTATGGGCTTTGGAAACTCATCTGCCCATTTGTCCTTGCGGGCAAAAGAGTGGTTGTATATTTTGGGGTGTTGCACTGGAGCAGAAAGGACAACTGGGAGAGAAAGACAGCAAAAGTAAAGGAGAGGGAAAGCTAAAAGTGTAATATCACCCAATTAAAAATTCAGCTAAACCTCCTCCCTCTGTAATAATAATAATAATGTTAAATTTATACAGCGCTTTTCCCGAGCTCAAAGCGCTGTATACTTAGTAGGATAAATAAGATTAGCTCGTCGCATTTAAACACCCGTAAGCTGATACAGTGTTCAATGCACGCTGTTTTGCTTCCTACATTTTTGTTTAGGGAATGATTTTTTTTTTAGGAGAAATATTAACACATTATGTCCTGTTTGTCTTGTACTCTATGTGGCGAAAGCTGATAGGTTCTTTGAACTTGTTATCTGGTTGCCAATCGGCTCGTTCACATGTGACATGTTAAGCCAATCAGCTTGCATGGTGTAGCTGATTGTTCCCTTGACATATAATCGGGTAGCCAATCAACTTGTGTCTCTCTCATTGTATAACATTTAAATAGCTCAGTTTTGCAGATAAGCTGGTTTCAATGTAGCGTGCTGTGAGAGTGTTTCTCTGAAAATGCTCAGGTGGTAGTGGTTTTATTTTATTTTTTCTATCAGCTTGCACAGTAAGGTCTGCTTTTGGCCATGACACATAGAAGCATGCCTTTCACAAGTTAAGCCTTAGCCAAATTTGGCCTGGCACACATCATTATCTTAGGTAATTAGTTTAAATAAATCCATACATGGCTAAGCTAAGTCACTAGTTAAGTAAGATCTGGGCTTTCCAGGTCCAGGTACACATTATTTTATCAGGTCACTAAGCCTTTCCACCAAGCAGGCTAAGGCACACGTAGCTAGCATACACTCGGTGCACATAGTTCTTCGGAGCAGCAGCAATACACAAGTCTTACATAGATCTGCTGGGTTGTGTTTCGTGTTTGTGTAATGCATTTGTGCAACTTTCCTGCTTTGTTGGGGGATTGTATGTATTTCTATTTGTGCAGCAATATGTCCACATACTAACTCAGTATGTCTGTGTAAGTTCTAGCAGTAGCAAGTCTCTGTGCTTGCTCTGCAGCAGCAGCATAAATCTAGTCTGCCAAGACCAATACCCTATCAATATGTCATGCCCACATTAACATGCTAAGTCTTAAAGTTGACATGAATGAACTGAAGTTAGGTCACTCAGTTGCTATGTTCATAACACCTCCAGGCAGCTATTTTTTATGGATACAAGTACAGCTGCAATCTACTTAAATGGGGAAACACAGAAATCTCCAAAACGGTTGGTCAAGATTATGAGCAAAATAAAATTTATAAATGAGTAATTTGACAACAATGGTATCATAATCTGTGCTTCATTAGCTCAGATCACACAAAAACTTTTTCAAGCTATATATATATATATATACCAGTGACCATCTCATCCTGTACTGTCTCTGACTGAATCTAACTTAATAAATTATTTAATTAACCTAAATTAATTTTAAATTATTTGGTTACACAGTAATTTTTTCTTGTTTTGTTTTACACATACACCTTTCGGAAAGATAATATTAATATATGAAATGTCTCAATTGTTTCTCTTAGATGGCAATGAGAATAAACGGAGAGCAAAAAGACTCGGTAATCTCACATATGTCTCATCTAGAGTTTCAGAAAATATATCAACAAGGTCAAAAACTGTGCTCTGATTTGCCAAGATACCAAAGTCCAATTAAAATGAATATTAGGGAAAAGAAACATCCGATAATTGAGAATTAATGTCCACTGGGTAGTGCTTATTAGGTGTGTCAGACAAAAAAAAATAGCATGTCTTAATGTATTAAACATGGAAGATATTTTAAAGTTTTACTCTTTTAAATGTTGTGGGCTTACTCTCTCTGTATTCATAAATTTCAACAGTTTTTTTATATGGTAGAAGTAAACCAGCTGTTAAGGAGGATGTATTATCACTAGGAGAGCCATGAGTACTGTCATTATGGCTGTGGTCACTATCATTCTCTCTACTTTTCTCATCAATCTGTCAAAGCTGATGTTGCCATTAGAAGCTCTTCTCTCCCAGAGGATACAGTATCAACATCTCTACTGTGTGTGCTTGAAACAATGAAACACATTACCTCAGAAAATATGAACATCTAGTCTCTTTTCTGTTATCTTTGAGACTTGTTACTCGAAGCAATGATGACTTTCACAGGTTAGAATGTTCATGAGGCTTTCATTTTTCAAAAATAATATAAAAACAAAAACAAAATCCCTGTAGTTCCATCCTTTATCTTCAGCTTTTCTTTATGTTTATCAAATGATAGTGCAGTATTTTATTTTATTTTTTAAGTGCAATCCATTATTGCTACAACTGGCAGAGAGTGAGCGGCACAGCCAGCAATGGCAAAGCGGTACAATAGTCAAACAATAGCAGCAGCACGCTTGTGACTTCCATAATGCCCCCATGTTTTCAACTGCAGAGGCAGTTACTGGAGAGCTGTACTGTATGGATGAACTGCGCCTGAAGTGATTATGTCACACTGCATTAGAGCCATGAACATACAGTAAGGAAATTTACTCATCTTGTATCTGGTCCATATTTTCAGGCTATTTTGGGTAACCCAGCCGTGGGCAAAAACCTTAGCTGAACATTTTGTGAATTTTTTAATATCATTAGTTCACTATCGAAACATGACATTTACAAACAACTAGATTTGTATATTCTCACAAGAAAAAGTGAGGTGCTAGGGATTTTTGTAAGGGATTTTTTTAATGTATTTTTTTGTAAAGATGGCACTGACCGATACCTGGATCGGTATCGGCTCCGATACTGACGTTTTTAGACGGATCGGGTATCGGTCCGACGAGCCCGATCCAAATCCGATACTGTGTGTTAGTAATGTTCGTTACTGTCAAGCTCTAGAAATTACATAAAAGAACCATAAAAACACCATTAAAGTAGTTCATATGACTCATATGACATATGAACCACTTGAAGAAGTGCGATAGCTCTGTGAATCACAAAAGGCTGTATTTAATAAGTAAATATATAAAATGCACAAGCAGCCCCAGAGCGTTAGTGAATGGCGCTACTCTGTTTACACACACACACACACGGCTATTTTCAGCCTTCATGCGGTGTGCAATATTTGAGCGCTACTCACGAACAACATCTCAGATGTAGATGCTCAATAGTTCGGTTCACTTATAATATGCATTTAGAACAGCACCGGAGGTGCATTTTACCAGAAAAACAAGCAAATTAAACTACTGTGAACTTGCCGACAAACAGACACATACAGGACTTTCTGGAGAGTTTAGAATGTCAAAATAAAAGTCAGAGGGTTTTAAAGTTAAAGGTGCACAATTGAGAAATATGACTGTTGTATTTAAAATGATAAAAGTCAATAATAATAGTAGTAATAATAATCATTATAATAATAATAATTTACAAATTATAACAATATTTAAGTTGAATGGGTTCCAAAAAATAAGTGTGAATGAAAAGTGAACTCATATCTTGTAACTAAATTGAACAAAAACATTTATTTGAATCCTTTAAAATCCAGATATAAAATTTAAATTTTTTGTAAAAAAAAAAAAAAAAAAAAAAAAAAAAAAAAAAACATTTATATTGAAATAATGTGTAGTTAGAGGTTTGTATTTCTTTACATATTACAGAGTAACCTCAATTAGTTCCACACAATAATGTAAAGATATTCTAAACTGATTATGCAAAAAAACACTGGTATCGGATTGGTATCGGTATCGGCAGATACTGAGATTTCAGATATCGGATCGGAAGAGAAAAAAGTGGTATTGGTGCATCCCTAGTTTTTTGGGTGGTTGCCCGATTTATTGTTCGGCCTACCTGCAACAATATTTGTATTGTGGCGAAATTGTATGAGTTGGCTCGTATAAAACGTACGACCTTCCTCCCAAAGAGAAAAATAAACAAACCAACAAACTATGTTATTACGATTTTTTAAGTTTAATCCCTAACTCAAACATAAACCTGACCATAAAGTCCCCAAACCCTAAACTAACCATGATTTTAATAGGAAAATAACTTTTGTGTACCACAGGATTAAAAAAAAAAAAAACATTGGCGTTTGGAACGAGAAGAGGGAACCATATTAGAGGTTATTTGCATACATCAGTCATTTGAATCGCATAAATAAATATGGAATGAATTTATTCACAGATGTTTCCTTTCTTAAAATAACGTTTTGGATTGGAGGCTAGCTGAAATTTGATGCCTGTATTGTATCGATTTGAAATTGTGGTTGTTAATTGGTTGGTCTAAAAGTCGTACCTTTTTGTATGAGCCAAGTTGTACGATATCCTACGATTTTCCCATTTTGGACGAATTATTACGAGTTGTCATGAGACTCTGTTGATCCGACAGGTGGAAATCGGTAATGTGATCGCTTAGAAAAGTAAAAAGAACCTCCTCTACTAGCCACATGTGAAATGTTGCAGGATGAGTTACATACCATAGTTTAATAATTATGGTTAGAGGTTTGCTAAAATCAAAATTAGTTGTTTCCAATGGAAGTGTAGATTGTGTTGTAACATTTTCGTTTATAATGCAGAGGACCAAGGTTCAAAGCATGACCAAATAAACATTTTTAATAAACCAAGCAAAACTGCAACTGAATTTGACAGATCATTGTGCATTTTCATTGTATGGAAAAGAGCAGCTTTGACATTTAAGGCTCAGTGTTACTCTTGTCAACGAAATTACTGACGCAAATGTTCGTTGACAAAGGGTATTTTGATTTTGTCAATGATAACGAAGATGAGACCAGTAACCATTTCAAAGGAGGCTAAGGAGCTTTTGAACCGGAACGAAAAAAATACAGTTTTTGCTCAGAACGAACCGAAATGAAAAACATTTCGTTTTTAGTCCCTGATGATGACAGAATTGTCAATTTTTATCACTATTTTACTTACAATTAGTTGTTTAACTTAATTATCAAAGATGATCAAATAATGCAGTTATGATTATCATGATTATTTGGAAAGTTACATTTAGATTGCATGTGGCCCAAAAATCTGTGTGGGCACATGCTCTTGTGAAAGCATAACTTAATTGAAAATAAAGCAGATCTGCATTCACAATAAAATGAGGTAGGCAGTCAAACTAACCAAGAGCAAACCAGGCCAATCCTGCTGTGCTCTCTTTATCTACTCCTGAGGCTGTAGCAGGCCTGCGTATACCACTGCTCTATGGCTATAGCAATCTCTCTCTCCACAGAATCCTTTGTGTTTTTATGCCCCACTCTCTCTCTCTCTCTCTCTCTCTCCTGTCAATCTCTATCTCCCTCTGCTCTTCCCATCAATCTCATACAGAATGCATTTTCGACACCCAAACAAGCAAACACACATTAACACTTGTATGCATGCCACTCCTTTGTTTCTTCCAACCAAGTTTTTTTAATCTTTTCATGTCCATTTGTTTCCCCATTCTGCTTTTCTCTCTCGTCTGCCTGTGTTTTGTTATCCCTTCTGGGCAGATGAGCCCAGCTGCCAGTCTGCAAAGTGTGTGTGTGTGTGTGTGTGTGTGTGTGTGTGTGTGTGTGTGTGTGTGTGCATGTTTGTGTTTATTATGTACATCCAGTTACCTTACCTCAGCCTTTGTCAGTGATGGCTTTTTTGCGAAAGAAGCCACAATGTGCAGCTGCATTTATCCTATTATGCAGTGTTCTGCTCTGTGAAGAGCACTCTCACTTTTAACCTCATCAAAGCTCAGATACATTGAGAGAGGCTAAATTTGAATGCTTTAAACCCACCAGTGAGAAAAGTAGCATAGAAAATTCTCAAAAACTCAAAAAAATCTAAAGTTTGAAAGGTGGTTGTTCAAAATTATGAACTTATGGTGCAGTATTCAGAATGCATTAATGCATATTTAATGTTCATTTTACCACAAAGTAGTAACACTTTAAAATAAGGTTCTATATGTCAACATTAGATAATACAATTAAAGAAATAGCTGACCAAAAAAATTATTTGTTTTAGGGTTAATGTCATAATATACTAACCTTCATGTCGTTCCAAACCACTTTGACTTCCATTCTTCCGTGAAACACCAAAGGAGAAGTTTATCAGAATGTCTGAGCTGCTCTCTTCCATACAATGGAAGTGGATGGGGACCAGAAAAAAAAAAATAAAAAAATAGATGTAGTCCATACTACTTGTGCACTTTATTCCAAGTCTTCTGAAACCATATGATAGCTTTGTGCGAGGAATACACTGACACCTAAGTCATTATTCACTGAAAATCTTGTCTTGAAAAATTTCCTTAACAGCCGTGGTCACCAGTTACTGTTAGTGAACAATGCACTATGTTAGTTAATGCCCCTGCATTAACTGTTAACATAACTTTGATTTTTAAAAATGAATTAGTCTATAGAAATTCGCATTAAGCAATATTAATAAATGCTGTTAAAGTATTGTTAATTGCTGATCCATTTTGCATTAAGCAATATTAATAAATGCTGTTAAAGTATTGTTAATTGTTGGTCCATGTTAACTACTGCATTAACTAATATTAATGTATACAACCTTATTGTAAAGTACTTCCACCAAACCTTAATGTCAGTCTTATTTTGATTGTATCAAACAATGGTTGACCCATCAAGCACAGAACTGCATTTTGTGGCTGCATTGTTTTATCGTCCCAATATGCTAAGAGAACAATACTCTCTTTTATATAACCTATATAATTGACTTCTCTGTCTCGCCTTTTAACACAGTGATCTCTGTGTCCTTGTGGATAAGAGTGAGGGTTGTCAGACATATTCTAGCAGGACTAGAGGCCGTTTAAAAGGGGGACAACTGCATGAAGAACATTGCAACGGTTTTGGGTCAGAACCCACCAAAATGTAACTCCTTTTTCACTGTACATCTTGACATCAGCAGTCTCCTTGGAGATCATGATTCAAGCATGATTACACTTCCTAACACCATCTAGCACTCTGCTCATGCATCAAGCACTAGGAAGTGTAATCGAGCTTGAAATAATGATCGTGTCTAGAGACTGAAATGGCAAGATGTACAGTGATAAAGAGTTACATTTTGAACTGTTCTCACCCAAAACTGATTGTATCGCTTCAGAAGATATGGATTAAACCACTAGAGTCATATGGATTACTTTTATGCTGCCTTTATGTGCTTTTTGGAGCTTCAAAGATTTGGTCTGCATTCACTTGCATTGTATGGGCCTACAGAGCTGAAATATTCTTCTAAAAATCTTTGTTTGTGTTCAGCAGAAGAAAGAAAGTCACACATCTTGCTTGGCATGAGGATGAGTAAATGATGAGAGAATTTTCATTTTTGGGTGAACTAACCCTTTAATGCAAAAGGGCGACATACAGAATAGTAATACATTCTGAAATGCAGTTTACATTTGCATTGAATCATATACCACCAGTTATTTTATCTAAAGCAACTTTCAAATGAGGAACATCACAAGCAATTTTCAAATTTTTTTTTTTTTTTTTTTTTTTTGCTGATGATATAATTTGTAATGTAAAATGTGGTAATAAATTAGAAAACAGAAGCATTTTCACTAATGGTCTCAGACTTTTGGACACCACTCTAAATGCAAATAAAGTGTCAGACAGTTAAAGTTTTAAGGAGTTGCCACATTTTCTAGTTTATTCAAAGGTGATGATGATATTTTGGTGAAAGAGAATTACATTTTTCTATTAAAGTATGGTACGACATCATATTCTGTAGCTATTTTATTCTGACATTTGTCCTGACATCCTTACATGTGTTTGAATGATGTGCCATTTCAAGAACAATTCCACGCATTTTATTATTCAGAATATGATTTATTTTACTACTACTGCAAAAAAAAAAAAAAAAAAAAAAAAGTATGTTATTCTTTAATGTCATATATACAGTATATAAAAGAAGCAGGTGATGTTTTAATGGATATCTGTCATATTGCTTTATCTGTTACTGCTGCATTACAAATGAATGTGGTGCAAATCTGATTTGAAAAGACTGGATTTTTGTGTTTACACTGCACAATTTTTATATATATATATTATATGCAAGCAAAACTATATAACTTTATACTATAGTGTTTATCATTGCCTATGATGCTGAAATGCCCCCCTGAATGTGTTAATATGGAGTGGATGTTCCCCATCCAAGATGGCAAAGGCTAATAAGTCTGTCCTTCTAAACAGCAATGAGATTAAAGTGAGACTTGTAACTTAAGTCTTCTGCTTCTCTTATTTTTCTCAATAAGAAAAAAGATTTCACATGCATCTTCTAGAGTTTCAAAAGAGATCTCAAAATGTCTCAAATGTTGCTCACATTTGCCAAGATACCAAGGTCTATAGTAAAAGTCTATTCAAAAATTCCATTAGACCAAATTATCAAAGCGATGGTATACATATTAACTGTATGTCAGCAATTGCCTAGTTTAAAATTTTCCTAAAGAATTTAAGACTAATATTATTGAGGATATTTATTATGTAAATTTAGGTTTAGTTCCCTTTCCAACCCACATGGTAACACTAAACTGTATTGTTTTCTGGTTGTTTGGACTAGATAATATAAGTACACAGCTTCTTTCAGACAGTGCAGTCTATGTACTAAAACTCTAGCTAAAGAAGCCCTATTCTGTAGGCAGCAAAGAGCCTCATTATACCTCCAAGTGACCCAGCCAATATGTACTATATTACCCAGCTGTCTGATCGCAGTGGATTGAACAATCTATAACAGGCTGAATGCCAGTATAATGATGTACAGGGTGCTTGGGTTCTGTGAGGGAATGTACATTTGTTATTTTGCCTGACTGATGTTTTGGCAGTATTTTCTGCCAAAAAATAAAAATAAAAAATAAAAAAGGGTTTGTAGCATAAATCAAACCAGAAACTTGGTCATACAGTAGAGGGAACAGCCAGAAAGAGGCATCTCCGTGAATTTGGGTGGGTATATGTTTTGTATTAGGGCTTTTATGACTAGAGAAGCTGAAAGCCAAAGTGAGATGCTCCCAAAGCACCTGTCTAATGCACGATTACATAGATAGACCAACAATTAAAAATATGCAATATAAGTGTGGGTGAGAAAGTTTAATATTTAAGTCCTTTTCACTATAAATTCTCCTGCCTGCCCAGTAGGTGGCGATATTCATGAAGAATGTGAATCGCCAAAAACAAAAGAAGAAGAATGTGAAAGTGAAAGCGGAGATTTATGGCAAATAAAAGGACATAAATATTAATCTGTTTCTCACCCACACCTATCATATCACTTCTAAAGACATGGATTTAACCACTGGAGTTGTATGGATTACTTTTATGATGCCTTTATGTGCTTCTTGAATCTTCAAAGTTTTGGTCACCACTTGTATTGTATGGACCAACAGAGCTGAGATATTCTTCTAAAAATCTCAGGTAATTTTTTGGTTGATGTATGGACATGTTCAACTAACCTATGATAACAACAAAGTGTCAAAAAAAAAAAAAAAAAAAAAAATCCTCATATTAAATTTGTTGTTTTAGCATTTTTAACTTACCAAACATCTTTTAGTGAAATTTTATGCTTGAAAATTTGCTATCTTTCTTTCAATTAAATGACACAGGCTTTGATATTTTTTATAGATACAAGTGTGGCCTAGGTGTCCAAATACATTTTGGGGTCACTTGAATTGAAGAAGGGATTTATTCATATCTAGAAACCATTTTATAGAAACGTGGGGGTGTGCCAGGAAGCACCCACCTAGCAACCACCCAGAACACTCTAGCAACCACCAATATCACCTTAGGATTGTGCCGATGAGTTTTACATGGGCAAGAGCCAATCCCATTTTCTTCAGAAAATTTAAAAATCTAGTTATTAAATTAGTAAATTAGTGGATAATAATGGTAGGGGTGTAATAAATCTGCTGCATTGTCATCCCTGCAAATTCATTTGAATTGCATTGCAGAGATAAGCAAATAAATTTCATTTATAGAGAAATACAGACTATTATACACAAATAGAAAGATGGCTGAATGGATGCACTTTATTGATCCCTGAGGGGCAATATTCATCTCCACAGTCAGACACAAATAGGCATCAACGTATCTCTCTCTTTCATTTACAATCAAATGTTCTCACCTACCCCGTAATGCTAATTTCCTGAAACAAGGTTTCAAAATTTTCTTTCAGTCTGACATAATACAAGATGAAATATCACTGCCTCACCTTGTTTTTGGTGCTAATGATCTTTTGCACTAAACTCATCATTTAGTCATTATAAAAGAATATTACAAGCTCACGACCTGAGAAAGATATGAACAGACAGCCTAAACAAATTTTTCCCCTGTTGATACAAACTGGTTTTGTTAATGGAGAAAGATTATTTAATATCAGTGAGCAGTTGGGGCTTTGTCACATTTTTTGTTGCAGCATGTGTGCGTGTGTAAGACAGAATATGCCATTGTCCTCCCAATATAAGGCTTACCCTATAATATCCTTAAAGGGTTAGTTTGCCCAAAAATTAAAATTCTCTCATCACTTACTCACCCTCATGCCATCCCAGATGTGTTTAACTTTATTACTTCTGCTGAACACAAACGAAGATTTTTAGAAGAATATGTCAGCTCTGAAGGTCCACAAAGCACATAAAGGCAGCATAAAAGCAATCCACATGACTCCAGTGGTTAAATCTGTGTCTTCAGAAGTGATATGATAGGTGATGGTGACAAACAGATCAATACTGAAGTCCTTTTTTTTTTTACTATAAATTCTCCTCCCTGCCCTGTAGGTGGCAATATGCACAAAGAATGCAAATTGCCAAAAAAAAAAAAAAAAAAAAAAAAAAAAGGAAGAAGGATGTGAAAGTGAATGTGGAGATTTATAGTGAAAAAGGACTAAAATATTGATCTATTTCTCACCCACACCTAACCCTAACCTTCAAAGTTCTGGCCACCATTCACTTGCATTGTATGGACCCAAAGAGCTGAGATATTTTTCTGAGAATTTTAGTTTGTGTTCAGCAGAAGAAAGAAAGTCTGGGATGGCATGAGTGTGAGTAAATGATGAGAGCATTTTAATTTTTGGGTGAACTATCCTTTTAAAGATGAATTGCAAAATTACATGCGGTTGAGCGAGTGATGCTATGCCTCAAACCAAAGAGTTCTAATAAAGACCTTAGGTTAGACACCATATTGAAAATGAGGCTGTGAAGTATAGACTTGCAATGGCATGCACTGAATAAATGTCCTAGTCTAGATCACATCTAATTTTCACCATCACCAATATAAATAACAGTATAACACACTGAATAAACTGTGCTTTACCCCTCATGTTTTTATTCCTGTCAAAAATTAAACATGGCGCTATACTGACTAAGTTCCAGACCTGGTGAAAGCAATCCGTTAGCACAGGGGTTTCCAAACTGTGGGGAGATTATGGTGTTTTATAGTGGTGGTGATTTTAATTTATGTGGCTCTTTTAAATCCGTTCACCAAAGAGATTCGTACAGTCCTAGAGCTCCCTGGTTCAGTCACCATTTCTGCAAATTATCTTGACGGCCAGTAGTAGGTGGCGACAAATGAGCATTTTGTGTAATGAGTGAGTTTTTGATTCAACTGATTAGTTAATAAAAACACGGAGTCGTTCATGAACGAAACAATGGAAGAGAACGAGATTGATTCTTTCAATTAAAAGATTCATTCAAAACAATGATTTGTTTTAACAAAGCACTTTAGTCTATTGTTTTAAGCATATACTCAAGCTAAAAATTGAAGTAGGCTACCATGGAGGGAAGTATGATGAACTGTAGACATAACAGATCAAAGATAAGGCGGTGACTTTTTCTGGCCTAAACAGTCAGGGTGAACAAATCTAAAACTAATGATGAACAGCCAAACCACAGTGCGAAGCCACGATACATAAAAAAAACAAGTGCTGCTCATGTTAAGATGAGGATCATTTATAACTAGCTGTGTCGGGTACTAAACACGGATTGGTATGATGTGCTCTCAGAAACAGGCTCAACCTTCACACTGAAAACGGTAAGATAGGTCAATAAATTGTATGTATCGGTAGCATGCATAACCTTTGTTATATTATTTCAATGGTAGAACTTTCAAGCTGTGTGCCAAATGATGCACAATAAACTATGCACTTACAATGTACACTCATTGAACACTAGGAACACTTGTACACCTACTTATTTATGTGATTATCTAATCAGCCAATCATGTGGCAGCAATGCAATTCATAAAATCATGCAGATAAAGGTCAGGAGCTTTAGTTAATGTTCACATCAACCATCAGAATGGGGAAAAAAAAATTATTTCAGTGATTTCGACCGTGGCATGATTGTTGGTGCCAGATGGGCTGGTTTGAGTATTTCTGTAACTGCTGATCTCCTGGGATTTTCACGCACAAAAGTCTCTAGAATTTACTCAGAATGGTGCCAAAAACAAAAAACATCCAGTGAGCGGCAGTTCTGTGGACAGAAACACCTTGTTGATGAAAGAGGTCAACTGAGAATGGCCAGACTGGTTCGAGCTGACAGAAAGGCTACGGTAACTCAGATAACCACTCTGTACAATTGTAGTGAGCAGAATAATATCTCAGAATGCATAACACGTCGAACCTTGAGGCGGATGGACTACAACAGCAGAAGACCATGTCAGGCATTTTATTAGCACTATAGTGTTCCTAATAAAGTGCTCAGTGAGTGTACACTATGCACTTAGTTATGTAGTGAATACATTTTCAAAGTGTAGTATCACTCCAAATGGAACACTTAATGTTTTTTACTACAGAGAAGCATTTGCCGTTTAACAGCTGACGAAAGTGACATTTCAAACACGTGCAATGTGTTGCCGCTCGCTTTAGCGAATTAGCCAACCTCAGTTCATCACTTGTATCTCAAACAGTGCAAAAGTGTGCACTTTGGGACGTACCTCCACTGTAATATAATGAAATTCTATAATGTACATTACTGCATGACCTTCTGTAAGGCTGCTTTGAAACAATGTGTATTGTGAAAAGAGCAATACAAATAAAATTGACTTGACTTGACTCTTTAATGGCTGTCTATGGAGAACATGCTTTTTGCTTGCTTAATGGTGTAGTTATGGGGCTAGCTGTCTTTGCTAACCAGCCAAACTTTGAACCCCCTGGCTTAATGTTAAAAGCACTACAGAGCCACAGTTATAACACTCCTCTGGGAAATCTTATTGTTGACACTGCACATTAATCTGGTTTATGAGAAGGTATTTTAACAAAGAAAAACAATACACACATCTTCGTAAATGCATAACAATTTTGGGCAAATTATGAGATAAAATGTTTTTAACAAACTCCTGCATTTCAACCCACAACATATGCTATCTCTTTAATTCTCTGCAGTGTACAATTAGATCAGAAATAATGAAAGAAATAATGCAGATAATTCTGTGACGTATCTACTTGAAATTTACTAGAACAATGGCGCATAGTTCAGACTGTTCTCTGAGCTGATTGGCTTTGGACAGACATTTTGCAACTTTCAAGTGCTGGGAAGGAGGTTTTTTTTTTAAGCCTCAAATATCAGAAGTGTCAGGAATTATGGGTTTCACCATGGCAACAAAAGTCTAGAGCTTTCATTATGCCCCAGACAGGGAGTTGCTTAAATAAGAGAAAATGTGCGTTTGTCTGCCAGTAATCAGACAGAAAACCAAGAACTTCAAAAGTGTGGCTGTGGGTTTCAAGCATGAGGTGATTAGAATAACCTTTAACAGCCTCTTTGACTGAAACTCTTCATATAATGAGATTTATTACTGTACTATCCTGATACATAGAGACTTTTTTTCATATTCTCTTCTATTTCAATTTAAGCAATGGGAATCTTAATGTCCAATATGCTTTTTAGATGCAATATGATGATGATGATGATTATTATTATTATTTGAGTTAAACCAAATTATTTGGGTTCTAAAGGCTGTCATAGCCAGGGGTGGAAGTGGGGACAAGCTCCCACTTCTCAAGAAATGCTCCAATGGCTTGCGTCTCTGAGTGCCTCTGACAGCTAAATCCAGCTCCTGGCCTTCACGAGTGACTAAGTTACTAAGTCCGGCAGAACCTGTTTCAAACTAACAGGAGAAGGGGTGAAAGGCGTACCACTGGTGCCTTAAAACCAGTTGCTTCGGGCAGATGGGGCTCGTCAGCCGTGGATGGCTGCTTATCTAGGAGAAGCAAAACTCTGATTTCAAACCTCCGCTGCCTTGTGGCAAGACAAACCCATGTGAAAGGCTAGGGGAGTAAACATCGACATCAAATCCGGAGCTGGAGTCCCTAAGGTGGTCTGACGTTGTCTACAACATCATTCTAGCAACTCTTGCGATGCCGCAGGTGTCAAGCTGTATCGGCCTTGCCTTTCCCTTGGATTCATCAGCTACGTGGAGTGAGGGGATCTGCTGCATGGGCAACAGCTGATTCTCTATACCACCCTGCCCAGGCTTGCACCCTGGAGAGGTCATTCCAGCTTTGCCTCACAGCGTCGACACAACACGGGAAGCAGCAGTTACTGGTTATAAGCCACTTGCTCGACTGGCGTAGAGCTGGTGCCAGGGGTTGTTTCCGACGGTGGGAGAGATCACCATATCTCAATGGACAGCTACCGCCCGCCTCAAGCTGGGCAGACCTCAGCCAATTAGGTGCTGTCTCGCCGAAGTTCACCTGCCTTACTGGGTGCATAGGGCTTAGGGTAATTAAGTACCTGACAAGCGGACTGCGACTTTTGCACCAGACAACAACAAAAGGAAATCAACAAGGAAAACTCCAGACAACAACAAAAGGAAATCAATAAGGAAAATTCCAGCCCTCAAGCTAGGCAGCTGGAATGTACGAACAATGACAACTGGATTGTCAGATGATCTTCAGGCTATCAGTGATGTTCGAAAGACTTCAGTCATCAACGATGTGTGCTGTAAGACGAGGCTACAGCCAAAGAAGATCCACTGCTCTAGGCCAGAGGGCAGACCCCACATCAATGTGAGCAAGACATCATACCCAGACAAGGTAGCAGAGTTCACCCAAGTTCTCTCTGACGTGCTGGACTCTGATCCCTCTGGCGGTAGTGCCAAAGACAGATGGGACCACATCAGAGAGACAGTACACAGCACGGCCATGCGGGTCTTTAGAAAGAAGCAGACCAAGAACAACGACTGGTTTGAGGCCAACTCCGCCACACTCACTCCGGCCATAGAAGAATGCCGCAGTGCCCATCTGGTATACAAGTGTTCCCCCAACTAGAGGACTCTACAGGCACACAGATCTGCCAGGAATAAAGTACAGAGGCTAGCAAGGCAGTGCACAAATGACTACTGGCTCCAGCTTTGTCAGAGCATCCAGTTATCGGCCGATACTGGAAACATCAGGGGCATGTATGATGGCATCAAGAAAGCCCTGGGCCTCACAAAGAAGGTCACAGCGCCACTGAAGTCTGCCATAGGCGAGACCATCCAGATCAAGGGCAAGCAGATGGAGCGATGGGTGGAATATTATTCCAAACTTTACTCCATGCAGAACCATGTCACTGAAGATGCCCTCGACACCATCGAAAGTCTCCCTCTCATGGTGGAACTGGACGAGAAACCCACCCTGGTGGAACTGAAGAAGGCCATTGAGTGCTTTCCCATAGGAAAGGCTGCAGGAAAGGATGGCAACTCGCCAGAAGTCATCAAGTGTGGCAGCAGCGTCTTACTGGAACATCTGCATGACCTCCTCTTCCAGTGCTGGGAAGAAGGAGCAGTACCTCAGGACATAAGAGATGCCAACATCGTAACCCTGTACAAAAACAAGGGCGATAAAAGTGACTGCAACAACTACAGGGGAATCTCTCTTCTCAGTATTGTGGGCAAGGTCTTTGCACGCATCATTCTACACAGACTACAGAAGCTTGCTGACAGAGTGTACCCCCAAATCACAGTGTGGGTTCCGTGTAGAAAGGTCCACGATCGACATGATCTTCTCCCTCAGACAACTACAAGAGAAGTGCAGAGAGCAACACAAACCCCTCTTCCTGGCGTTTATGGATCTGACCAAGGAGTTTGACCTTGTCAGCAGAGATGGACCCTTTACCGTCCTGGCGAAGACTGGTTGCCCACCGAAACTGCTGAGCATGATCCAGTCATTCCACGATGACATGAAGGGCACAGTGCAGTGCAATGGCTCGACGTCTGATGCCTTCGACATCCACAGCGGTGTCAAGCAAGGCTGCGTTCTCGCTCCGACACTCTTCGGCATCTTCTTCGCAGGTCTGCTGAGGCACGCCTTTGGAACCTCAACAGAGGGGATCTACTTGCACACCCGGTCTTATGGAAGGCTATTCAATCTGGCCAGACTGAGGTCGAAGAGAAAGGTACGGGACGCAGTCATCAGGGACATGCTGTTTGCAGATGACACCGCCATAGCCACCCACACAGAGGCTGAATTACACTGCCTAATGAACCGCTTTGCTAAGGCCTGCAATGACTTTGGTCAAACGATCAGCCTCAAAAAGACAAATGTTATGGCCCAAGATGCGGACCCACCCAGCATCATCATCAATGACTACAAACTGAAGGTTGTGGTACAGTTCACCTACCTTGGCTCCACCATCACCAGCAACCTCTCGCTCGATATAGAGCTCGACAAGAGGATTGGCAAGGCCTCCACAACCCTGGCCAGGTTGTCGCAGAGAGTTTGGAACAACAGCATGCACAAAAGTTGCTGTGTACCGTGTCTGCGTGGTAAGCACTCTCCTCTACGCCAGTGAAACCTGGACCCTGTACTCTTCACAAGAGAAAAGACTGAGCGCCTTTCTTAAGCGCTGCCTCTGATGCATACTCGGGATCTCCTGGAAAGATCATGTGACCAACAATGAGGTGCTGGAACGCGGCAAAATCCCAAGCATGGTCACTCTCCTCCGCCAGCGTCGCCTCAGATGGCTAGGCCATGTATGCAGGATGGATGACGGAAGAATCCCAAAGGACATCCTATATTCAGAATTTGCCACTGGCAAGAGGACTACAGGTTGGCCTCATCTCCGCTTCAAAGATACAGTATATGCAAGAGAGACCTCAAAGCTCTCGATATTGACATCAACAGCTGGGAAGAACTTGCCCAGGACAGGTCATGTTGGAGACACTCCTTGACCACTGGACTGAAAGTTGGAGAAGACAAGCTGCGGCAGCTCGCCAAGGAGAAACGAGCAAAACAAAAGGAGAAACATCTCCGGCCGACAGCTGAAACAACCTTCAGGTGTCAACACTGCAACAGAGTCTGTCACTCACGTGTGGGACTATACAGCCACAGCAGACATTGCAGTAACAACTAACTGGACACTCCGCATGGGCGCAGAAATTCCATT
Organism: Myxocyprinus asiaticus; assembly: GCF_019703515.2. Lineage (NCBI taxonomy): Eukaryota > Metazoa > Chordata > Actinopteri > Cypriniformes > Catostomidae > Myxocyprinus > Myxocyprinus asiaticus. The sequence goes on along the minus strand of NC_059377.1, from coordinate 37,970,534 downwards.
GTCTCTCGAGACTAATAGACGCCTACCAAGTATTATTATTATTATTTTGCTGTAGTGATAATCATAGCTGTTGACTTTTAGAAACAATTCACAGATCAAATGATTTTCAGCAGCAACAACTTCACTGTGAAACTAATGGGAGCTCTTTCTTATTTTATCTAAAAACGTGGCATATTGTCAATCTTGCAATTCCATTGGCTTCAACTATGTTGACAAAGAGGGAAGAGACAACGTCTGTCTGGTTCAAATGGAGTATAGTGATGGGATGCAGAATCTGTTTATTTGTTCTACTGAAAAATGTGCCATGCATAAAGCAACGTGCACATATGCTTTGGTTATGAATATGTCTGTGCATTCTGTCTGAGTGTAACACTGATCACCTAAAATAAATGTGTGTGCATATATTTCAATCAATTTAGCTGGTGATACAGTATTTTAAACTATGTGAAGGTTTAAATATGTGCCCTACATTTCTACCTATGGGCTAAATCCATCTGTCTGTCTATCAGAGTTGGGCAAAGGTCAGAATTTTAAAATCTGTTCCCTTTTAATTCATGAGTTGGAATCTGAATTGAACTGTCCACACTATCCAAAATTGTGCAATTCCAAAAAATTCAACACAATTGAATTGAACTGGAATTTCATTAGTCAAAAGTAAATAAACAAATGCAAATTTCATTTTGACTAAAAATGCAAATTTATTTTCTGATATGTAGAATATTTTTTATTTTTTTTCTCTCTTAAAACTACATTTGCAGCAGTTCATATCAAAGTATGAATGTCTTAGTATTTCATTCCACTTTATATAATTTTACTTCCTTAAAAAGGTCCATTGACAAATGAGGTTGCCTGTAGTGAAAAAATGAAAAATATTTTTAAAACCTAGTTTAAAACACACGTATCAATTTCATATAAATGCAATCTTTGTGTCTGATTTGGTTTATAATTAAAAAAAAAAAACATTTGTAGCATTTAAAAAAAAACAGCAACAACAACAACAACAATTTAATGACTTTAAAAATGTCATGTGGTGTGACTGTATACACAACTTAATCATTTATTTTAAAAAATAATTCAAACTTATTTTTAAGATTATATATATATATATATATATATATATATAATGAATTTATGATTCAGGACTATCAAGAAGTTTTCTAATGAGTTTCTAAAGGGGTCCTCTCTGTCTTTTGTTTGTTTTTTTTTTGTTTTGTTTTTTTGTCACATGAAAACAAAATCACTTTGATTTGGTGGACAAAAGGTTTTCAGATATTATTTTAAATATATTATAATACTGACATTTTGTTATTTTTCACTGCTTATTGCTAATTTTTTAAAGAAATATTAGATTATTCTTCACTACTCATGCCAAAACATTACTTTAAGAATTTCAGCTATTAATGGGACTTTTTTTTATGTCTCCACAAGGTTACACCACATGATTTTTTTTTACTTTAAGCCTCAGTAAAATTATTAAGATTACTTTGACCTCAGAAATAAAAAAAATTAAATAAATCATCGTAGAAAAGGTGTATGCAAGTAATTATTTTGTGTGAATTGCATTTTGTGTGTATTTTTTTAAGAACTAAAAGGGATAGTTCTCTCAAAAATTAAAATTCTCACATCATTTACTCAATCTCATGCCATCCCAGATGTGTATGACTTTCTATCTTCTGCTGAACACAAACAAAGATTTTAGTATCTCAGCTCTGTAGTTCCATTCAGTGCAAGTGAATGGTGGCCAGCACTTTGAAGGTCCAAAAAGCATATAAAGGCAGCATGAAAGTAATCCATACAACTCCAGTGGTTAAATCCATGTCTTTTGAAGTTATATGATAGGTGTGGGTGAGAAACAGATCAATATTTAAGTCCATTTTACTTTCAATTTCATATACTTCTTTATTTTTTGGCATTTCGCATTCTGTGTGCATATCGCCACCTACTGGGCAGCATACCTGCCAACACTCCCGATTTCACCGGGTTTCTCCCGTTTTTCCACCCGTCCTCCCGCTGTACTCCCGATTTACAATTTTCCCCGATAAACTCTCGATTTTCCACAGCCGCACTTTGCTCATGAGAATGTATTAGACCTGTGGGTAGAATTGCCACCCATCCCGTAAAGAGACGGTTCAATATAAATGTTTAATAAGATGTTCAAAATTACACAGATTACACAGAATTACAAATGTTCAAAGATCCAACAATGTATGAATACTATCATTGAGTCATAAAGACAAGAAGTAAAGGTGAAGGATAGAATAATTAAAATAAATATATAAATAAACGTAAAAATACATACAGTATAAACCAACACAGATGTATACATAAAAAAGATAAATAATAAAAATAGTTTTAAATCATTTTTTATAGGTCATGGGTCAGGAAAGTTCTCAGCATATAAGAAAGGATATACACTTTTTATTAATAATAACTCAAAAAGCATTTATTGCTAAAGCTGTGAAGGATGTGCTAAGGGACCATCTGAATACATTTCTTGGAATTATTCATCTCCGTTATAGTATTACTGACCGGTACTGCCGTACGGACTGTGTAGTGCACCTACTCTCTATGGGGGCACCATCTTACCCAAGGGGGGCACCAGAAACATCTCCCTATTTTTCACAATCCGATGTTTGCAGTTATGCTGGCCAAGGAGGAGTATTTATAGTAAAAGAGGACTTAAATATTGATCTGTTTCTCACCCACACCTATCATATCATCTTTGAAGATAGATATTTGACCACTGGAGTTGTGTGGATTACTTTTATGCTGCCTTTATATGCTTCTTGGAGCTTCAAAGTTCTGGTCACCATTCACTTGCATTGTGAAGACCTACAGAGCTGAGACATTTATCTAAAAAATCTTTGTTTGTGTTCTGCAGAAGAAAGAAAGTCATACACAGACTAAATACTGAGAGAATTTTCAATTTGGGGTGAATTATCCCTTTAATAGATCCAGACAAAAAAATGAGCGTCACATCATCGAACCTAAATTCCAATTCCAATATTTCTAAAAAGATCCTTCAAGGCAAGAAAACAGCAAAGAAGAACATGGCGGAAGGAATATGGACCTTAATTCATACATGATTCTCCAGATGTTATCTAGGGCGAATAAAATGACCAATAGGTGCAATATGTGCGCCTGAAATCTCAATTATTGACGGTGACGAAACTGAGTCGCTAGAAGCTCAGCCCACTCTCTCGTTCGCGCAACCGGAGACTTAACGGAGGGTTCCGCCGCTGTCATACTCTATTGCTCAACGCTTGCCAGACTTGGATAAGAGTGGACGGAGGGGCTTTTGGGGCCAGAGAAAGGGATACACAAGATTTTTGGAGACGCTCGCCAGTGGATTGTGATTATTCTGCAAGGTAAGTAAGTCTGCTGATGCACGCTCGGTCATTTAAATGCTGCACTAGTAGAGTAAAGATGACTTTGCCCTGGCGACCATATATAAGCCACCCTTCTCCCGTTACATGAACCTGGATTTTAGAAGACGGTTTGTTCATGAAGCATCGTTAGAGTTTGGTGTTGTCACATGGGTTCTTGGTGTTACATTCTTATATTTTGTGCTTTTAACGGAGCACTTATGTATCATGGGGAACCTGGTTTAAAGCCCACTGGAGTTCGTCACACTCGACAGATGCGAAACACCAGGCGATGTTATATAAGTTCATACCGAAGATTATCGCGCGCGTCTGCAATATTTGATCACTGTTGGGTTTTAGTATTTTTCATTTACCACTGACAAATAAATCTAAACTTTGAGCTCGTTTTTAAGTACGTACTGGCTTGCCATAATGGTACAATACTGCTCGTGCATGTCGATTTTAATGAAAAAATAATATCGAGATAATTTAGGTTTTTTAAATAAATAAATAAAAAGCGGTCTGAGTCTGGTGAAACTGCTTGATCCGAAGTCAACTCCGTCAAAAGCGAAGTTTTTCGATTTCGCAACTGCGATTAATGGTCTATCTTTTACAGATGTGCTTTTTAAAATGTGCTTCGTGCGGTAAAATCTATTACAAAATATTATTTAACATGTCGAAATCAACCTGGCATCCCAAAACAATCATTTTAAAGGTTAGCTCAAGTAGAAATAGTTCCTTAATGTAGGCTAACAATTGCAGGATACCACTGTTTACAGTGTGCCACACCTACGTTTGATTCACGTATGCATCTGTTGATAGAGTGGACCTCAAATTGGTCCGTAGTGAAACTTACATAAGCTCTTAGACATCAGAGTCTGTCTTAAGGTTGATTTAGTGGTCTGGTTTATATAAAGACGAACCCTCCAGTGCATACCACGATAGTGTGCAGTTATTCATTATCAGCACCACTTAAACATGAGCATCCCTACAGAGCAATATCAAGTCAAGTTCACAATTGATGAGGGCTTTGTGGCATTCTGATTGACACGGAGCTTAATAGCATCCTTACTTAGACAATCCTAAAGGATTCTTCTTGGAATTTTCTAAAAGGCAAAAACTTTTAGGGCACATAGTTCGCAATAGGACTGTTTAGATCAGCAATATGATAATATGCTTCTGAGAACATCAAAGGACATTTAAAGAAAACTGTCTGGCAGTAAGGCATTATTCCAGTACAACAAGGTCTGATAAAGATGAAGTGTCATTGACCAGACTGAATTTCCTGGTGCGTCCATATAGCAAATGTTCTCCTGTTAACACTTAATTAACAGATGGAACAGATCAACACAAAGTGCATCAATGCAAGTCACATGTGAGAAAATCATGCAAGGGAGAGAAGTAACATGGACACCTAGGATATTTGCGCTCTTGCAGCAACTAGAAGGTCACAAAATCTTAAAGGAATGTGTGCAAGATTATTATTGGAATTTCTGGGATATTTCTGGATAAACTGGAATTCCTACAGGATTTTTTATTTTTATTTGATTCCAGTAGCCCTATTGGATATTGTGCACAGTAAAAAATGAAGTTGCATTTTATCCAGCTTATGGGGATTTTTGAGTCACAGATACTACGAAATGTGAATTACTTTCATCTGCATAGAAACACATATTAGACCAGCAATATTCCCCCAAGTGTTGTCCCAACTAGCCTAACAGAGTTGTCTGAACGAACAATTTCATGTTAAACAATATTTCTGATTTGCAAGTTGCACTGCAACATGAATAAATGATGTGGTTAGTGTTAGAGGCTTTTTTTTTTAGCTGTTTATTGACTTTATTTATGCCGTTATTGTTGTTGATTTTTTTGCCACTGTTAGTCAGTTGTTGTGTGATAATGTTAGGAGCTCATCTTTTAACTTAACGAGGTTTGTTGATTGTCAACATTATTGAGGTTTGTGTTAAGGGTTATGTCAAAAAATTATACATACTGCCTTGCCTTGCCTTGCCTTGCATGACATTCCTCTCTTCAGAGCCAAAGATTGCTGTTAACTTCATGTAAAAAATGTTTTTAAATGATGACAAAATGAAAGTTCACATATTGCAAATTAATAGTTGGCTGAACAAGAAATGAATTGTTCTCTCAACAAGAATTTTTGCATAAAGTGAACAAGCAAATTCACATTGAAAAAACAAAGCAACACTGTGAACCTCTAAGTTGTCATTATTGGAAATATCAAGTTGTCTTAATTATTACTTGAAATGTCAAGTGTTGGGCTAATAACTCAAATATTTAAGTTCATTGAACTTATTTATCTTAAAAATCTATAGACTTAAGATTTTAAGCATTAATAACTCAAACTTTTGAGTACAAAATTTAGGCTTTGGGGAATACCCATGATGCTTTGCACTTCAATTATTTAATTTAAGGAAAGTTATGGGAGCATTTAAATAGTTGTAATTAAGAATTTATAGAGGTTTTAGATCTTTTGTAGTATTAAAAATTTGTAAGTTGTTTTGTTGCAAATAGTTGCTTCGTGTGATGTCACCATTAGGTTGATCAGTGTCCCATTTGGTCAAGTTGGACCCTGTTGACTAATTCTCATGCATGTGCAGTTTAAGTGTTGATATATATGCATTTCTTTGGAGAATAAAGTTTATTTAATGACTGACCTTGAATCAGTTATAATCTTTATTTGAGCTGTGTTATTCTATCAACAAATTCAAATAAAATGATTAACCACAGTAGAAACAACAATATTTAAATAGCAAATCTGAGCTAAGTCTACTTGCATCTAGTAAATTTAACCTTAATTACATACATTTTGGAGATGCCATTACTCAATTCAGTTAAGGGAACAAATGAGTAGAGACAACTTATTAAGGTTTTCAGTAAATGTTTCAGTACAATTATTAAGACAGTGGTTGAGAGAACTCAAAAATCTTACTGCATCATGTTGCTTTGATTTTTTAAGTTTGCTTAAGAATTGTTTTTTTACAGTGTGGCAGAGATTGTGAGATTAGTGAGATTAGTACCAACACACTGTATGGATGGATCTTTTCATTTAACAGTGTAATTGATATCAACCTGAAGGGGAAAAGACCTATTAGTTAAATAAGCACTCTTGCTTTAGCTTTCCGACAAGGATAGCATGGGAAATAAGGAGCCAATCAAAAACACAAATCACAATTTAGCTAATAACCAAAACAACCAGTCAAGATATTATTAATTTTAAAATTTGATGCATTAGGCTTCTGATTACATTATGATTAGTAATTATAAATACAAAAGCACATTTACAAAAACTGATTATTCAATAAGTGCTGACATATTTTAATGGTTATGTTATGATGAATGCATATGAAAAATGTTTATGGATGGAGAAAGGAAGAGAAATAAATGCCAAACTTTGCATGTGAGCTTGTACTTGCTGCATTAATATGTATGATTTTGACAGAAAATAACACAGGATCTCCATATTGTCAATGATTTCTGTGCTGTAGGCAGTATGGGCGACATAATATTGATTCCTCTCAGCAATCATTTATGAGACCGACTTGATTTTATTTCTGTTTCCATTATTGGCAGACTGGAATATGTAAAGGATTTTTGCATGTTTTTGATTAATGACCAGTTCATTTGTAATAGAAATGTGCCATTTATTGACTGTTTTACAACAACATTATTATGTTGTGCATGCAAACCTCTCAAATCTGACAGGAAAACAGATATGCAGTCAGTTTCTCATAGCTTTTCACCCTCAACATATCCATTGTCAAAATTGTGTTCATTACTTTTTAATGAGGACAAGGTTATGCTTACTGTAATGAATTAACATTACAATTAGCTTTATAAGCAGTGGTCGATTTGTAAAAAAAAAAAAATTCAAGGGGGATGGTGTAGTCAAATACTTATGAGTCATTGACAGATAAGGTTATACAAAGTGTTGTAATGACAATCTTTTAAAAATCTAGTTTAAAACGCTTTTGTCATGTTCTCAGAAATTTAATCTTGTGTCCAATTTAGCTTCATACATTTTTGAAAAACCTTTATAGCATTTTCTAATTATTATTATTTTTTTTTTTATCTAACTTTCAAATTGTCATGTGGTGTAACCATTAAGTAAAATGTATTATAATACTTTCTTTGCACCTTGAATACATGAGAGTATAAACAACTTAATCATTAATTTCCAAAAAGTTCGCAATCACATTTTTCAAGATAATCTTTTTTTTTTAACTTTTTTTTTTTAATAAATATTATGAATTTTTGAGTCAAAAATATCAAGATGTTTTCTCAGGGTTACAGCACATGAACAAAATGTGCCTTTTCATAAAAATGTCAAAATAAATATCAGATGTTTTTTAAAACTTCACGCTCAGTTTTGAGGGTCTAAAGGTGTCCGCTCTCTTTTATGGTTTTTATGGTCAACATAAACAACAAAATAACTACCTACATGTTGGTTACATCCAATGACTTTCATTTGGTGGACAAAAGCGTTTTTAATCATATTTTAAAACACAAATGCTTCTCTGATTAATTTTTTAAGAAATAACAATAAAAGATTATTTTGCACTAGTCATGCCAACATTTCTTTTTTCAGGAATTTCAGCTCTTAATGAGATTTATTTTTTTATTTATTTATTTATTTTTTTTTGTCTCTGGAAACCACATCATATTTTTTACTTTAAGCTCCAGAAAAAAAATATAAATATGACTTTAAACTCAGCAACTGAAAAATGTTCATCATAGAAGAGGTGTGTTCAAGTAAATGCTTTGTGTGAATTGCATTTTTTTAATGTATTTTTAATTGAATAGATCTGGACTAAAATGAGTGTCACTTCACTGACCCTTAGGACACATGGCCATAATATGCACCTGTTACCCTTTGTTATTGTATTTTATGATGAATCTTGTAAAAAGAATCCACGTTATGATCATGACAAGTTTTTATTTTTCTAGATCGCTCGCCCACTGCAGACATGCATTTTTTCTACTCCATTCTACTACTTGACCATGTTTGAAAGTGCGTGAAACATTTGAAAACTTGTGGCGTAAGTCTCATGTGAACACTAGGAAGGACAAGTCAACCCATCACAAACTCAGTGTTTGTGTTTTATAGTGTTTTCAGAAAACCGGCGTCTTTTTTCACAGTGGAGAGAGAGCTTGCGCGCTCAAGGATGCCAGATTGCGTGACTAAAGCGTCACCCTGGCAGCATATATCCAAACTGTACAAGTGTCCAGATCTGACTGGGGGATTTCACCTATAGAAATCTGGCAACCTCACACTTGTCAAAATGTAATTCTTACCAGCTAATCACCCTTATTTAAAGTCTGTTATTTATCAAACGTATTAAAATGAAATATTTTACTTGCATGATTGGTTCTAAGTAATACATGACGCAGTTGATCTAATGGGGATGGTAAGGTGGTGGTTTTACAAGGGGGATGCTTTTTGGTATTTCTTGCAACAAGGGGGATGGCATACCCTCGCAATTGACCTTAACTTGTATTGAACCCAGAATATTCCTTTAAAATGACAAAAGATAAAAAAAGGGATATTGACCATTTCGGTTTCTAAACTTGAGGTTTTGCACAAACCACCTTGCGTAGTTTTTGTTCATGGTTTTCTCTTCTATTTTAAATGTTGATAAGCCTATTTATTTTGTGATTTCAACCAAGTATGATAAGTTGCATTTTCTTATTTGCATTTAGCATGTTTTTTTTCCTGTGATTCGTGACCCTATTAGAACTGACCCACGGTCAATTCACTGGCCACAACCCACCAGTTGACAACTACTAGCCTTTAGAATCCACAGTTATATTGTGTCCCCTTAGCTTTTCACTAAGACACCTGCTGCTCTGTGCAGCTATAGCCTGACAGAGTGTACTACTGTGGCTCCCCTTTGACACTGGTGTCAATGGAAACCTGCTCTGACCCTGCAATAATGTGAATGTTCTCTGGCGGTGTGTGGATTTATTTTCTGTGAGAGACTTGGCAGATTAAAGCAATTAGAATCATTCTTTGACAGAAAACAAAGGCTGAAACATTTTCTCTAATGGAGAATACTTTTTCACTTTCTTTCAGTATGTTGGGGATTTCTAAAGCAGAAATTGATTGTTGTAATGTTACCCAGATAGCACACGTACATCTCTGAGATGTCGGTTTTAGATCTTTCCATCAGGAAAGCATCACAATCTAATTAACATCTGCTAAACATCTTAAAAAGATCAAATTTACAAACACTCTAAATCATAAATGTCTCAGAGACATCTGCTGAATGTCTTATTGACATCCAGGAGGAAACATCTCATAGAGCTGCAGAATTGCAGATGAGCAAACAACCATAAAAATACATCTTCCAGATGTAAACATACACATCAGATAGACATCTGGGTGATGTACATATGCTATCAGGGTAGTAAAAACACGACTGTAGTAACCAGGGATTTTTTGTTTTTTTTGGCTGAAACCATGGTTTTGATACAATTAACCATGGTTTTACAACAGTAATACTGTAGTATCCATAAAGTAACCATGCATTTACTATAGTGATATTATAGTAATCATGACTGTAGTAACCATGGTTAATTTAGCTTCACAATTAAGAAGGCAAAGTCCCTTTAAGGCTAAGGGGGCTCAAGTGAATCAGAGAATCATTTATGTGAACTAGTTCATTTACATGAACCATCTGAAAAAACTCGACACACCGAAAAGAATCAAAGTTCCCAACGTTAAATATAAAGGAAATGTTTATTTTACCCAGTTCATTTAGACAAACTGTCTGAAAGAACCAATTCACCTCAGTGATTTGGTTTTCCCAGTGCTACATGAGAGAAACAGGACAGTTTAGGTAAATGTGTTTAATTTCTCCATCAGCTCCATTGCTGGCGGGAACTGGCAGAAGAGTCAACATAACTTAAATGACATAAACTGAACTTAAACATAACATAAAACACACAGACACACACAGCGGCTGCATGTCTCTTTCTCTCTCACTCTCTCTCTCTCTCTCTCTTGAACTGGCGCCTCCGGCTCGTTTTTATCCCTCTCCTGCTGATTGGGCTGATTCAGCGTCGGGCGTCCATCATTACGGCCCGGCCATGCCCTCCTCATCACACTCCTCTGACGCCCGATTCAGGCTGGGGAAACCTCAGCCAGCAACCATTCAAGGCGAACGGGCAGCCATGCCTTCCCAATCACAGGTAACGGAAATGTTGGCGACTCTGCTCCGGGCTACGACTGACCCGTTGCACGATTGCTCTCTTCAGGTTGTTGTACTCGAGGAGGTTAGTGGCAGGGAGTTGTTGGGCTGCTAGTTGTGCTTCCCTGGAGAGCAGTGGCAGCAACCAGGCCACCCACTGGGCGGGCGGCCATCCCCACACCTCGGCCGTCTTCTCAAAAAGGTCAAGGTAGGCTTCGGGGTCGTCGGCAGGACCCATTTTTACTATGGTAACTGGTGGGGCGGTCGAGGTGGGCTCTGGGTTCGCAGCAGCAGCCCCCTCGTGGGTGATCAGACTCTGGAATGCCTGCCAGTCTTCCGCTTGGGCCTGGAGCAGGAGTTGAAAATGCTGTTCCTGCTCCAGCCGCAGCTCGACGAGGGCTTGATGCTGGTTCTTTTGGATGCTGGCGAGGGTCTTGATTACTTCGCCCAGTGGTGAAGACTCCATGATGACTCCAAGCTCCTCCCGGGTTTCGGCACCAATGTAATAGGTAAAGGATGGGCAAGGAGGAGGTGGGAACTGGCAGAAGAGTCAACATTACTTTAATGACATAAACTGAACTTAAACATAACATAAAACACACAGACACACACAGCGGCCGCGTGTGTCTCTCTATCGAACTGGCTCCTCCAGCTCGTCTTTATCCACTGATTGGGCTGATTCAGCACTGGGCGTCCATTGTTACGGTCCAGCCATGCCCTCCTCCTTGTCACCCTACACTTTTGTGAAAATAGTGTAACTATTGTAACTACTGTCATGCTACTGAAAAATTTAATTAAGTTAGTAGCGTAGCTACTTTTAGTTCAATATTCCCCAACACAGGTCATTAATTCAAAACCATACGTTGACAGTATCATATTATATTCCAGTGGACAGTGGTGAACATCCTCTATTAGTTTCCAGAATCATTGAGTTTACACTTTTAAATGTATGATTCCTCTATGAAAGTGTCATTTAGAGTTGTAGGTAATTCTGAATGAGCTGATAGGACTGGGAGGAAGGAGAAGGGTTGCACGCTACATTAGAGATAATGTCAACGCTCTGAGATTGCGCCCCTATATTTATTTCCCACAGTCCTTTGCTCTGCTTATTCCCTTGACCTCTCCCATTTATTGCATGAGTGCATGTGTGCATTGGCAGTGATAAATATGGCACTAGGTAAACCGTGGCTGACAAGTAAATGTATGTAATGCACACGTTTATTCTTTGCATGTTCATCACACAACCTGACAATTTACTGCAGTCTGATCTCTTTCCACCTGCCAAGAAAGTTTCCCTTCTGCCTACTTTAAAACTGTTAAATTAGCACAATGCTGTACTCAAATACACTCAAAGTGACACTCAAATGCTGTGTTATACTGTATCTAGGCAAAATACAATTGCAACATTGTACAAATGAACAGGCCAACATAGTCTGTTAGCAAAATTTTTCTGTAGTATTCCTGAGTAAATTGTTCCCGTATCTAAACTATTCAGCATGGCTAGAAATGTCAATGTCATGGGTTCGATTCCCAGGGAACACAAATACTAATAATATGCTAGTGTGGCCTACCTTGAATGCACTGTAAGTTGTTTTGGATAAAGCTGTCTGCCAAATGCATAAATGTAAATGTAATCCAGCAAAAAAAAAAAAAAAAAAAAAAACATTATCATTGGAGCAATATCCTAGCAGTTAGTACATGCAGTCTGATAAATTGAGCAATGGTGCTCATGTGGGTGGTGCAGGTTTTGAGTCTGACTTACATCCTTTCCTGAATCCATTTCCTGTCTCTCTATGCTGTACTGTTAATAAAGAACATGCCCAAAAACACATGCCACTAGCTAATGTTTGCAATATTTAGCCAGCCTGATCTCATGAAAATTAAGCGACTATGGTGACTTTTTTGTAAAATAATATTATGTGGTTCATTACACGCATCATGGTAGTTCCGAGGTGAAATATCAACTGTGTGGCACAAAAAGTACGTTACATTTTCTCCCAACCAGATGTAGTTTTTAAGGTTAATGCTTAATCGAGTTTTAAATCAACAAAACCTACCTTCCGACACTAAGGCTATGTCCACATTAATCTGGATAAATTTGAAAACTCAGTTTTTGTCTTCGAAACGCAATTTGAAAAACTAAGAAGCGTGGGCCTGTGTCATTTCCTTGTATGATCTGAAACACAATTATCCTCATATTCCGTTGCCCGGGACACCAGTTCCGGGTAAACTTCCCATCACCTTTGAATGAATGCAATGTGAAGGTTGTACGATGTAACATTTATCTTTAACAACACTGTCAAAGTGGATAGCAGGCACAACAACGGCACTTAAACATGTAACGTCAGTCTTGATAATTGGCGATCTAGCACTGAAGTTTGTTATTTTTAAAAATAACAAACCTCAGTGCTAGATCGCCAATTATTATAACACACACAAATGAAATGAAAACTTTTTCTCAACAACTGGAGATGTTGGGACATAATTGGCAAATGCAAAAAGTGGTAGGAACATTTACATTTACATTTATTCATTTAGCAGACGCTTTTATCCAAAGCAACTTACAAATGAGGAGAACAATAGAAGTGATTCATCCAACAAAAGGGGCAACAATATAATAAGTGCTGTAATACAAGTCTCACATAGCTTAGAGCAGTACAAATAGCAAGGAAAGTTTTTTTTTTTTTAAAGAACACGAAGGTAGTGTGTTAGTATGAATGGGTTAGATGTTCATGAAAAAGATGTGTCTTCAGCTGTTTTTTGAAAAAGGCTAAAGACACAGCTGCTCGGGTGGAATTAGGCAGGTCATTCCACCAGCTGGGAACAGTCAAGGTAAAGGTCCATTGATTATGTGCCTCTATGAGATGGCACCACAAGGCGCCATTCACCCGCAGAATGCAGGCTTCTGGAGGGCACATAAGTCTGAAGTAGTGAGTTTAGATGGTGGGGTGCAGAGCTATTGTTTGTTCTTTAAGCAAGCATCAATTCCTTGAACTTAACACGAACAACCATTGGCAGCCAATGCAATTTGAGGAAGAGATGCATGACGTGCGCTCTCTTGGGCTTGTTGAAGACCACTTTTGCTGCTGCATTCTGGATCAATTGCAGAGGTTTGACAGTACATGCTGGAAGGCCTTCCTGAAGAACATTGCAATAGTCCAGCCTGGATAGAACAAAAGATTGGATGAGTTGTGTAGCATGCTCTGATAGGAAGGGCCTGATTTTCCTAATGTTGTACAAGGCAAATCTGCATTATCAGGCAGTCCTTGCGATGTGGTCTGTGAAGTTCAACTGATCATCAAACACAGCTCCAAGATTTCTGGCTGTCCTGGATGGTGTAATCGTTGATGAGTCTAGCGGAATGGTGAAGTTGTGATGAATTGCTGGGCTCGCTGGAAGCACGAGCAGCTCTATCTTAGCAAGGTTGAGTTGGAGGTTGTGATCTTTCATCCATGATGAAATGTCTGCTAGGCAGGCTGAGATCCGGGCCGCTACTGTCAGATCATCAGGCTGGAATGAGAGGTAGAGTTGTGTGTCATTAGCATAGCAGTGATAGGAAAAGCCATGTGCCTGAATGACGGATCCGTGTGATGACATATATATTTAGAAGAGGAGCGATCCAAGCACTGAACCCTGAGGCACTCTGGTAGCAAGTTGGGGAGACTTAGACACCTCTCCCCTCCAAGACACCCTGAAAGACCTACCTGTGAGGCAAGACTTGAACCAGAGGAGCACGGTTCCTGTGATGCTTTTTGTCGTGAGGGTTGACAGGAGAATCTGGTGGTTTACTGTGTCAAAAACAGCAGACAGATCCAGCAGTATGAGTATAGATGATTTGGATGCAGCTCTCTCCAGTCTCAGAGCTGCAGTAACTGACAGCAGGGCAGTCTGTTTAGAGTGTCCACTTTTGAAGCCAGACTGGTTGCTGTCTAGCAGGTTGTTCTTTGTAAGAAAAGTGGAGACTTTGTTGAACACGACTTGTTCTAGTGTTTTAGCAATGAATGGGAGGAGGGAGACTGGTCTGTAGTTTTCTAAAAGTGCAGGGTTTAGGGTGGGTTTCTTAAGCAGTGAGTTTACCCACTTAAATGCGGTGGGAAAGGTACCAGTGAGAAGAGATGTATTAATGATGTGAGTGAGTGCAGGTAAGATTGAAGGAGAAATGGCTTGAAGGAAGTGGGAGAGAGATGCTTGAGATCAGCAGGACACACCTTACTACTTAGCAAATCAAAGATAGTATATGAGCGCACCGAAACTGAAAGCTCACGCGAGATGAGCATGTGAACAAACAAGCACACAGTAAACAAACAGCTTGTGATCTTTAACATTTTGTTCTTTACTTTTTATAGAAAAAAAAGATAATAATAATAATAATAATAATAAAACAGTACTAAAAATTTTCATTCCCAACATAGGTCTATTCTTTGTTTGTCTTAACAACACCAGTCAGAAATGCTCTTTTTTTCTCTTCAGCACTCTCCTGACTATGTACATTCTATGTTCTATATAACTGTGTTCATCCATCCATCTGTATGTCCATGTTCATTCATCCTATGCATTCATCTTTCTACAATTTCAATTTCTTATTTAGCTTTTTTTCTTTGCTTTTTCCGATTTCCTCAATGGCTTTCCAACTAATTTTCTCTGAGTTTCTATATTAAAAATTTCTACTTCATCAGTTTGGTTCCTTCACTCTGAATATTTTACCTTTGTGCTTGAAAACAGAGCATCTGTTGTTTGTAATGTGTTTGTGCAAGGATTTGAGCTAGGCAGTCAGATAGTTCTAAAGAAAACAGTATAAAGCTTGAGTATTTGTGATGGAGATAGAGAAAGGCGAGGACAAAGACCGAATGTTTGATGGTTCTGAGACCTTTTATATGAGTTGTGTCACCACACAAACCAAGCTAGTTATAATATACTGGTGGTGCCAGTTAGACAGCACTATTTACATAATATAAAAATCTGTTCAGCTGGTCTGTGTCCTGCTTGATGCCTGACCCCAGTTTTATGTTTGATGGTGTGGCAAAACATGCCATAATTGGGGGGAATTCACTAAGACTGAATTGCTGCTGTGGAAAGCGTGGTTTATTTGTGCGAGCTTTCAGTGTTGTTTTATTGTCTGATTCACTAAAGGAATTATGCATTACCTAAGTCAGGTAATGGTGCAAACACACTCAAAACAATGATTTTTGTTGCTTGTTCAGTTTATTAAATGTAACTAAATCAGCAGAACTAATTTTGTCACAACCTGATTTCATTGCGTTCGATCCATTTAAATGTGTAAAATGGAAATGGATTTGGGACTACATGAATACTTTTTGTGGTGTTAATGTAGAATTGATGAAACTGGGCAGGGGATTTACTGTTCCCAGCATGCTTTACATGGGACTCGATAGCGAGAGTAAATGTTAAAATTGTCATTTTATTTAAGTTTTTGGTGCAAGATGAATGATACTTGTTATTTTTTTTATTTTTTTATTTTGTTTATTTTTTTTTTATTTTTATGTTTTGTTATGTTGAGATTTAGACGAGTTTCTGTTATGTTGGAGTTTTGGGGGTTACGATTTCATGTCACACATGAAAGTGATTTCTCATCTTGTAAAGCAATTGCTGTGCTAACCATAACATAGTTACAAAACTACACTCTGTAGTGCTTCTAACCAGCACTTAGCATGCTAACATTCACTTTCACTAGTTAGTACATAAACAAATAAACAAAATTTATGAGTTACTTTGACACGTCTACTTTTGTTGGGTTTACAAAATTCAGCTAGGCTCTTTCTACACAAAGTGTTCGTGTTGAGATTAGTAATAGATAGTAATTTTAAGTTAAGAAAACTCTTTTCAAACTTGTGGAACCACTGTACACGATTGAATCAAGTTCAGCTAAACAATTTAGTGCTAAATGCAATTTGCATGCCGTAATTTGCGATCTTGCAGGTCAGTTCTGACAGATAAATCTGCTCTTTAAAATAGCAAAATTTGTCTCTATATAAAACCGATTATTATGGGCTTCTCCATCATTTGATTATCAATTGATGAATTACTGCTGTTATGATCAACAGAAAATGTGCTCAAACATCTCTTTTTGATACATTTCTTTTAACGGCCTGTATTTAATGAATAGTAATTCATATGAATAGTAAAATAAATAAAGAGGTGTGTTTGTGCTGAAAAGAAGACTACTTCCTTGAAATACTCATGGTGCAGTGTTAATTCAGCACATTTAATACCTGGTTAAACTGGATTGTGGGTAGTTAGTGAATAATAAGCAGGTTTTTGCAGTCGTAATAATAGTATGAGGTGGCAAAATCGCTCGTACAAATATTTACGACTTTTACTACCGTAGACCATAAACAAACCAATGAATTATGTTATTGTAATTTTTCCTAAGCTTAACCCATAACTCAAACCTAAACCTAACCATGTTGTGTACCACGGAAGAAAGAGAAACATCAGGGTTTTGAACAAGCGTTCTTACGTTTTTTTCCAGAGTAAAAACATTTGTGTTGGATATGAGGTTAGCTAAATTATAGACCTTTTGGGGGCTTGCGTAGCTCAGCGAGTATTGACGCTGACTACCACCACTGGAGTCACAAGTTTGAATCCAGGGTGTGCTGAGTGACTCCAGCCAGGTCTCCTAAGCAACCAAATTGGCCCGGTTGCTAGGGAGGGTAGAGTCACATGGGGTAACCTCCTCGTGGTTACAATTAGTGGTTCTCACTCTCAGTGGGGCATGTGGAAATTTGAGCGTGGATCACGGAGAGTAGCATGAGCCTCCACATGCTGCGAGTCTCCGCGGTGTCATGCACAACGAGCCACGTGATAAGATGCGTGGATTGACCGTCTCAGAAGCGGAGGCAACTGAGACTTGTCCTTCGCCACCCGGATTCAGGTGAGTAACCGTGCCACCACAGGACCTAGTAAGTAGTGGGAATTGGGCATTCCCCCAAAACTGGGGAGAAAAGGGGATCAAATGAAAAAATAAAATAAAAATAAATACATAAATAAATAAATTGTAGATCTTTTTGTCTTAATTTGAAATTCTGTGTGTTGATTGGTTAGGCTCTATGGGTATTAAAGTCATACATGTTTGTTCTAGGCAAGCCGTACAATAGCTTAAGATTTTGCCATCTGGTATGAATTACTACAAGTTGCCATTAGACTATGTTGGTTTTTGTGCTGAAATACTTAATAAATATGCACCACTGTTTATATTTATGTGCCATAGGAAAAAACAAATGAAAGCATTACAGTCTGACTATGTTGTATTGTGTGTGTGTGTGTGTGTGTGTGTGTGTGTGTGTATGTGTGTGTTGCACAAGTAAAAGAAATCAGTTTTCTTTGTTTATTTCATGTGTGCATGTCTGTGATGCTGGAAAGGATGGTGCAGTACATCGCTTACACAGACAGAGAGACACACACATACCCAAGCATACGCACACAGTTCCTGTTATCTCAGGCAATTATTTGGCCCCAATTTTTTACCGTCTTCTTGATCGTCGGGAAAGGAATGGAGAAGTAGAGAGAAGCAATGGAAGGAAAAATAATGGAGACAAAGATAACCACAGTGAAGGGGAAAAGAGGAAGAACATGACGATTATTGAGAATGCCACAAAGGCAGGGAGAGAGAGACTGAGAGATGGAGAGAGTCAGACAGAAAGAGAGAGAGGTAGATAGTAAAGCATATGAGAAAAGAGAAGTAGTACAGTAAATAAACACTCCTGAGGGATTCACAGATAAAAATAACAGAAAGGAGAGATTTACGGCTACATTTGGGCAAGAAATATGTGTATACTTGTGGATTTATATGTGGACTTGCTGACAAATACAACAATTACAATCCTACAAAAGTCCTGTTTTAATCAGAAATGCATCACATTATGAAAATAAAATGGGTTCCGAATGTAGTTTCATGTTGACATTAAAGGGATAGTTCACTGAAAAATGAAAATTCTCTTATAATTTACTCACTCTGAGATGCGTATGGCTTTCTTTCTTCTCCAAAACAATTTTTAAGATTTGTAGAAAAAGATCCAGGCTCAGAAGGTCCTTAGAATGGGAGAGGATGGTGATTAGATATTTGTAGGTCCATAAAGCACAGATAGTCAGCATAAAAGTAATCCACCCTATCTCCAGTGGTGACATTAATGTCCTCTAAAGCAAATCAATCACTTTGTGTGTGAACTATCCCTTTAAGTTCTAACTCTAATTGAACTCTAGATCTTTGCATAAACTATTACTCAATGTACTAAATATAGCATAATTTATCAAAAAATTCCCATGCATCTGCACTGAGCTATTGTGATGAGACTCACCATTTGAGGTATTGAGCTTTTAATGTCTTCTCTATTATGCCTTGAACAAAGTGTAAAAAAAACTGAGAGCAGCTGAGTGTATGGTGATGATTAGATTTAACCAGAGGGCATGTGTATGCTATAATCTCTAAATGGCCAATGCAACAGGGTATGGAATAATTCCATATTCAAAATACTTCAGAACCATCGAACATCCACTCAGCGCATGTTCTGCATATGTGCATGTTTCCAGAGAATGAGCAGAATGGAAATGTGGTTGCTCTAAAATAGTTGTTGTATTGAGATTCTAAGTTATCTTCAAAGAGCTGTCTGTTTAAATGTTCTTCTCTGTCTGTCTCTCCTATTCTCTTTCAAATCTAACCGTGTGCACAGTATATGGGCATTTGATGTGTCACCATATTGAAATATTAAAAAAATTACATTGGGAATTTAATTATGTTTTTTTTATTATGAATTGAATGAAACAATTTTATTTATATGTTATCAACAAATTTTGAGTGGAAAATGGAAATATAGCCTTCCCTATTCTGTTCCCAGTGTTGATAGCAAATATAATCTCATGAAAGAAATATTCCGGGTTCAATATAAGTTAAGCTCAATTGACAGCATTTGTGGCATAATGTTGATTAATTAAAAATTGATTTTGACTTGAATTAAAATGAATTAAAGCAACTGAATTCTACAACATTTTGTCACAACTTTATTTCAATGTGTTCTATCCATTTAAACTTGTAAAATGGAAGTTTACTTAATCCATTTGAGTTGGGACTACATTAATACTTTTTGTGGTGTTAATGTAGCATTGATGAAACTGGGCAGGGGATTTTCATTTCCCAGCATGCTTTGCATGAGATTCGATAGGGACAGTAAATGTAAAAATAGTTATTTTATGTTTTTTTCGTGCAAGATGAATATAAATGGGGATACTTGTTATTTTTATTTTTTTATTTTTTTTAATGTTTGGTTATGGTGAGATTTAGATCGAGTTTATTTTATGTTGTAGTTTTGGAGTTATCATTATGGTGAAGGGTGGAGTTTGAGCTAACAATGAGGACAGGTTGATTTCAAACATGAAAATGATTTCTCGTTGAGCAATTTCTGCCAAAGAGCTATTTTTTGAGTGAAAATGTAAACAATACGCATGTTAACGTGATTTTATGATAAAATCGTATACTAACCTTTTCTGTGTAAAGTTAATCAAATTTTCAAACGATGTCCACACAAAGATGATTAAAACAACTTTAAAGCTCAAATAATACACAAGTTTTAACAGAAGAATTAATGTAAGTGCTTTTATTATATTATAAGCTTCACATTTCTGCCTTTAAACCCTCCAAAAATTTGCCCCATTCACTTCCATTGTAAGTGCCTCACTGTCACCTCGATTTTTGTTTCTTTCTTTTTTTTAAGAAAAGGATAAACAAGCCAAATTACTATTTGTGGTAATCAACATTATGCCACAAATGCTGTCGATACAAGCTTAACTTGTATTAAACCCAAATATTCCTTTAAATGAAAGAGTATTTAGTTATGTTTAAATCTAACAAAAATCATCTGCCATCATAGGGGTCTGTTCTCTCAAAAGTTTCCTGTCTACAAAGCCTGAGTTTCCCCATAAAGAATAAGGTTGGTTGATACTGGGAAAAAAGTAATGCAAGCATGTGGGTAGTTTACAAATTGACTTGTCAAGATTTTATTTTAAAAATTTGTATAGGTGTTCATTTTGCAAAGCTCCAAAATAAATAATATTCATATTTTACGTCTTAATGTCTTGATTTTGCTTATTTATTTATTATATAATTTTTTAAATAGGTTTAGATGCTCTTTTAACTGCAAAATTGGACTCAAATTCTGATTAAGACAAGCATGTTTGGCAGTGTACCCATATGCATTTCTTCCTTGTTTCTGGATGTCATCTTATTATGTTTCTTGAGCAAATCCTACACAGCTTCACATTTTCCTTCATCCTCTCCTGATGATTTCTTCTGATTACTTGCTTCCTGTCTCATTACTTTCTCTTTATTTTTTCTCTTCGAACATCTCTCAATAACCAAACTCCCCCCCCCCCGTCTCAGTGCATCAAAGAGCCAATTTGAAGTGCCTTTTTCGGCATGGCAGGCTGTGTCTCCGAAGCTGGCACGACCAACACCGTCAGACAACATGGCTGGCACCATATGCCAACAGATGAGAGCCACATGCTTTGCAGAAGAGCAGATAATGAATGTTTTTGAGTATGGTGTGTTGTGTCCTTGCAAGCTTTCATTTAGGCAAATAAAATACATAATCCATCCAGTGATTAAAGCAATACCAAAAAAGAATATTAACTTAATTGTCCTCACAGATAATGTGTAGACTTTTTCCAAAAAATGACAAATCATGCATGTAGGGGAGACCGGGGCTAGTTGTCACATGTTTACTCCAGTGAATATTTGTCAGGGTAGGCTTAATTTTGAAAATCACTTTCTATATAGCTACATAGCTTGAAGTCTTAGCTACAAAAAAGTTATTGAACATTTTCCCCGTTTATGCCCGGGAAAAAGCATACAGTTTGTTGAAGACACGTTGACCCTTTTGTGGCAAGGCGGGGTGTCACACTATGGATGAATGATAATATTCGTTCTTTTAAACAGATTTGTCGTAAAACTGAGCGTTTGTGGAAATCTACTCATTTACTAGTTCACTATCAGCATTTAAAAGAACTCTTAATGGATTTCAATAGCATGGTTAAGGATGCCAGAATTAAATACTTCACTGGTCTTATATCTAGTAGCAGACGCAATCCCAAAATTCTGTTCGACACCATTAATAACACTGTCCCTCCTCCATCACCTGCTGTTCAAATCTCTTCAGTTGATGAGTGCCTCAGTTTACTTTCTTTTCTCGTAAGATAAACAATATACGAGATAACATTATTCCCTCGCATTCCCTTCAAATACCTTGTATCTCCAGGCCAATAATCCTGGAAATTTTTTCTCAGATAACATTAGAAGATCTTATCAAACTGGTTAGTTCTATGAAAACTTCCTCCAGTTCTCTTGATGTGGTACCTGCTCTGTTCAAAAATGTAATTGACACTATTGGTCCCTGTGTGCTCTCTATAATTAATAATTCACTGATATCTGGTTATGTTCCAATTTATTTCAAACCAGCTGTTGTTCAGCCACTTCTTAAAAAAAAAAAAATCTTGATCCATCTTTGCCCCAAAGGCTAAGGTTTTGGAAAAAGTGTTTGCTAATCAACTTACAGCTGTTTTGGATGCCTATAATGTGTTTGACAAATTTCAGTCTGGTTTCCGTTGGTTGCACTCTACTGAAACTGCTCTCTTTAGAGTTTCAAATTATTTGTTAATGCAAGGTGATGTAGTTAAATGTTCTGTACTGATTCTTTTAGATCTTACAGCTGCTTTTGACTCTGTCGATCACTGTATATTAGTTGAAAGGCTTCAAAAAGGTGTTGGTATCTCTGGAACAGCCTTGAAGTGGTTCTCATCATACTTATCAGACAGGTCTTTTTCAGTCAGAGTTCAAAATTATGTCTCATCAACAGCATCTTTGTCCTGTGGTGTTCCCCAGGGCTCTGTTTTGGCCCCATTGCTTTTTGCATTATATTTGTTGCCTTTAGGGCAATTAATAAGTACATTTCAGGGTGTCTGTTATCGGTGTTATGCAGATGGTATTCAACTATATATTTCTTTTAAGCCACATGAAATTACTAAATTGTCTATTCTTCTAAATTGCATAAAATCTATAAAAGACTGGATGGCTGAAAACTACTTGCAGTTAAATGCCAAAAAAACAGAAGTTCTTATTTCTGCTCCCAAAGGTGATGGAAACTCTTGGTCCTTTGTCTCATTTTGTTAAGCCTACTCTTCGAAATGTAGGTGTTTATATGGGACAGACCTTGAGTCTTGATCAGCATGTAAATTCTCTTGTGCGTACTTGTTTTTATCAGTTGAGAAATATTGCTAAACTAAGGCCAATTGTGTCCACAATAGAAATTGAGATGATTATACATGCGTTCATTTTCTCTCGACTTATTGCAATTCTCTTTTTACTTGTCTTAATAATGCATCCTTGAAACGATTACAAGTGGTTCAAAATGCTGCTGCCAAACTTTTAACTAAGTCATCAAAGAGATCACATGTAACACCAATTTTAATTATTTTACTTTGGCTCCCAGTAAAATTTAGAATTCAATTTAAAATTTTTGTGATGGTGTTCAGTGCATTGCATGGTCAAGCTCCTGCTTATATAAAGGAGTTGTTGCAACCTTCAGCAGGAATCTGAGCTCTTCGGAACAGGTCTTGTTAGCTGTTCCTCGCTCTAGACTAAAGACTAATGGTGACTGTGCCTTTGAGGTTGTTGCTCCCAAATTCTAGAATGCTCTCCCTTTGGATTTAAGATCTGTGGACTCTGTGGTCATTTTTAAAAAGCAGCTAAAAACCCACTTGTTTAAAATTGCTTTTGTCTAATTTGTTTATTTTGTCTTTGTTTTCTGTTTTTTTTTTTATGCTTCCTTGTTTTTATATTGTGGATGTTAAGCACTTTGTGACATCTGTTCTAGAAAGGTGCTATAGAAATACAAATTACTTACTTACTAAATGGGGTAAGTTGTCACAATTGAACTTAAACCAGTGGTGTTGGACCCACGGCTCTCTTTAAATCTACACCTGCAATTAACAGCCTATTATACACTTTTCAGCAAAAATTTAAAAGTAAAACAATTATGAGGCACAAAACGAATCATGAAACAACAAAAATGGAAAAGATACAAAAATATCAAAACATTGTTTTGGCCAACAAATTTTGAAATAGTGGAGTTGTATTTATGACATTTGAAACACATGACAACCTTCCCCGATAAAAATGTGACAACATTCCCTGACCTGTCTTCAATAAAAAATAAAAAAATATATATCTACACCGATCAGCCATAACATTAAAACCACCTGCCTAATATTGTGTAGGTCCCCCTCGTGCCGCCAAAACAGCGCCAACCCGCATCTCAGAATAGCTTTCTCAGATGATATTCTTCTAACCACAATTGTACAGAGCCGTTATCTGAGTTACTGTAGACTTTGTCAGTTCAAACCAGTCTGGCCATTCTCTGTTGACCTCTTTCATCAACAAGGCATTTCCATCCGCGGAACTGCCCTTCGCTGGATGTTTTTTGTTTTTGGCACCATTCTGAGTAAATTCTAGAGACTTTGTGCGTAAAAATCCCAGAAGATCAGCAGTTACAGAAATACTCAAACCAGCCCATCTGGCACCAACAATCATGCCACGGTCCAAATCACTGAGATCACATTTTTCCCCATTCTGATGGTTGATCTGAACATTAACTGAAGCTCCTGACCCATATATGCATGATTTTATGCACTGCACTACTGCCACACGATTGGCTGATTAGATGATCGCATGGATGATTGTTGGTGCCACATGGGCTGGTTTGAGTATTTCTGTAACTGTTGATCTCCTGGGATTTTCACACACAACAGTCTCTAGAGTTGACTCTGAATGGTGCCAAAAACAAAAAAACATCCAGTGAGTGGCAGTTCTGCGGATGGAAATGCCTTGTTGATGAAAGAGGTCAACAAAGAATGGCCAGACTGGTTCGAACTGACAAAGTCTACGGTAACTCAGATAGTGGCTCTGTATAACTGTGATGAGAAGAATATCATCTAAGAATGCTTTTCTGAGATGCGTGTTGGCGCTGTTTTGGCGGCATGAGGGGGACCTACACAATATTAGGCAGGTGGTTTTAATGTTATGGCTGATCGGTGTGTATACTGTATGGATATATATACAGTATATACATATATATATATATATATATATATATATATATATATACAGCATATGCTGTTATATATAATTTTATACATACTATATATGTATACATTTGCAAAATTTTAACTGAACTTGATAGCAAGGGATCACAATGCATTTTTGTTGTATAAGTGTCCTGGTTACACATTACATGTATTGACTATAGTAATAGCAGTCAATTATGCATAATTACAAGCAACTAACCCTAAACCAAACCAAACCCTTACCCTAAACCTATAGTAAGTACATTTTGTTAATTAGTAATTATCAGTAATTACTTCTGTAATTACACTGTAACAAGTACACTGTAAAATAAAGTGTAACCAAGAGTTTTTTCATTTTTTGTTCTCTGAAAAGTTTCAAGTGACGTGAGGGTGGAAGGACCACATTTAGACATGTGAATGAATGATTTCTGCCATGGTGTTTAGACAAGCAACTTTTTACCTACAATAATTTTGTAACTTAATTCATTCTTAATTTAAAATCCACTTGACTGTAGTTGAACTACTTTAAGTTATGAGTTGCCAGTTTGGGAAGCTAAAGTTTCAAAGTAGCTCTGCCAGCACTGCTGCTAGGTGACTGATATCTTCTTTTCTCATGCTTCTATCTCTTAATAAATAGCCTCATTCTCTCCTGAGTACATCTCTGTTGTTCATGGCTCAGTAATTCTTTGCCTACATCCTGTCTCCCATTCTCCCTTTGTCATTTTCTTTCATTATATGTGAACATTTCTATCTCTGTTTCTCATGCTGCTCTAAATCGTTTTAATTCTAAACCCTCGCCAAGAAACCCATCGCCAGATTTCATTAGCGCTGCAATTTACATTTTCAGTCAGTGCGCTACCGTAATGCTGATTTTTAGCTGAGTTAGTGTCGGCTAGTTTGAGAGGGTTCATTTTTAAAGTCTCTCCCTCAACTTTTTTGAAGTGTTATCTGTCAACGTTTTTTGCTGGGCTCAATTTGGAAATCACCCTTGTGGCATTAGCGCAGTAGCATGCTAATGTAGTGGAATGAGAAAAGATAGCACTAGCGTGTGAGAAATGTAACCTCTAAATCAGCAGAGATCTACGGAGAGAGATACCGTAAAATTGCCCTTGGCCTTGTGGCTCTAGCAGAACACCATGGTGTTTTATAGAAAGGCTTTAAAGGTGATAAGACGACTGGCACCTGGAAGACGATGTGTATCTGTTAGCAAAGTCTTTAAGTGCAGTCACTGAATTTAAGTGAGAGATTACACTCCAACTGACTGAGCAGAATTAAATCTGAAACTGATACCAGAGCATCTTAAGCATTAGATTGATTTAATGATTAAATTAAGTTTAATTTAGTGCTAGTGAGATATAATTGAATTTGAGATATGTCACTTTTCTATACTCTTTCCCACTGGAATATTTGAAATGCAGTTCCTGTATTGTATCCTCATGAAAACTTGCAGAACTATTCATTTATAAATATGATTCATATTTTATATGCTGCATTTCTGAGCACAGGACTGGCCTCATTACTTGAAGTTGTTGGTACACTGCAATGCAGTGAAACAGTAAATAATAGGGCTGGGTATCACCAGCCACCTCACGATACGATACGTATTGCGATACACATGTCACGATTCGATATATATCACGATACATCACGATATCTTGATTAGATTTCGCAATTAATTTCAATTAATTTGGGTATATTTCAGTTATAATGTCCATTTTGGTTACATACAGTATGAAATACATTTTCTTTCAGCTAATGCTGTTATTCATTATACAGGGGACCTTCTAACTTGTTAAATTATAGACATATCCATTTAAAAATGTTATTTTATCATTAGTTTTTCATCATATTGGTGACATTTTAGCTTTAAAAAAAATTGTCCATGTATTACATCAATAAATATGATGTATTGAAATTGCATGTATTATATTGCATATATACAGTATATTGTTACGTGTTTGTTGTTTACATGCCTAATTTGTACTATTTACAAGCATTTACTTAGATATGTTGAACAAGTGCTAAAATGGTACTGTCTCTTTAAGATCTGTGGCAGGGACTTTGATAGTAGTGTTTGTTTGGTCGAATGGCTTCTTTACAGCATTCATGCTATGTGTAATTAGATTTAAATGTTTCTTTAGTTGTTTTTGATAAATAACTGACTGTAGAGAACAGAAAGGATATTAAAAGAGACATTATTAAACAACAAATGGTTTTCTCAGATCTAGTCTTTGAAACCACATCACACGATACAAAGATCTAAGTATCGATACAATATCGTGAGAAAAAGTATTGCGATATATCGATATTTGATTGTATCGACACAGCCCTAGTAAATAATGACTTTACTTGAGGTTTTAATTACAAATAAATAATCAATTGTTTTCTTATTAATATCTCTGTAGCCCTGTGTGCTTTACATTCCTCTTTTAATTAGAGTTTGTTTATCTTTTCATATTCTTTTTTAAAGGAATATTTCATCCAAAAATGAAAATTCTGTTATTATTTACTCACCTTAGCTTTGTATGAGCTACATCCTGAAATTTAAGTTGTTATTCACTGGTAATCTTCCCCTTCAGTGAGTTGTAAACAAGAGATTTGTGTCAGAATTGTTTTTTGAGCCAGTTCTCAATGGACCAGTTGATAATAATTTGAACTGAACGATTCATTCACAATTATTAATGATCTGTTCATAGGCGTTCTCGAGTTAACAGGTCAATGGAGGGGAAGATTATCGGTGAATAATGGCTTAAGTTTCAGTATGTTGCTTACATAAAGCTATCATATGGCTTTAGAAGATTTTGAATATAGCATGTCAGTTGCATGGACTACTTTTATAAACCTTTTTTAGTGGTTTTCTTGGCCTTTTTGAAGCTTGACAGACATGGTCAGTAACATCTGTTGTATGGAAAAGACCTGCATGAAGGTTCTTCACAATTTTTCATTTGTGTTCCACCGGAAAAATAGCAGAATGTGTGTTAGGAACAACATGAAGATGAGTAAATCATGACAGATTTTTCATTTTGGGGTGATGTACTACATTAGCACTATTTTACTATATTGAGTTATTAAGTTAAAGTTAACGTTCCTATTGACCTCTTATGACATGGATATTTTCCACTGTTTACAGTAGTTTTGCTTGTCTAATATTATCTGCTTCACAGTCCACAGTCTAAGCTCATTTTCCGGTCAATAGAACCAAGGTCACTGGAGTTTGTTCCACATGTATCCTAGTGGTTTCCTTTAATGCTACAGCAGTCATATGCACTGACTGGCCCTGTCAGTTTTTTCACTCTCTGCTTCTGTCTGGTATGCTATCTACAGATGCTCCCTGCTAGCACCAGCAAAGCCTTCCTACTGTACAAATGCTTAAGGAAACGTGTTAAAGGGACAGTTCACCAAAAAATTCTGTCATCATTTAATCACCCTCATGATTTAACAAACCTGTATGACTTTCTTTCTCCTGTGGAACACAAAAGGAATATGTTCGACAGAATGTTAGCCTCAGTCACCATTCACTTCCATTGCATTTTTTCCATACAATGAAAGTGAATGGTGACTGAGGTGAATGGTGACTCCTTTTGTGTTTGACAGTAGAAAGAAAGTTATATGGATTTAAAAAGCATGAGGGTGTATAAATTATTAATTTTAATATTTGGGTGAACTATCGTTTTAGTTTTAAGTCAGACTGCCCAAACAGCACCCAAGTAAGTCTCAGAATTAACAAAAAATACTGATCAGATGCTGTTTACTCTCCAGTTTGCAAGCCATCTCGGAAATGTTGTCTTAATATGGCTCTATGCCCAGGTTGTCCTTCCCCTCCTGTTTATGGAGCGGCAGGAGGAAGGAATCCCTTTTTAAATCCTCATTAAGCTGTTTTCCCAATAACTGAGCCACAACTGATTGAAAATTAATTTGCCCAGTCTTCAATTTAGTTGCTCACGGTTGGCTGCTCACCTGCCTCGATGTTCCATGCTGATCACTTTTTGTTAAGAGGGTAAAAGGATGTGCTATGCAGCTTAAATACCACAGGTTAAGAGCAAAGATACTCATTAATTTTTAAAAGAATGTTTTCAAGGGCTGGTAAGTTACAACCCTATTCGGACAGGATTAGTTTTACGGACATACACTACCGGTCAAAAGTTTTGAAACACTTATTCTTTATTATATATATATATATATTTTTTTTTCACATTTAGAATAATAGTAAAGTCATCAAAACTATGGAATAACATAAATGGAACTATGGGAATTATGTTGTGACTAATCAAAATCCAAAATAAATCAAAACTGTGTTATATTTTAGCATCTTCAAAGTAGTCACCCTTTGCCTAGAATTTGCAGACATGTACTCTTGACATTTTCTCAACCAGCTTCTTGAGGAATCACCCTGGGATGCTTTTTAAACAGTATTGAAGGAGTTCCCACCTATGTTGGGCACTTATTGGCTGCTTTTCTTTATTATTTGGTCCAAGTCATCAATAAAAAAAAATAAAAAAAATTTAATTAAATTTTAATTTATAATGAAATAAATTAATCAGATCAAAAGATTTAAACATTTCAGTCAAGTGTTTCAAAACTTTTAACTGGTAGTGTATGTCCGTAAAGTAATTATTACTGTGAACATCTGTAATATTTACAGTCTATTCGCACGGGATAAGGACGTCTGTAAAAATCGCAGACATGGGTGTGTCTACAGCATTTAAACACTGCTGTCACACGTAACTGACCTATCAGAAAATGTACACTTTGCTGATTATTTATGCAGGAAATATTAAACATGAGCATATACTGTATCTGTGATTATTAGAAGAAATGTATTGGAATATTTGGCTAAATACAACAGAAGTGGTGAAATTAACAAGCCTGTAATTTTATAATACTCTTGAATTAAAATATGGACAATCCCTTCACACATTATGTAATTTTATGTTCCGAAACGTGGGGCTCAACACAATTTCCCGCATTCACTCTGCTCAAATCAAAATAAAAAACTGCTCGTTTCTCTTTTACATGGCTAAATAAACACTCATCAGTCCAAGCATGCAGAAAAACATGCATCAGTGCAGATGCAACAGCCAGCATTACATGAAGTTGTGAAGCGTGTCTTACATTTTCTGGTGTCTTCCCTTTACCAACATCCACTTCAGGCTCTCGGAGAATTTAAGAAACAGTGATATTTAAAGGGTTCAGTGGCTGAAAAGTGCAAATTTACAGGCTTTTTACTAACATGTCAATTCACACTGGATTAATATTACTAGTCCGTAAAAGGTCGGTAAAAATTACTGACATGACCGATTCGCATGGGATTAAAATGAATGAGATGCTCTGGTAATTATTACATAACCCCACGTCCCCATATAAAACTAATCCCGTCCGAATAGAGCTTTAGACTAGTTAAAGCATAAATAAGCACTAAGTAACAATTTATACATTACATTCCACTACAGATTACAGAGTACATGGTGTAAAATGTAATTTGTAATGTATTTCGTTAGATTACTCAAGGTCAGTCCTAGGTAGATTTTTTTTTTCACTTGTTTTGAGTATATAAAAAAAAATCTGACAGTACAGTAACAAAAATACACATTTTAAAAATATATTAGCTGAAAAAAGCCTAAAAATCTTAAGCAGTGTTGCTTCTAAAACAAGATAAAAAATTTGGAAAATTAAGGATTTTTAGATATTTTTACAGAAAAACAATACAAATTCTGATCAAGAATAAGATTTTTGCCCTAATATCAAAGGTCTTACTAGAGAACAAAGAATTAATGTTCTAATGTGGATTTTCTTGCTAAAGAAATATGACCATGTCTGGAAACAGGTGCATGTAAAATGGCTAGAAATAGCATTTTGGCTTAGCATAAAACTAAATGTTCACATGACAGTTTACACAAGGTTTATTTCTATTTCTGCTGCTCCAAACTTACTGCACGTATGAATGTAACACACCTTAAGAAAGTTTCCCCACAGTTTCACCACAGTTCAAATGCTCTTTGGTTTGCATAATTTATATAATAAATGTTTTCCAACTTAATAGACTAAATATTAAATGGAACAAATGACAATTAAATGCCAAGTAATCTCTTCAGTAATCAAAATACTTTTTGAATGTAACTGTATTCTGATTACCAACTATTTAAATTGTAACTGTAGTGGAATACAGTTACTATTTTTTTGTTGTAACGGATTCACACGATGGGCAAGGAGGAGGCGGGAACCGTCTGAGCAGTCAATGTAAACTTTTAATAAACAAATGTACAAGACACAACATAAAACTGCTTTCCAGCATAACACAAAACACACACAAGACTGCTGCGTGCGTCTCTCTCTCTCTCTCTCAAACTGGCATACCCGGCTCCTCTTTATCCCTCTCACGGCTGATTGGGCTTATTCAGTGCCGGGTGTTCATCATTACGGTCCGGCCACGCCCTCCTCCTTGTCACATACTCCCAGTGCCCAATTCAGGCCGGGGAAACCTCCAGCCTGACTTACTTCCCCCCCTCCCTTCCTGGAGGGAAGTTATTGCCCTTTCGGCCGTCCTTCCACCGGCCGGTCTTTTCCGCCTCCTGGGAATCTGAGTAGGACGAGGGGAGGGAGAGGGGAGAGGGAAAGAGCGAGCGGAAGAGACAGAGAGAGAGAGAGACAGAGAGAGAAAAAAAACTGGTTCGCTGGTCCCCGAACATGCTGTCGACTGGTCCACACGCAGCTGGGCAGCGGTCCTGGACCTCGCCTCCTGGCAGAGCTCCTGCATTACTTGCATTATATTAAGACCTGGTGGTGCAACTAAATTAAGCTCTGTCAGGCATCCACCCAGTAGTGCATTACAACAATCTAGTCTTGAATTCATGAACGTATGAATTAGGTTTTTGGCATCAGAAACAGAGAGCATGTGTCATAACTTAGAAACTTTTCTGAGGTGGAATAATTCTGTTCTGCAAGCACTGGAAATGTGATTTTCAAAGGATAGATTGCTATCAAACATAACACCCAAGTTCTTAACTGTAGAAGATGATGTAACAGAGTACATCCATCGAGAGTCAAATTATGTTCTAGCATCTTATTTTTAGAGGTTTGTGGTCCAATAATTAATAACTCTGTCAGAATTGAGTAGAAGGAAATTTCTAGCCATCCAGTCTTTGATATCATTGATACACTCTGCTAACTTGGAGAATGTGGAAAATTCACCAGGTCTTGAACAAATATACTGTAAAGCTGAGTATTGTTGGCATAATTGTGAAAACTATTCCATGGTTCCTGATAATGTCTCCCAGGGGAGGCATATACAAGGAGAAGTGCAGAGGACCTAATACTGAGCCCTGCGGCACTCCATACTTTACTTCTACTTCTGCTACTTCTACTTCTACTATAAACTAGAAGTCTTGCATTAAGAACTGGTTGTGCAACTAAATTAAGCACTGACCTATAGTTACAAACTAACTAGTAGTTACTAAGCCCTTAGTTTGACCTTTATGTACCAACTTATTTGAGACCTTACGTACAGCATGTTATTACATTTTGATCAAAAAAAGATTATGAAGACATCATTTTTTTGTCTTTCGAATAATGTGCACCGATGAATCATGCACAATATGACCAGGAACAGATATTATTTAGAAAGTAAAAAGGGTCCATTTTTATTTTATGTTGACTTTAACAGGTAATAGTAGATGTAATTTCACTGTCTGTAAAGCTCCATCTGAAATGTAGCTGTTACAGGCTCAGAGGAAGAAACACTCTGGAAACCACAGCAACACACTTTCATACCGCTGTCAAGCCATTGAAGCCAATCAAATGCCTCGCATAGCACTGTTCAAAATGGCAAGAGCAGCCGTGATGATTTGAGAGCTCCTGGTGTGATCATTCAGCATAGACTTGGATTTTACAGATTTGCGGTGATGTCCTAATGTGTGGTTCTTCAACTGGTCTTATCTGGGCAAAAGAAGCTATAGGGGCCTGATTGATCTGACCCAATATGAGAGCAATTGTCTTCCCATCCTGCAGTGTATGTGCTGCACTTTTTGGGGTTTGTAATGTTAGGGTGATGTCTTTGGGTTTTAGCTGGTGCTGTCAGTTCAGCTATATTTTTTAAGAAGTCAACATGGGGGGGGGGGGGGGGGGGCTGGGTAGCTCAGCAAGTATTGATGCTGACTACCACCCCTGGAGTCGCGAGTTTAAATCCAGGGTGTGCTGAGTGACACAGGTCTCCTAAGAAAACCAAATTGGCCCGGTTGCTAGGGAGAGTAGAGTCACATGGGGTAACCTCCTCGTGGTCACGATTAGTGGTTCTCGCTCTCAATAAGGGGGCACGGTAAGTTGTGCGTGGATTGCGGAGAATAGCAAGAGCCTTCACATGCGGAGTCTCCGTGGTGTCATGCAAAACGAGCCATGTGATAAGATGCGCGGATTGACGGTCTCAGAAGTGGATGCAACCGAGACTTGTCCTCTGCCACCCGGATTGAGGTGAGTAACCGCGCCACCACGAGGACCTACTAAGTAGTGGGAATTGGGCATTCCAAATTGGGAGAAAGGGGGATAAAAAAAAAATAAATAAAAAAAGAAGTCAACACGGAACATCTCATGCAACCAGTGTGCAATAACCTGAACTGCAGGTTTTTATTGGGAAATACAAGGTTAGTCTAGTGGACCTAGTTTGTAATGGTTGAATTTGTGACACTTATTCTGATTTGGTATGATTTTTGGTGTCCCAAAGCTGCCGAGCAACATCAAATTCAAAACACTTTTTTTTTGTCTGCGGAAACCTGATAAAGGTTACATCATCATTCTAGGAGAAAAGAATCTGCATGCTCGGGCCTTGATATGTAGTCACCCAATTTTGGTGGAACAAAATACCAATGACAGACACCAAACTCTGCTTTAAAGATTGTCCCGAACAATGTTAGTAAGGCTAATTCATAGTTTAGGAGCCAAATAGGGAAAGGATCTTTCTCCTTTTGTTGATTTTAATATTCTTGGTACTATCAACAGGTAAGAATTTTGTGATCATAGTGAGCGTGATTATAGGGCGGTAGAAGGTTGCATAAGTAATGAGGAGCTAAACCATTCAAAGCTTTGTAAGTAATTAGCAGAATTAAAAAAAAAAAACTATTATGACATTTAACAGGTAGCCAATTTAGTGACGATACAATTGGACTAATATGATCATATATCTTGGTTCTAGTAAGCATTCTAGCTGCTGCATTTTAAACCAACTGAAGATTATTTATTAAACATGCAGGACATCCACCCAGTAGTTCATTATAAAAATCTAGTCTTGAGGTCATTAACACATGAATTAGCTTTTTGGCATCAGAAAAAGTAAGCACATGTCATAACTTAGCAACATTTCTGAGGTGGGATAATTCTGTTCTAAGCATTGAAAATGTGATAAATCAAAGGATAGATTGCTTTCATAACATAACACCCAAGTTCTTTGCTGTAGAAGACGATGTAACAGTACCACCATCGAGAGACAAATTATATACTAGCATCTTATATGTGCATTCATGAGCGCTATGAGAGAAACTCATTCAAAGTGGCTAACATGTTCACGCGAAAACTTGCATTGTTTAGCTCTAAAAACAACGAAAAAACACGTGAACGTCAATATTTTCACTGAATAATAACTTACATTTTGCGTTGTTTCTCACCAAACCAATCTTATGCCTTTAGAAGGTTAAGTTTGCTACTTTTAAGATACTTTTGGTCCCTTTTTTAAGCTTTAAAGTGGGTAACAACGAACTGCCATTTTATTAAGAAGCGAGTGATATTCATTAAAAGATCTCATTTTGTGTTCCGCATAAGAAATTAAGTCATCTGGGTTTGGTCATCCGGGAATTTTAATTTTTGGGTGAACTTTTCTTTCAACATTATAAGTAAATAACAGTTCTTGTGTGATGTTGCTTAAGAATGAAATGACCTTTTTAATACACATCAGTGACTTGGCCTGTTGTAGTACTCAGCTGTGTCTTATCATTGACCTTGTCAGACTTGAAAACGCAGGATCCCAGAGCTTATCTGCAGTATTATGAGTTATATTGCTTGGTGACAGTCTTTTACGCATATGGAAGCTCCTTCGGGAGCAGCCACTCTTGCATTTGCTAGTTACATTCCTTTATAATATTTGTTTGTTTCTTTAAAACATAGTCAGAGGCATATGCAGCCAACCGAGAGAGAAGGCGATAAGCAAGAACTGCAATTCTTCCTAGGCTCAAGCAATGTTTGCTTTAATTAGCATGTGTCTCGGGCTGTATGCAGACACTTAGGGTCCCTGGTGTGTGCGGCAACTGAAAGGGAGGGATTGTTTTTTATACAGCTACAGTTCACTGAATCACAAGCGGCAGCGACACATATCCTTCATCCGCGTGTCCGCCCTCTACTTTCGCTCAGAGCCACTAATGAGAGCGGATTACAGGGATGAAAGATGAAAGGGCTGTCATTTCTCTACCGAAGGTTTTAGGGGTTATCCCAGTGCACCAAACTGTTTTGTGTTTTTAGGAGACAGGGGAAAGCTGATATCTTCTCCCTTTTTGCAGGTAACACAATTAAACATGCCCTCACCCTCTGATCTGGGCGGATGGAAAATAAATGTTGTATTGAGGTGATGCAAAAGGGTTCTTTCTTGCCGTTAATGATAATGGGATCTTCACTACGGTAAATCATCCTCATAGCTTTTGTTGCCTTTGAAAGTGATGAAGCGAGGCATCGCTGCCGGCATATGTGCATCTGCTGTGTCTGTCTTGAGTGCCAGTCTCTAGCTGTAAGGGATTTTATTCTGTGTTTTTTATTTTTTATTTTCTTTAAATAGTATTCAGAATACATTTTCACACAGTTTTGCTTAAGCAGCCCAGAAGAGATGGAACTTGTTCTCTGTGAATATGAAGAAAGTCTGAGAGAGTTTTAAAACTTCATTAAATCTTCCGAGACTTCCCTGAATGTTACAGACAACTTCTTGAGGAAGGCAGTGGGGATGTTTTTGCTTTCTTATCATTTAATGGCCTGGAGACACCTGACCACTGACATATATTTTGCAAAAATGGTTTCCAATTTTTTATTAATTTTTTTTTATTTTGGCCTTGTTACCACTTTTAGTGACGCTGTCATGAGAATACAGGAATTAATGGAAGGGATATTGTCATAAACTGTATTTGAACTTGTGTGGCCCACATGCGTGCCACCGCTAAATTTGACTGCAAAGCCATGGCTTCAATAGAAAAAGAAAATCTTACATTTTTGAAACATTTGGGTACTTGCTGGGTACGGAATATCTTTTAAAGACAAAATGCTTATATTCAGGTTCTCAGGTTTTCTAATCTTCCTACCCTTACAAATATTCAGAGTTCATTGTAAATGTGCCGTAAACTTGCCGCAAATTTGCCACTGATCATTTTCACATGCAAATGAGCTTTGCGTCAAGCATGCAACAAATTGTCCATTGTTGCCTAAGGTTTGCTGCAGGTTCACCACTACCGATGAAGAGCTGCAAACATCTGGCAAACATTTGTGGTGAATCATAAGTTAATTTGCATGTGAAAATTGTGAGTAGCATTTTTTTTAAAGTTTGTGACTAGTTTGCCAGAACTCCAGATTTTTTGTAAGGGATATCATGGAGAATACCATATCACAGCATGTAAAGTAGACAGAAGGAAAACTTTGAGGTTGGCTTGACAAAGCCTTGTCTGAAAGTTAGTTTTAAAAAAGAAAGAATGAAAACAAAAAGACAAAGGCAAAAGAGAGTCTGGCATATTCACGTGTCTGGCGGACAACATGGCACATTCAAAAATTCGAAACAATTGCTTTCTATGAATGTACGCACACTGGTTTCACCATTTGGCGTCTGTCGGCGGTGCCCGCTATGACTCCGGAGGCTGCTCAAATTTCTGCCGCACCACGGATTGGAACTCGCTTATTGTCCATTAAATTTGACTATTCCAAATTATTATCAATGGACATATATTATTTACTCTAGCCTTGTTCATTCTTGAAAAAGGGAAAGACCTTGGTAACTTTTGTGTGTATTGTCTGCAACCTGAACCGATACCTGTGGCGCTTCTCGTCTTGTGTGCGGCAGCCTTCAGGCCACAGCTACACTAATATGTTTAAAATTGAAAACTTCATTTTCAGTTTCTGAATATCATAATTTTTTAAGTATGCAGTTTTGGAGAGTGTTTTTGAAAGTCTCAGTTTTTGAAAGAGAGAGAAAAAAAAAGCAAAACCGTGTTTTCAAATTAAAATGCTTTTGTGTGGACATGGCCTTGGCCCGTTTAAACATTCCATCAATGTCTGTGGGATTTTTGAGATTTGGATCATCTGCTAAAACCGCTAAAAACTGCTAAAAGTGCGATCAGTCAGAAAAGACATAACAACCCAAGTCAGAACAGGCTGAAGGTCTGTTCCGAGTTTGGTAGATGTTGCTTGAAAGGTCTAGGATATCATTATCAAATTTTGGTCTTGGTTTATTTTTAGGTATGCAGGTGAATAGTTTGAAAACATTCCGGACATGCTTCATCCGGGAAAGTGGGCATTGTCCTGTGACCCGAATATATGACATAGTAACAACAACTGCAAAAATAATCTACTCTGGTTTTGTTAAACAAGCACAATTTAAGCACAAGAAACATCTTTCTTTGTGTCTATTACACTTACATTTGAAAGCATTAATAGTTTTTAGACACAACGTACAGGTATGTCAGTATTTTGAAATAAAATATTTTTAATTATTTGTGTTTTGCTTATATCTTCTGAGCTATTGGCTCCTTGTGTGGGTGTTTAATCTTGCATTTTCCTTGGAGGCTTCACTTCCTTTGCTATTTTCTCAAATCTCATTCAGCATAGACGTTGAGATGGCATCTCAGCACAGGCATGAGGGTCACACCCCGTGATTCCTCTCCTGTGAAGTTTTTTGCCATGCTCAGATCTCCACATATCTACACCTTCCCTCATCAGAACAGGAAGCAGCAGGGTCTGGTTCCTCTGAAGATGCATGTTACACTCAGATGCTTGATAAAGAACCATTGATAAAGATGCTGGATGGATTTTAGCTGTAAAAGCCCCTAATGCCTGCTGAGATCTGTCAACATAATTGGAGGTTCAGTACGTGAATGTGATACAGTCATGACCAAACATGACCAAAGATGGAGACAGCGTACATATTTTGATTTGATTTAGGTTATTTCTACCATTTTCTCAAGCATTGATGCTTTTTGTACTGAAGTGGTTATTTGCCATTAACCTTGCTGAAAAGTCCAGCTTAAACCAGCATTAATTTCCATTCTGGTCCAAGCTGGTATGGTGCAAGTATACAGTATATTGTTCACCAGTAAACAAATGCTGGTCAACCTGTCTGATGAAGCTGGTTGACCAAGGTAGGCTTACCAGCATATCAGCACACCAGCATATACAACTGCAAATAATCTAAAGTAAAGTACGTGTCTGCTTTAAGTGTCTACATATTTTTTGGGGCCACCATATATCAGTATCAGTATACATGAAGAAATGTAAAACAACTTCCCAAATCCCTAGTGCTTGAATTTAGTGTGGTTTCCAATCTTGTATTTGCAAGTAGACCTGGACATACCCCAAAATACCCTCAAAATTTTTAATTAAACCGTGAAATGTTTACATCTTCCTTTAGAGATATTAAGCTGTTTGTAAACCAAGCCCTTCAAAATCATGCAAATGAGCCATTCTGTGGAATCTTATATCAATTAGTGGAAGCTGTTTTAAATGCTTTAAAGGAAATACTTGCACATCATATGAGAATTAACAATTATAGGCCAATCTTACATCCTTTTAAAGCAAAGAAGTTTATTTTCACAAAAAGATCTAAGATGATTAACATCACAGCACTAAACAGTACAGCATAAAGCAGCTAGTAAAAGCATTTAATGATCTCAAAACTGCAGGAGTGGACTGACCTCTCAGGCGCACATTTATTAATTGGTTTAGATCCTATCAGTCCAGCGGAAAATTCTTTGTTACTTTATGTGAGCACTGACTAATTAAAATTGATATACCGTGTGATTCCCTTACACAATTTCATAACATTCAAATTAATTCAAATTAACAGATTCTCTATGGACTTTAAGTTTCTTTTTTCATAAATGATGTCAAGGCACATTGTTGGTTACCAAGTTGAACATTTAAACATTGAAATGTAAATGGACCTATTGCCTATTTGAATATTGGGGTCCAAATTAGGAATATTAAACAAAACATTTATTAATATAAATGTATTTTTATTATATAAATAGAGGGATCTACGTATATTTGATTTAGATATATTGATATCTTGGTACTGGCAGGCAGCCTGAGTCTGAGCAATCTACTGTCGTCTATGGTAAATGATACTATTGCTACTCGAAATTCATTTTTAACTACCTTTTATGTACCTTTTTTATGTTACCTGTCCATGGCAAAACAAATGCAGAGCATTTGCAGAACATGTTTTTCTCAAAATGGATTACTGTCCAGAACTTGATAATCCATTTTAAGGTTTTACTTCAGCAAAGTACATATCACAGAAATATTATATGTGGCAGAGTTGTAAATTGCTAGAAACTGAACTCAATAGAAAAGAGAAGGTCAAGTGCAGCAGGGAACATTGAACTTTGTTTAATGGTGTTACTCAAAGACTTTATTCAAACTCTTTCCGTGAAAGTCGCTGGATTATCATTGACATAATATGTACTGTATTTTAATATCCACACCTTGTTTTTACAACTTTAGCAAGGTTAAAGAACAAGGGATTTCCCTTGATGTTGTTGAAAGTGTTAGTGTAAAACCCATTTCTTTCATGCTAATGAATTACAGTAACGCTTTGTAGGAAATGTAATGCTCACATCGGCGGTTTGTCACTGCACACTAAGGTTTTGAAGTCCTGTTACAGTATATCCAAGTGGTGGACAAAGTATTCATAGTCTTTATAAGACACCTGCACTGGCATTTCAGTATACGTCCAAAAGCCAGCTTCTTAAAGCGACCATCTTCTACACTTTTGTAGCATTTTATTTGTTTTACCTCTTACCTTGAAGTCCACTTATAATGCTTTTCTAGGTTTCTTAAACCAAAAGCAGTCATATTTTAGTTTCACAAGTCTATTTCCCAGCCTTCTCTGACCCTTGGAATTAAACAGGTTTTTTTCTACTGTACTTTTAAAGGCATTGTAAATAAATGTTATTTATTTAAAACCATGCATAAAATATCCCTCTTACCTGACAGATATCACTGAAATAAGTGTCCTAAGAAATCACACTTGTCTCCGTAAATAGCCTTGAGGCCCCGATATACTTCCGGAGAAGCTCTTTTTCGTTGTTCGTTCAGGGGTAAAAAGAAGTTCTAAACAGCCAAGCAACGGTATACTGTTTGCGAACATTAAGAACACAGTGGGAGGCGTTTAGAGGTACATTTAAATATGAGGACGCTACATGTAAAACCTTTATACCTCATTCTATGAGTAGAATTCACATGAGGCCAGTAAAAGAAGCTGTTTTACCACTTGATGATGATTTAAAGTAATATACTGTATATATGCAGTAGAAACTGTTTAATTTGTCTTGTTTACATTCTGAATTCATGGAGCTATTGAGCTAACACTATACACGGCCATAATATGCGCCGATTACACTCTGTTATTGTAATTTATGATGACACTGATACTACTGCAAAGATGTTAATGGACAAAATGCAGACAAAATATAATGATAAGAGGGGCATATTTCACTTTAGGCAGATGTGTGAATGGCTTTCGCTGCAGATGGCACATGAGTGAATGGGCACTTGAGAGTATTTGAGTAGATTTGATTCCTTTTGTAGACAAATTAAACAAAAAAATCGCATGACATGGTCTTGGAAAAATGTTCTATGCAAATGATCGTATTAATGTAGGTAAATTTGCACCAGCTGGCTCATAACTCTACAGGCTGGTGTGTTCATGTCAGCAGATCTTGACTGACTGAACAAGATAAACAGAATTAGCTGTCGACCTCAAGGTAGGTGGAGCTTCAGATCACACCTACCAATGACATGGACCATTGGCAGTAAGGTGTTTAGCAGCCGGTAAGAAGCTACTACGAACCACCGAAACAAATGCAAATACACCATCTTTTTTTACCAGATTTTGTTCTAAATGATGTCACACCCGTTCGTTCTTCGATTTCGTATGAAGTATATTGGGGCCTTTAGACTCTGTGAACAGCAGAAAATGGTCTGGGGGCCAGTCCGCACATTTTTAGACAATCAAAAATGCTCTGTACCTGTCAATCATTTTGCATGTTCAGGTTTGCTGACACTGGATTTGCTGGAGGTCAGGGTTTTGGAAAAAGGGCATTTTCTAATAGGTAGCAAAGTGGCAGAAGTTAGCTAA
Organism: Myxocyprinus asiaticus; assembly: GCF_019703515.2. Classification (NCBI taxonomy): domain Eukaryota; kingdom Metazoa; phylum Chordata; class Actinopteri; order Cypriniformes; family Catostomidae; genus Myxocyprinus; species Myxocyprinus asiaticus. The sequence goes on along the minus strand of NC_059377.1, from coordinate 37,929,471 downwards.
ATACTGTAGTTGAACTCAATTACAGCATTTTAAGACAACTCTATGTAAATGACCTCTCTTATGATTGGCTAGCCTGCTCATACTGGTGTAGTCAGTTTGCTGAATACTGAATAGACGTTGATAATATATAAACATGTGTGGTCATTTCATATTTGAATGTGCCCATTGTTACGACAGTACCATGACAATCCATAGATGGTCCATGTAGACTGGGGAGAGAACTTTCCATTGTGAATTAGGGCTGCAACATTTTATTATTTTGATAATCGACTAATCTAATGATTATTAGAACGATTATTCGACTATTTGGGTAATTATTGCATACGATATAATCATTAGCTCTTAATCAACTATTCAGCTTGTGCCTTGACTTAAAATGTTGTATTAAACGTGCTTACTAACAATAAAGAGGATAAAATCATATTTTAAATATACCTCTAGATATTAAGATATTAAGAATTGCTTTCAGAGAATGTATCTTGAATATAAGTATATTTTGTATATTGTACAGTTTAGTGTACAGTTTCAATCTCTCCCCCTTAGATCGGGTCACTTCACACGACTCATAGAAGCTGCACTGACCGAAATGCCAGTTTTGTAGTTTGTACGTATTTACATGACCTGCTTCCTTATTATTTGAACTTTAATAAAGGATGCATTAAAGATATAAAGCAGATTTGCCGAGGTGTTTCCTTTGAAGACACTCTGACATGCCAGTTTTGCGTAAATGGAACGGCAGGTCCGGCTCCACTTTATTTCACAACCATAGTGCTTCTGTATTTACTTATTTTGTATTTCCTAATCCTTTGCGAGGTACATCACCTGAAGCTGTTTGGAAAGTCTGGATTGTGTGCTGTATTTTCTTTCTTTCCTCAATAAGGCAAAAGCTGCAGTTGGTGCTCCTCTTGCGCACCCTCATTAGAGTTTAATGTGATCTCATGTTAAGTTAAATGAGATCAAACAACTATTCAACAATAAAAAATTGTCGACATTGTCGTTAATGTCGACTAATCGTTTAAGCCCTATTGTGAATGTTAGAGTATGTCTACATATCAAACCCTTTTTTTCCTGTGATAAAACCCCTTTGAATTTGTTTAGAAGCAAGTATGAGTGTGTTATCTTGATTGAAGGATATCATGATTAAATAATACTTTCTAATGGTCTCTTTAACTGCATTAGAGAGATAATGTTTTCTTATGGTGACTTATAACTGCATCAAACTCCCATAAAGATTGTAACATTAGATCCAATCTCTCTACCTTCATGCACAGTTTATACCAACAGCCACAGTGCCAGTGGGCACAAATACATGAAAATGTATTTAAAATAAAATACCAAATACTGTGTGGAAAAAATTTATCAAAATAAAATACAGTATTTTGTATCTTGAAAATACACAAAATACATGTAAAATTGTACATTCAATTATCAATATTAGGCTGAAATCTGTCTGGACCTATTCTGAATGCAAAAAACATTTTGTTGTGCAACTGCTTAGAAACCTTTGTTTTCATTTCACCTACCTCTCCAATCAATTAAGAAAATCATATATAAACAGGTTCATGATTATAGACTTACGTAGTGCAAAATGCCAAATAGTAGCATTTCTATAGTTACCTATTTCTGTTCAGGTTACACTGCAGCCTGCTATTAATTGTGGCAAACCCTATTAAATGAATCACGTGTAAAATATTGAGTACTTTTCTTGCTATCTAGCAAGGAGTAATGTTTTGCACAATTGACTAGCTAGTAAATACAACCGATTAGCTAGCATGACTGTACAGTGCTAGTGCTAATGCTATTTTCCCCTTGCCAGTGCTCTTTTATTCCTTCATGTTAACTGAAGGCAAATCTGAATGTTGTTCCATTTTAGCTTGCTAGCTAGCGATCTAGCTAACGATAGCTAGTGAACTCGCTAAAGACAGTTAGACTAGCTCACTAGCTGGCTGCTGACTAGTTTTGATTTCCTCACTGCTGGCTGGCTAGACATTTCATAGCTACCTTAATATTTTAATGGAAATTAAATATCAGTTGCCAGCAATTTTTATGCTTTTTGCAACAAGTAGAATCGACCATCACATCCTCACGTTATCTTATGCTGTGTTCCATTCAACTTGGAAAGTCGGATTTTCCAACTTCCTACTAGGAAACTGCAATGGAATGCGAGTTCCGAGCACATGAATGACCCTGTGAAGTCGTATTTACAGGTGGTAAAATCGGAATTCTAGATGAAACACGAGTTTCTGTGTCGGGACGTTGGAAAGGGCATGTCGGCATGAAAGATGATGAAAAACAATTATTTTGTACAATTATTTCAACTTCTGTAATTTATTTCAATAATATGAATTTGTTATATATGACAGTCAACTAATGACTCACCCTTCACGGTTTGTTTTAAGCAAATTAATTAATAATATGTTAGATATCATGCATTAATAAATCATATATGGCGTTTATAAGGGATGCAGGTTTAATCACTTTTTTATTTACAGGTACAACACAAAAAGGGCGTTCATTGCATAATTGTTTAAGTTTGGCTTCTTCCGTATTTTGTTTCCCACATGAATGCGTGACATGTCGTTGTAACGAATGCTGACTTAGAGGTACGAGCTTTCTAGATGCACTTGAAGGCAGCATCCGATTTTGAGATGCTGATGCGTGACATCAAACAAACATGTCGGCACCAGGGGAGATATACAAAGTAAGTGATAAACATTCACTTTTATAAATTAATATCGATAAGTGAGTCAAAGTTCCTACATTACATGATATTAAAGCTTGTTTAATGAACGCCTGCAGAAACAGGTGTATAAAACATGTTATATTATACTTTCTTTTGATAATCGTACACCTGCAGCACAAATGCTAGCATTGCACCATTTTTTATCTGTTGGGTTGCTAGGAAACGTCTCTGGTTACAGTCAAACACCTGCTAAGCTAACGGGAATGTTGCACTTTTCTGGCAATGGAATGCCTTTATGGTTGGAGATCAGAGATATCAAGTAGGGATATCCCACATCAGAGTTGAACAGAATGCAGCATGACTCCATATTTCCTTGCAGGAATGCAGAACATTCGCTCACCCAATGCTAGATGGAGCCTGTGGCAAATCAGGGTCTCAATGTGGAAAGGGGGAAGCGGGGACCGGGTGAACAATCCACATCAGACATTTAATAAACACTTTTCAGTGTATAACAAAACAAAAACACGCCCTGCTTTTCAGCCAGCTACGTATAAACATAAAGCACACACACACACACACACACACACACACACACACACACACACAAACAGGCTTCGTGCATCTCTCTCTCGAACTGCAGCTCCGGCTCCACCTTATCCCTCTCCCGGCTGATTGCGATCATTCTCCCCCAGCCGTCCCTCATTAGGCCAGGGAGCCATCCAGCCTGACTTACTCCCCTCCCCCTATTTCTGGAGGGGAAATATTGCCCTTCGGCCCATCCCGCTGCCGGATGGTTTTCCCCGCCTCCTGGGAATAGGAACAGGACGAGGGAGAGGAGAGGGGAGAGAGAGAACAAGATAGAGCGAGAAGGGGATGGAGCAAGAAGGGGAGGGAGAAGAGTGAGAGAGAGAGAGAGAAAGAGAGAGGGAGAGAGAGAGGGGAGAGAGAGAGAGAGAGAGAGAGAGAGAGAGGAAAGAGAGAGAGAAGGGGGAAAAAAAACTCAATGGTCCCCATACACACCGCCAGACGGTTCTCAGCCCGCTGTACTGCTTCCGTATGCGACGCCGGGCGATGGCGCTGGACCCCTCAGCCATCCCTTTCAGTTGCCGGTTGACGCGTCTTCCTCCGATCCTGGGTTTCGGCACCAATGTGGCAAATCAGGTTCTCAATGTGGAAAGGAGGAAGCGGGGACCGGGTGAACAATCAGCCAGCTACGTATAAACATAAAGACACACACACACAGTCAGGCTTCGTGCATCTCTCTCTCAAACTGCAGCTCCAGCTCCACCTTATCCCTCTCCCGGCTGATTGCGATCATTCTCCCCCAGCCGTCCCTCATCGCTTTTTTGTGATTGTTTTCCAGTAAAAATATCGAAACATCGTTAAAACAAAATAAATATACTTGAGAAGAAACTGAAGTTTCATCTTGAAATGAAGTTTATTTTTCTTACCCCAATGACATTTTTTTCCTTATTTTAAGCATAAATCTATCTAAATTTAGTGAGGTTTAGGCTGAAAGAAATATTCCGGTTCAATACAAGTTAAGCTTAATACATTGAAACTGCATCCAGGCTGATGCACACTTTGTCGCGGGATGCTTGTCCCTCGCACATGCACTTTATGCAGCCAGACAAAATACACAGCAGCATTTGTGGCATAATGTTGATTACTACAAAAAATGATTTATACTTGTCCCTCCTTTTCTTAAAATAAAAAAAGAAGAAGAAGCAAAATCGAGATTACAGTGAGGCACTTAATGGGGACAATTTTTGGAGGGTTTAAAGGCAGAAATGTGAAGCCTTTATTTTTATAAAAGCACTTACGTTCATTATTCTGTTAAAACACGTATTATTTGAGCTTTAAAGTTCTTTAAATCATAGTTTTTACGGTCATTTTAGGGTTTACAGTGTTACGTCGTCATGGCAACGAATTTTACACAAATGGATAGTAAGTGAACACATATATTGTTTAAGTCTTGTATCTATACTTTTGAAACAGTGAGTATTTTAATGTTAATTGATTGGACCCATTGACTTCCATTGTAAGTGCCGCACTGGAACCCAGATTTTAGCTTTTTTTAAGAAAAACATTTTAATTTTGGTAATAAACATTATGCCATAAATGCTGTCAATTCAGCATCTCTTGTATTGAACCTGAAATTGTTTTGTTTTTTTTAAACAAGAAAAACAATTTTTAAATGGGGTAAGAAAAATAATTTTTCAAGATATATTTTCTGAGAACGTTATCTTACACAATTATGCTTATTTCAGGTAATTTTGTCTTGTTTTATTGATGTTTTGATATTTTTACTGGAAAACAGGACCACAAAAATACTGATTCAGAAAATGATATTTTGACAAATGGAATAGAGGCAATTGTAGGTATCATTACACATTTTGTCGTAATTGTCGGTTGGAAGCACCAATCGTGGTTGGCGTTTCTCTGGACCCCCTGTCTGAGTGTTAGAGTGGAGAAGTGCAGGTGACTTTGTAATTCGAGTCTTGGCGTGAGGTGACACAGTATCATCAGCTTCACTCCAGGAGTCTGGCAGAACCTCGCACTCTTCCACAGACACTCCCGCCAAGCTCCTGTCATGAATTCGATTTTCCCAGCCCTGCTGAGAAGCTGAAAATATGTGAACATTTACAGATGTTTCTATCAACACAGTTCTGTCAATCTAAAAGGCTTTTGAACATAAACCTTTATTTAATTGACATTTAGCAGAAGCTTTTCTTCTAAAGCAACTTGCGGTGAACTAATTGCAGTGAGAGCCCCACTGGAACAACATGGGATTAAGCGTTTTGTTCAAGGGCACAGTATTGTTAGAAAAGAATAGCAGAACGTTGAACCAGCAGCTTTTGTGTTAGCACTGCAAACAGTAATTTTCTTAATGATGATTTTTTTTTTGTCTTGTTTTCCAGCACAAATACAGTAACTAAACATCCTTAACCTCCTGAGACCCGAGTGTGACTGCTGTGTGCATTTTCCGTTTCCCTTTTTGATTTTAACTAGTAGCACCTAATCAACATGCAAAAAAAATAAAAAATAAAATCTAGAGCAAAACGTTTTCCTAAAAATGTATGGCAACATATGTGGACAGCGAGACTACATTGTGAAATGTAAAAAAAATATCAAGCTATAGAAGTCAGATTTTTTTACATCAAATTGTTTATTATGTTTCAAAGAGTGTTGGTTGTTCATGTTTTAAGACGTTACAGACATTACATCAGAAATCAGCATAATTAATTCTGATTCAAAGTAATGGCCAGCATCATTCAATCACTGCCAACTGTTTAAATAAAATTATACATTATACATTCTGAATCTATGTACTGATTTCCATTGTCCCATGTCTGCCAAACATGCAGAGTGGTCCAAACATCATCTGCAGCCTGAAACTGAACTTTTGATAGGAAGTTGGATTGTATGCAGTTAGCTGCATATAGAGCTATAGGATGCTCCCTATTTAGTGAATGAATTAACCTCCAGTGTGCTGTCTGTCTGCACTGGTCTTAACTCCATATATAGCTTCTGAAAGCAAAATTTTTCAGCTCTTGGATGAACTGATTGATTGTAAATATAGGATTTCTAAGGAAGGAATGTGCTAAAATACACTTTTGTGTACATTGTGTTTAGCAGCGTGGCGTTTCGCAATAAAGCGATCTCATTTTAAAAATAGCATATCGGATGAAAATAGAGACTCTAATCTTTTGATTCAAACAGGTTTCATTGTAAAAACTTAATTAGGTTTCTTACCAGATGTAGTTTTGTTGGTGTTTCTCCCAAAGCAAACTCAGCTGTGGTTGGCGTCATGTTGTTGTGTCACATCACTCCGTGCGTCGAAATTTTAACCCCTTACTGACAGCACAGATTCTTCTGAACTGAGATCAGTCTGTTTAAATGAATTTTATTTATGCGTTGTGTATGGCAAGCCAAAATACAACGTCCACGCATGTGTGCACTGGGTCGCACAATGTTAAAACAATATATACTGTATTTATTTAAAAAGCAAAATTGCCTCAAATGCATCTTGAATTAAATGTATTTTTCTTATGCCTTTGTCAAATTGTTTTAAGCATAAATCTAATAAAATCTAGTAAGGTTAGTCTTAAATCAAGAAATCAAGAAAAAAACTGTTTGCAAATGCAGCAATTATCTAACACAGTTGTGCTTCTCAAGTAAGTTTATCTTGTTTTAAGAATGGTTTGCTATTTTTACTGAAAACAAAACAAAATACTGATTAATAAAACTATTTTTTTTTTTTTTTTTTGCAGTGAGTAACCTAGATCTAACTTAAATACAACGTGAAATGAAAATTGGCCTTATTTACTTCCTTAATACATGGTCCTGGTCAGATTCTACATGATTCAGTGATGCATGTTATTCCAACTATGAAAAACTGTGTCTTTGTAATCTTTTATCAACCAATGGCTCAACCAGTTTTGGGACTGTACTATCTGTTTGTTCAAACAATGAAAGGCAGAAGGCAATTCTGTTTGGTACAGCTAGTGGTACACAAATGTAACACTTCACCTTTATTCATTAGACCAATGCATGCAATAAATCAGAATAAGAAAACACAGTACAGTGTAACATTTGCAGCTACATGTAATGATTCTATCTTTTGCATGCATCCACACACACACAAACATTATGTAGTTGCTGGCGATCACCCAAATACAAATCTGACCTGCCATTCGGATAGTTAACACAAACTACGGCAGCATGTTGCTGGAAGTCAAACAAAAATCGACAGGTGCTGGTGCTGCATTGTTAAGCGTCAAGTGGCCCAAATACAGCAAAGACCCTTAGGTGCAGACAAAACCATATATTATTAGTGTGTGTGTTATAGGTTTTGACTTTAAGGACAATAGTAAAAAAAAATTGAGACTTTCTGTCATTTTATGTTCTGTTCCTCAGTAATATCTATTTTAGACCTTTTTGCCACATCATTGGCCTTCGGACATTATCTATCTATCTATCTATCTATCTATCTATCTATCTATCTGTCTGTCTGTCTGTCTGTCTGTCTGTCGTTATAGCATTCTATCTGTCTGTCTGTCTGTCTGTCTGTCTGTCTGTCGTTGTAGCATTCTATCTGTCTGTCTGTCTGTCTGTCATTCTATCATTTTCTCTATCTGCCTGTCTGTGGTTCCATCAATCATCTATCTATCTATCTGTCTGTCTGTCTGTCTGTCTGTCTGTCTGTCTGTCGTTGTAGCATTCTATCTGTCAGTCTGTCTGTCTGGCTGTTTGTCTGTCGTTTTAGCATTCTATCTATCTGTCTGTCTGTCTGTCTGTCTGTCTATCGTTGTAGCATTCTATCTGTCTGTCTGTCTGTCATTCTATCATTTTCTCTATCTGCCTGTCTGTGGTTCAATCAATCATCTATCTATCTATCTATCTATCTATCTATCTATCTATCTGTCTGTCTGTCTGTCTGTCTGTCTGTCTGTCTGTCTGTGTCTATCAGCCTGTCCGTCTGTCTGTCGCTCTATATATTTATCTGTCTG